>NW_025999999.1:8014528-8107222 GCF_001458135.2 Marmota marmota marmota | reverse complement strand
ATTTTTATTTTTATTTTATTATTTGGGGTGATCTTCTTATCTTTTTTTTTTTTTTTTTTTTTTTAATATTTATTTATTCATTTATTTAAGTTCTCGGCAGACACAACATCTTTGTTTGTATGTGGTGCTGAGGATCGAACCCGGGCCGCACGCATGCCAGGCGAGCGTGCTACCGCTTGAGCCACATCCCCAGCCCTCTCTATTCTTCTTTAGACTCAGTGGGCCAGATGACGTGAGGGAGGGAACAGTTCCCCTATGGTAGCTGAGAGCCAAAGCCTAGGAATGTCTCTAGCTTGCTCCCTGTGTGGGCATCTGTTGTGTTGGGAACAGGAGAGAACTTTAAGCTTTCTCCGTCATTTACCTCACGTTACGCTGCTCTCCAAAGCGGAAATCACAGGCCCTGATTCCACACTCCAGAATACCACTGTCAGCTCCAGTAGAAGTGGCAGACCTCAGTTCTGTTTTTTAATGTTTATTTTTTCTGTATTTATAACTTCTGGTCTTCAAATATCTGACCTCCTGTGTCACCATAAAAGTCTTTGGTGCCAAAGACTGTGTGTGTGTGTGTGTGTGTGTGTGTGTGAGAGAGAGACTAGGGATTAGACCCAGGAGCACTATATAACTGAGTTATACCCCTAGCCCTTTTAATTATTTTATTTTGAGATAGGATCTTGCTAAATTGCCAAGGCTGGCCTCAGCCTCCTTAGTTGCTGAGATTACAGGTGTGTACCGCTGCACCCAGACAGAGACTTTGAGTTTTTGTTCTCCCACTGCTAGCTGTATGACACTGAGCAAATTATATGAATTTGTTGGGTGTGGTAGCTGGCGTGCACCTGTAATCCCAGTGTCTTGGGAGGCGGGAGGATCACAAATTAGAGGTCAGCCTCAGCAATTTAGTGAGACCCTAAGCAACTTAGTGAGATCCTGCCTCAAAATAAAAAAAGGGCTGGGGATGTGGCTTAGTGATTAAGTGTCCCTGGGTTGAATCCCTAGTACAGAAAAACAACAGAAAACAAATCACATGAATTCCATATGCCTCAGTTTCTGTAGCTGAATAGTAAGGATAATAATGTTTCATCATAAGATTGTTTTGACATCAAGTGAGTTATTGGTTAGTTAGAATTTCTGGTGTAGAATCTGGCTTTTGTGTGACTCCAATACAGAACATGGTTACACTGTCAGACACAGAAACATTAGCAATGTACAAAATTATACAACCCAAATGCTTCAAGTTTATGCAGGAAAGGCTTGAGGCAGGAGACAGGGTGGGAAGGGCCTTTAAGAGAGCCTTTGATTCAAGTTTCTGCCAGGAAATTGTTCAAAAAACAGGCCTCGAGATTCACCTGCTGTTGGGCCTCTAAGATGCTCCCATGACAACCACCCCTTCCATCCACCTGCTGAGGATTTTAATTTAATGCTACCAACTACTTTGTTCTCTCACTTAGGTGAGTGGGGGTTATTGGACACAGGCCCTCACCTTCTTGCCAACTCAGTATAAAAGATGAATGGTATCTTGGTACAATAAGAGACAGTCTCCCTTGGCACTGGGGTTATAGCTCAGTGGTAGAGTGCTTGCCTAGCATATGTGAGGCACTGGGTTCGATCCTCAGCATCACATAAAAATAAATAAATAAAATAAAGGTATCGTGTCTATCTACAACTTAAGAGAGAGAGAGAGAAACAGCCTCCTAATTCTAAGTCAACATATAATGGTAGGCACCAAAAGAGATGCACAAACTCAAACTCCTGTGGGCTCCTGTCCACCTCACCTTCCACCTCTGCAAAAGCACTGATCAGTCCTATAGCTTCTAGTTTTCTGTATCCCTGAAGTCTTGCATCCCTTAGAAATGAGTAGTTAAAAATAACAGTTGTTTATTAAATGCCTCTTATCTGCCAGCCAAGGTGCTAATGTTTTATACACATTTTTTCATGAAATTCTCTTCAAGAAAGCATTATTATTGCCAGGCACAGTGTCACATGCCTGGAATCCCCGTGACTCAAGAGGCTCAGGAAAGAGGATCACAAATTCAAGGCCAGCCTCAGCAAAATACAGAGACCTTGTCTCAAAATAGAAAATAAGGGCTGGGGATATAGTTCAGTTAGTAGAGTGCTTGCCTTACATGCAAAAGTCCTTGCCTTACATGCACAAGTCCCTGGGTTCAATCCCCGGAAACACACACACACACACACACTAGAAAATAAAAAGGGGGGCTGGGGATGTGGCTCAAGCAGTAGCGCGCTCGCGAGCGTGCGGCCCGGGTTCGATCCTCAGCACCACATACAAACAAAGATGTTGTGTCCGCCAAAAACTAAAAAATAAATATTAAAAAAAAAACAAACACAAAAAACTCTTCTCTTTAAAAAAAAAAAAGAAAAGAAAAAGGACTAGGTATGCAGCTCAGTGGTAAAGCACCCCTGGGTTCAACCTCCAGTACCAAAAAGTAAAAAAATAAAAAAGTATTATCTGCACTTCAAAGGTGGGGCTCAGAGGCAGGAAGCAGCTTGTACCCAAGACCCTGGGAAGCCAGGATATGAATGCAGGTCTTTCTGGCTCCCCAGCCCTGCTCTTTCCACTCTGTCAAGCAGGCCCTTCTCTCCCACCAGGGGTTGACATAGATGGGAGGCTTCATCCACCCTCTCTCCAGCGGCGCTCAACACTCCTGGGCTCGCTCACTCTGCCCACAGGTTAAAAGGACAGCTTTCTTGGAAGGGAAGAGAGGTGTTCAAACTGGGGTCACCACTTTATTGGCTGCATCAAAGGAACATGGAAAATTAACAAAGGCAGTAATGGAATGTTTGAGGATTTTCAGAGAAGCTTGCTTTTAAAAGAACCAAGTGAATCAAGAGATTTGCTTACCTAGCACTTTCCTCAGAGAGTCAACCAGCCTTCCCTCGCGGGTTCTGGTCTGAGCTCATCTGTGGCTTTTCCTGCCTGTCCGGGTGTGTGTCTGTCCCCACACCCTTACAGCCCTACCGCTTACAGTTGCACATTCCAATACAGCCATGCCTCTCAGACCACAGAAGGGGTGGGGGTGACCAGCGCTCAGAAGCACTGGAACAAATAGTTGGCAGCAGCTGTGTTCTCTGCAGACAGCAGTTGGTCCTGGCTGCTGTTTTGTCACTCACACTAGGTTACGGTGTCCCTACTTCAAACAGCAGCTCACAAGCAATCAAATCTGCCACAAGGGTCCGTTTGCCTTACAAACTGGTCCATAGGGCCAAAATGGAGCCAATTCCACACCCTATCCTCCTGAGGTGTCCAGACATCCCTCAGCCACACAGCCCTGACCACATGCTTGAAAGGAAGAAAGCCTTCCAGAGCCTCCCCTACACAAAAACAGACCCGCCTCCTTCCCCAGCCCTCCCCCAGCCCCTTCAGAACCAAAGGACTCTCCTAATTTGCCCAATCAAAATGGAGTGGGAAGAAAGGGAGTTTTGGGCAAGAATCCCATTCTGTTTCTCCTGTCCCCAGCCTCACCCTTCAACTGTTCCTCCATAATGCTTCATAAATGGTTTTATATGTTTAATGGAAATCAGAACTAGGCAGCCCTAGAGCAGGGGGCCTAGAGGTCAGGAGCACCTAAAGCAAGCAAGCAGGAAGGACTGGAAATTTCTGTGTGGGAGCTGGCCTGTTAGGACGGCGAGATATCTTCTAAAATATTCCCTCCATCCCTAAAGCAGTAGTACAATTAACAGCTCCCACCCTTCTTCCCTTCCCCAGCCCAATCCAAGCAGAACCATTCAATTACCTGTCTAAGACCCAAAAGGAAAGGCATCCTGCAAGAACATCATCCACACTAACGTTTGGAACAAAGGGCTCTGAAAAGTTAAGGTCTTGGAATAAGCATGGCCCTGGTGTGCCGGCTGCTCTGTGCTCCCAGTTAACCAGCCTTCCTGAGCAAAGAGAAAGTAAACAGAGTCCTGGGACCAGGCAGGCAGCTCCCTCCTTTCCCCTCACCGGCCCCCCCACACCGCCTGGCTCCGACCCACCCCCACCTTCTCGTGACATCTCAGACGCAGCACAGCCCAAGCTGTCTGCCAAGGGGGAAATGACATCAGTTCAGGCACAGTAGAAAAAACTTCAGACAGCTGCTACGGAATACTGAGGAGGAAGTGCTGCAACCTCCGATGCCAGTCTGAAGCCATGAGAGCCCACAGAGGGGCTGCTGCCCCTCCCATCAGCTCTTCTTACTGGGAGTAGTAAATCAAGCCTCGGGAGCTGAAGAGTGACACTTCTCTGAATAAGGATTGACTCTGTAACTCCCGAGGTATTGTTTCTCCTTCTTGGGAAAGAAAATCAAGCCCAGTGACTGTCAGTTTCACATAAACTTGCCACCACCACCCTTGCCAGAGTCAGTGTTCAATAAACAACATCACAGTAAGCCTGGCGGCCCCAACTTTCTCCAAAAAAGGGGGACAATTTGCAATGACAGGCTGCAGAGGTACCTCCTTTACCAGCTAAGGTAGGCCTTGCTACGTTGGACACTGACCTCTCAAGCCCTCGCTGGACAGGAGAGTTTATATTTCATAAACAAACTGAGGATGTACAGGTGCCAACATCTTTCCTCACTTGTCTTACAAAAGGTACAACAAGTCCCACGACAGCCTCCAAGTGGCCAGTAAAGCAGATCAGCTATATTTAAACCAACTCCTGTTTCAGAAAAGTTCACCCCGTTAGGTTTGTTGTATTTCCTTCCCTAAGCCCAGTTCATGGAGAAAAGGGTTCTCTAATATCAAACTCTGTCCAAGACACAAAGGCCCTGGGCTTGGACACCCAATCTGGCTTTTCCTAGGCAGTGGTCTAAGCACCTCTCCCCTGGCTACCCTCCCTTGAACATCGAGATCATAGCAGCTCTCCCCAGATCTGAATCCTAATCAAAGACAACACAAGGAAAGGATAAGAGGTCCATGTTTAGATGTTGACTTGCAGAAATGACTCCCCCCCCCCCTGCCGCCCAGTGCTAGGGACTGAACTCTAGGCCACATACATGCTAAGCATGTGCTATACCCTGAGCTACATCCCCAGCCAAGAAATATCAAGAAGTCTTCAGAGGAATTTTGTAAACCCAAAGTTACTTTCTAATAACTTCTTAGACTGCAGATGACTTAAAACAAGTGTAGCTCACCTTTCTTTTTATTTTCTGCAGAATTTTCTTTCAGTAATATTTATCAAAGGCCTCCATGGCAGTGGCACTGTGCTAGGCATGACTCATGTCAGTCAGAAATGATTCCTGCAAATTAGTATCTGTAACCCCCACCTAGGACAATAAATTAGCAGTACACAACACTTAGAGCACAGCGAGGTGCCAAAAGTACTTTTTGATCATTAGAATCTAGCCAGACACACAATGTGCTTACTGCAGGTTGCTACTGATGGTCGAGGTCAGATTGACTTTTCTGACAAAAAATGAATGTGCCACGCTGGCTGAGCCATTTCCTGGAGGCTCAAGAATGGATTGCAGCCTCATTGCTATGGAGAAGAGAAAATGGTTGGTGTGTAAAGGGTGGCTTCTGCAGGTGTCTGGGGCTAAGGAGCCATTCTTTAGCAAATAATGTATTCTCAAGATGTGGTAAGATGGTCTGTCCCATAACCCTGACAACAGGCCAAACTGCTAGACAGACAAGGCTGGACATCAAGGCATAGCTACCCGGGGAAGTAGCTTTCAACCCCTTCCTCTCATTTCCTCAGTTCCCTGGCAAGCACTGGGAACCAGAAAACACGTGCAGCATTATTAACTTTGGCAAGTGAACTGGAGGAAAGCATGTCCTAGGCCGCCTGTGGGCAACTCTGGTCTGCACTGACCTAACAAGACAGACCAGCACCTGCAGTTCTCTGGCACAAGTACCATGGCATAAGTTTACCCATTCATTCATCCACACCCACTGAATGTCTACCATGTGCCAGGCATTGTTCTCAGCACTGGGGATACTGCCATGATCAAAACACCCTGAAAACCGTGCTTTGTGGGACTGGGATTGTAGCTCAGTGGTAGAGTGCTTGCCTCACCCGTGTGAGGCCCTAGGTTCGATCCTCAGCACCACATAAAAATAAACAAATAAAAATAAAGATTAAAAAAAAAAAAAAAACAAGGGCTGGGATTGTGGCTCAGCAGTAGAGCGCTTGCCTAGCACGGGCGGGACCAGGGTTCGATCCTCAGCACCACATAAAAATGAAGGCATTGTGTTGTGTCCATCTACACCTAAAAAATAAATATTAAAAAAAAAAAAAAAACATGCTTTGATGGGCTATGGAAAAGTTTTCCACATTTCTAAGTATTCATTAGGGGTGATCTTAGAAGAAGTGGAACTGCAATATCACTAGAATACTTTCTTAAGTATAAAAATTCAATCAAAATGATCACAATTGCATCACAGATTTCCTGATTTTCCCCTACTGAATCATCCTTTCATGGATGCTACTCAAGACAGTGTTTCTCATCAGCAATTAACTGGTTTATCTTCTTCCTGTGTGCAAGGCAGCATTTAACATGCGACATTACACCTACCACATCATATGCTCTAAAAAAGTGACTGTTGGCAATTTTTCTCACTAACCTACTTCTCTTCAACCTAGCCCCTTGCTGACTAACCTTCACTGAATACGAGATCAGGGGTGGGGGTAGGAGAAAAAGAGGCTGAACTGGCAAATTCAGATATTCCCAAGAAGGTGAGTTCACTTTCTAACATGCCCTAGAAATATCACCACAAGCTAGTGACAAAGAAGTCATCTTGGGATTTAAGAAGCAAGATGATCATTAGCCACTTCTGCTAGCCTGAAAAAAAAAAACAAAAAACTTTTATGTAAGTGATCCAGATTCATATATGATGGGCCAAAGACAAGACAAATCCTTCTTCAAATAATTTAAGTCATCTACCTGCCAATGCAAAATTAAATTAAAGGCTGAATCTACCAAATTAAAAAAAAAAAAAAAAAAGGCAAGTCACACTAAACTAGAATTAAGGAGGATTACATTGTTAAGCTACTGTAGGTTAACCACTGTTCATGGCCCCACGCAGTGTCTGAGTTAGAGATTCACAGACCCAGCTTCCTCTGACCTAGTGCAGAAAACCCTCAATTAGAGCACACTGAAAATGTTTCCGTTTGGACTGTTTAACTTACTGTTTAAGAAGACACACTGAAACAACATATATGTTCATGGATTCATTTTTTTACTCTAGTCAATTTAAGTATCTTTGGACAACATTTTTCCAGGCCGTCTATACATTTTTAATCTTTCAATTCTGAGACAGGGGCTGGGGATGTGGCTCAAGAGGTAGCGCGCTCGCCTGGCATGCGTGCNTTAAAAAAAAAAAAAAAAAAAAAGAAGAATAGAGCTGAGGGCCAGGGGAAATCTTATTTTGCAATCAAGGAATCTGAAGAAAGAGGGTATCATCAGAACAGGACAGCAAATTGACAGGCTCAAAGGACAGGAGATAATCTCTAGACCTAAGGCCATTTTTATTTTCAGGAATTTTTGAGTCAAGGCTGCTTTGTAGCACAGCACGTATAAGACTTTTTTTTTTTTTTTTATCTCTTTTTGAGTTTGGGTACAGATCTATTTAAGTGCCTTAAAGTTCTGGCTCAACAAAGAAGAAGTACATACTAACTCAACCCCAAAAACAACCTGAGTGCCACAGAGCAAGTTAAACCAAGACATCTTCATATCATGAGCGTGAGGCTTCATGTTAATAAAAGGATCCTGAAGTAGTTTGGGGTAAAGCCATTGGTCATATTCCAAACCCAGATGAAAATCTGTAGAACTTTGCCAAGCAAAAATACGAAGGACTGCTTGGTTGCCAGAAACCAAGACTTCTAGCTTATCTATGTTCTGGGACTGGACAAAGGCAGACATGTAGTAAGCCTGCTGAGGCAAGAAATACACACCTCTCCTGTTTTCTGAGCAGGACAAGAAGTTCTACAAGTCATAGGCCTTATTCCTTCTACAAGGCATCCATAAAAACCCAAGTTGCTCTAACAACAATCTCACTAATACGCACCATTATAATGCACAAATAAAAACTTTTTTTAAGAAAGAAAGAAAACAAAACAACAAAGAACCCTATGGTTGCTTTCCTATTACTGCTTCAGGGAAGAGGGTTGAGCAACAATCCTTGACTACAGTATATAATCACTTGCAATACATCAAAGGAAAATTACAACAGATATTGATATCTAATATTTTATAGACAAAAAAAACTTGAGCTTTAGAAAAGTTAAGTAACTCATTCAAGGATGCATACCCAAACCTGGCATGGCACACATGCCTAAAACCAACTACTTGAGAGGCTGAAGCAGGGGCATCACAAGTTCAAGGTCAGCCTGGCTGGATCAGTAAGACTCCACATTAAAAAAAAAAAAGGCTGGGGGATGAAATAATATTTTTATATTAATTATAAGTGTTGCTTTTTCCTCATTTGGGATTCAATTGCTACACTGAACAAAAATCAGTCTTGCCCTGGAGGATTGATTGATTGGTACCAGGTACTGAACTCTGGGGCACTCAACCACTGAGCCACATCCCCAGCTCTATTTTGTATTTTATTTAGAGAGAGAATCTCACTGAGTTGCTTAGAGCCTTTGGCTGGCTTTGAACTCAAGATCCTCCTATCTCAGCCTCCCAAGCTGCGGGGATTACAGGCATGCACCACCGCACCCAGTGATTTATTTATTTAATTACCCAGTTTGGAAGAAAAGACACGCACACACAGAAGCAAACATAGAACTCTATGATAAATGTTAGGGAAGGTATAGAGATGGCAACACAAGAAGAGCACAAAGAAGGAATGTTGCAGAAACATAGAATGGCCAAAGAAAGTTTTATCAAGAGATGGCTACTAGAACAATAAGTAGGGTTTGGGGAGGGAAAATGAGCACATTGAGCAGTGCCAACCATGAATAAAAGTATGGAAACGAGAATTGATGGATTATGGGGGAGAAAAACCAAAAAAGGACCTGAGTATGTGGAACACATCTGTAATCCCACCTACTTGGTAGGCTTAGGTGGAAGGATGGCAAACTCTAGGTCAGCCTCAGCCTCAGCAATTTAGCAAGACCTTGTCTGTGGGAGAAGGGGATGGCAGAGAACCATTGGAAGGAGAATGTGGAAGCTCCACACACATATGTATTTTAATTATCAGCACATTCTTCTTATGTGTGAAAATATTATGATGGGGCTGGGAATGTAGCTCAGTGGTAGAGCGCTTGCCTCGCACGTGTGAGGCACTGGATTCAATCCTCAGCATCACATAAAAATAAATAAATAAACCATCATTCTGTTGCTTTGATTATATTATTACTAAAATATGGCAAATCTTGGAGCTGGTTTTATTCTACTGCAGGGGTTGGAGGAGATGAAGGGAAGAAACAATGTCAATGGTACAGCCTCAGTCTTTTAGAAAGAGGGAAAGCCATGGTGGAGCACATCTGTAATCCTAGCAACTCAAGAGCTAAGGCAGGAGGATTCTAAGTTTCAGGCAACTTAGTGAGACCCTGTCTCAAAATAAAATTTAAAAAGGGGTTGGGGATATAGCTCAGTAGTAGAGAGCCCCTGGGCTCAATCCCCACTACTTCAAACAATAAAACAGTAAATTTTTTTTATAATGATAAATAAATTAGTGAAAGCCAAAACTTGTTGAAAACGGTTTCCGGAAGTTTCTGCCTCTTTTTTTTTTTAAAGAGAGAGAATTTTTTAATATTTATTTTTCAGTTCTCGGCGGATACAACATCTTTGTTTGTATGTGATGCTGAGGATCGAACCCAGGCCGCACGCATGCCAGGCGAGCGCGCTACCGCTTGAGCCACATCCCCAGCCCCATGAAGTTTCTGCCTCTTGTTTCTCCATTCCTTAACAAGAAAATCCTTCCATAGTTGAAAATCAATCACTCCACAAATATAACTTTCATGGAAGTGCATTCATTGCCATTCCAGAGAGTTCAGGAGTTGTTAAAGCTCACCACTGACAGTGGGATTTGCTAACAGCTAATGGACTCTTGCTGGATCTGCACCTTGAGCTTCATCAAGTACAAGACAGCCTTGTTTGTTTTTGTACTAAAACACTAGATTTGTTTTTCCTACTTTGTAAACAATTCAACCCCAACCAAATTGGCAAGTAGCCAAGAATTACATGGAAATCAGTAAGCTAAAGCTCAGGAATAACCCCAGACACATTTCATGCCTCCTAAACTAAAGATTAGAGAAAGAAGGCAGGGAATGTAGCTCAGTGGTAGAGGGCCTGCCTACCATGCATGAGGCCTAGGTTCCATCCCCCGTAGTAGAGGGAAAAGGATTGGAATAAGAACAAAATGAGGGATACAGGTCACATCAATTATAAGATACATACCTAGATATAACCTAGAAAGAGAACTCCATCAGGAAAAGTAGGCCTCACAACCTCCACCAAATATGACTTCATCTTTTTACTTTTATGGAAACTCTGGGCAAGATAAAGAAAAACATGGTCCACTTTAAGTGGGACTACAGGCCCAATAGTAGCCGACCCCAGGAAAAGACTGACAGGCATCTCAGCTGAGTCCCTGGAAGCAGTTCTGGATGCTCTGGGTACAAGGTCACCAGAGCAGTCATGTCTAGAGATCATCTTGGTTGTGCTTTATTTATTTACTTACTTATTTATTTATTTTTGAGGTACTGGGCATTAAATCCAGATGTGATCTACCACTGAGTTACATCCCCAGTCCTTTTTATTTTGAGACAGGGTCTCACTAAGTTGCCCAGGCTGACCTCAAACTTGTATTCCTCCTGCCTCAGCCTCCCTAGTCACTGGGATTACAGGCATGCACCACTGTGCCTGGCTTGGTTTTGCTTTATAGAAAAATTCATTCATTTCTTGTGGGTCATCAACTAGTAGAGACATTTCACACTTGATGTTTTAGTTATTGTTTCCATGCCTATCTCCTAAAGTATAAGCAACTTAGGGGCAAGATGCATAACTTTCACTTCTGTGCCCCTTTACAGTACCAAGAAATGTCTTATACAAAGCAGGCCCTCAAGACAAGGCAGTTCCATGGATGAAGACATGAAGACTTAACAACAAAAGAGACAATCATCAAAAGGAATCTCTAGGGGCTGCAGCTGTGGCTCAGTGGCAGAGCACTTACCTAGCATGTGTGAGCACTGGGTTCAATCCTCAGCACCACATATAAATAAATAAATAAATAAAGGTACATCAACAACTAAAATGTGTGTGTGTGTGTGTGTGTGTGTGTGTGTGTGTGTGTGTAAGGAGAGCTGGGGCTGTGGCTCAGTGGTAGAGCACTTGCCTAGCATGTGCAAGGCCCTGGGTTCAATCCTCAACACCACATAAAAATAAATAAATAAAGGTATTGTGTCCAGTTAAAAAAAAGGAATCCCCAAACTTTAATGCTGATGACATTTTCCCAACCACAGGAACCTAACAAACAGCTGCAAGATCAGGGAGCATCAACATATTACCCTGGGCTCAGGAGGTTTGATGCAAGGATTGGGAAACCCTCCACGTGTCTTATTATCTGTGCATCTCTAATTTCTCAGCTGAGGAATTTAAAGTACTTAAACCATCTCCAAAGCAAAATTCCCTTTCTCAAGCTAGAGCTGGGGCAATGATCTATATCCCCCTAGCAATAGTTTTTCAATTATAGGGAACAAGATGAAGCTGCTCTGGTTCTATCCAGATAACTCCATTAGCACACCTGGAAGCTGCCTTTTTTGCATAAAGGATTGTGAAACTTAATAAGGTCTAGCTGGAAACAGCTCATGGCACCATGCCTTCCTCATTTCCTGGATCTTACGCAAATCAAATATTAAATCCTCCCTCCTTCGGGTAGTTGGTAACCAAATCTACTCCAGGCCTAAGATTTCATGGTCAAAAACGCCAGAAGGAAACTTTAAGACAATTGATTCCTCTGATAGGCTGTAAGGTGGGGAAACTTCTGAAACACAAATGTCCACACACCAAGTAAAAGGATGACTACTAAATATAGTGAAACTGGAGAGGGAATCACAACCAGGGGCAAGGGATGCTTTCATCATATAATGCCCAATCACAGCCACACCTGAACCCTATATTTCCAGGTCCCAGGAGTGAGGCAACACAGAAAACCTTTAAAAAAAAAAAAAACACCTTCATCCTAGGAAAGCACTAAAGCAAAGGACATGCAGTGGCCAGCAAAAGTGCCTCTGAGAAATCATCACCATCAAGGAGAAAAGCACACTGTCCTTTCCCTGAAATTATTAGCAGGGAGGGGTCAATGGCTTTAGACTAGAACCACAGTTCTTAGACTCTTGAGAAATAAAGTTTTTCCAAGGTCTTTCACTGTGCTCAAAATTGCAGAAAAGGCACAGCTCATCCTGAGACACAATAAATCATCATCCTTATCCTTACAGAGAACTCAAGGATTTTGTTTAAAGGAAGCTCAATGAACTTCAAAAAAATACAGAGAATTCAATCTATTCAGAACTCAAGGTTTATAAACTACTTTCACATCCATCTTAGCTGTTTCCTTACGTCATCTGGCAACAGAGTATCACTATCCCCACTTGCCAGAGGGGTACACCAAAGGTCTGAAAATGTACAGTGACTTTGGAACAAGACCTTCAGTTTTCAATGGAAGGGACACCAGCAAGAAATGCCCAGAGGGAAGACTTTAGACTGTCAGCACCCTGGCATTCCAGACCTGGCTATGTGACCACCCCTAGTGACCCTGAGCCATTTAAATTCTCTGAGCCTCCTTATTTCTATCAGCATTGCCAGAGATGCTTCCAAGAGGCCAGTCATTTCTATGGTAAGAGGCCTACGTGACCGAAGAAGAGTCTCTTTTGGAAAGTCATGTGCATACAGTTAAGCCTCAAAAGAGTCCCTCCATTCAGAAGTCTGTTTAACCCCAAATCTCTTATACCTTTAGTACCAAACAAACCCCCTTTCTTCTGAATTCACATCATCATCATCTTGCCGGTCTTTCAAATTCTCCCAATTCTAAGCTCCATTTGCCCCTCAGCCACATTGCTCATCTGCAATGTCCCTGTACCCTAAGGGGAGGCACAGCCAGGCACAGGATGGAGACACAAGGCTTCTGCCCCAGGAGAACTAAAAGAGGAGAAAATATCCTGATAGGGTCTCTTCATTTTCCCATATCTCTCTAAACATTTGTGTGATCTCAGATAAGATTATTCCAAAACTTCTCTCTACACTAACAATTGAGGGCAAAAGTCCTAAATTAAACTTTCACCACATACACTAAGCAACAGTTGGAAAAGGATATGTGGGTCAAAGAAAATGACAATGAGGTGTTTTGGAGGAGGGTAAGGTTTGCTATGACCTTCCTAGACTTCTTAATGTAAAAACAAGAAAGGCTGAGGTTGAAAGAGCATTTCTGATACTCAGAGGATTGATGGGTACTCTTGGGAGTAACTTTCTTAAGCAGTAGAACATTCAGTGAGAGTGAATTACCTATGAAAACTTAAAAACTAAAAGCTGGGCACAGTGACATTTGCCCATAATCGCAGCTAACTGGGATACTGAAGCAGGAGAATCACAAGTTCAAGGCCAGTATGGACAATATAGCAAGATCCAGTCCTCCACTCCACTCCACCTCACCAAAAAAAGAAAAAGAAAAAATAAAATTCAAGAACTGTTATAATTAGTAAGTTTTCTAACACAATTTTTATTCCTGGATCATATTTAATTCTTATGTACAAGATTCTATCCTATAACATTAAGGAATTACTGTCCATTTTTTAGGGTGTGATAAGGTATAATGGTGATGTTGAGGAACAGAATGCTTATCTTTTGGAAATAGAAAATTATTTATTAATGATATGCAGTCTGCAGCATGCTTCAAAATAATTTCACTGGGATGAATGGAAGTTAAGGCAAGACAGGCCATGGCTTGACACATTTCTGAAGCTGGGAGGCATGTACATGGGAGTTCATTATACCATTCTTTCTTTTTATTTTTTCATGTGTTTAAAATTTTCCATAGGGGGAAAAAATTAAAGGATTTTATTCTAAGCAATGATACCAAAATAATATGAAGTTTTTCAGAGCCCTCAAAAGAACTAAGGAATACCAAAAGCACAAGCAACAAAAGAAAAAAAAAATAGACAAACTGGTCTTCACCAAAATTAAGAACAGTTGTGCTTCAAAGGATACAATCAAGGAAGGATATGGGAGAAAAATGCTTGCAACTTATATATCCAGTAAGGGGCTAGAACAGATTTCTTAACTGTGGGACTCTTCAGAGGCTTAACTACAAGCACATACATGAACTCCTCAAAAGAGATGGCAGATTCCTCTGGCCTCTTATCACAGAAATGGCTGACCTTCGAGGCATCCTTGGGCAATGCTGATAGAAATAAGGAGGCTCAGAAAGGTTGGTTGGTCCACCGCACGAGATTGGTGGTAGAATGGCCAGGTCTGGAATGCCAGGATGCTGACAATCTACATTAAAGGAAAAATTTCCCCAGGGCATCATTTGCTGGAATCACACAAAGACCTCTGTCCCTTCAGTCGACACAGGACTTTAAAATGGGAAAAGAGCCAGGCACATGGTGCATACCTATAATCCCAGTGGACCCGGAGACTGCGGCAGGATAAATCACAAGTTCAATGCTAGCCTCAGCAACTTATAAAGGCCCTAAGCAACTTAAGGAAAACCTGTCTCAAAATTAAAAATTTTTAAAAAGGGCTGGAGATTGGGCTCGGTGGTTAAGCACTACTGGGTTCAATTCCTGGTACCAAAAAAAAATTAAAAATAAAAAATAAAAATAAAACCCTCTATGAACAAATGAACAAATCTTAGATCAGAGCATAGGGAAGCCTTATGATTTCCACAAGGATTTAAAAAAAAAAAAAAAAAAGCTAACATTTACTAAGTGTTTACTATGTGGCAAGCACTATTCCACTGTATAAGTATTAACTCAAATAAACTGTCATACTAACCACATGAGCGAGGTACTATTATCTCTATTTTACAGATGAGAAAGCCAAGTTAATTAGCCCAAAGAGAGATGGACAGTAAGAGAAGCTCTAGCTTCAAATGCAGGTAGTCAGGCTCCTGAGCCTCCACTCTTAGCAATGTTTCTTGCAAGTGTCCCTGCTTCTGGGATGACCACACACAGAAAGGTCAGGCACAGTCAAGACTGGTGTGCCATATAACAATTGGAGCTAACCTCCAGAATACCTACCTAACCTCTTCCAAGGACCCACAAACCACTTCCTTAGCACCTGGGCAGGCTAAGGCTCACTGCCCTTGGGCAAACACTGTTCCATAATAAAAGGAGTTATGAAGTGGAGTCAGGGAGAAGTGAGCTAAGCAACTGAGAATGACAGGCTTTGGAGGAAGTAGAATGAAATGTTCCCATGGTGCCTACGGTTAAGAGTCAGAAGGCAGATCTTCAAGGGTAAGTGGAGAGTGTAGGTAAAGTATAGCTTACTCATGTGTGGGGGGAATGAGCCCTTGCACATACAATTGATGAGAATGTAAACTGACAGAACCATTTTGGAGAGCAACATGGCATTATGTACCCCAACTTTTAAATGCACACACCCTACGTTTAAAAGCACATACCCCATAATCCCCAATTCCATGCCCAGGAATCTAATACAAACTTCAGAAAAAAATAGGTCCAACACTCACCCAAGCACTGTGTGAAATGACAAAAGCTTGCCACAACCTATGTCCATCTATGGAGAAGTGGTTAAATAAATCATATTTAAAAGTCCAATATAGGGGCTGTAGCTCTGTGGCAGAGCACTCACCAGCAAGTGTGAGGCACTGGGTTCGATCCTCAGCACCACATAAAAAATAAATAAAGATATAAAAAAAATAAAAAATAAAAGTCCTCTATATACACATATACATGACCATATACATATATATACATGTATATATATAGAGAGATATATGGAAACCCACCCTTGATATATTGTTCAGGCCCAAATTAAGAACACGACCCTCACCAATTTTGTTTGTGTATATGAACCATATGAATATATAGCATTGGCAGAAAAACCATCAAAAAGAAATATCAAACCACGAAATTTCACTTTTTAAACATTTTTTAATTTCTGTGTTATCCACCATTGTTATAAGCGTGTATTCCTTTTGTGTATTTACAAACTGATGTAAAAAAGGTAAAAGATTTCTGGGTGTGGTGATGCAGGCCTCTAATCACACTACTCAGGAGGCTGAGGCAGATTGCAAGTTTGAGGTAAGCCTGAGCAACTTAGCAAGACCCTGTCTCAAAATAAAAAGACTGATGATGTAGCTCAGTGGTAGAGCACATGCCTAGCATGTGCAAGGCCTGGATTCAATCCTCAGTTCTGCAATAATAATAATAATAATAATAATAATAATAATAATAATAATAAAGCTCAAAGGAAAGCAGCAATCAACTCTAAGGAAGGTAAATGGGAAGACCATAGCAGACGTTCTGCCAAATTGCACTGGATCAGGTTTTCTGCAAGAGGATTTGCACATTTAAAGATAAATTAGCCAAAGAAAACAGAAGGAACAATCAGGACAACTCTATATTCAAATTCCCAAGAGCACACTTCCTCTTCCAAATGAACCACTAAGGGAAAAAATTTAGATCAGATCAATAAAAATAATAAGCTGTGGGTTTTTCTTTTCGTTTCTATGTTTAGTGAATCTGTCAGGTGGAATTTTAGATGAGGAAGATAAATTAGGAGACAGCAAACCAAAAAGCATTGTTTAGAATTTTGAGAACCATGAATATTTTCTCCATGAACACATGCCTGGGATCTGAAAGAATGTGTAATAAAAAAGTATTACAACATAAGATTCTTCTTGCTAGATACTAAAAAATCAAAATAGACATGTTTTGTAACTTCATTCTACGACCCACCCTTCCAAGCCACAAGTATTCTTGCAATGTCTTACATTTATTTTCATCTCTTCCAAGATAAGTTTAAATTAAATTTCTTAAAACACCTGAGATCTTGGATCAAAACTTAGCCTCGGCAGTGTGATGACGATGGCATCAGGAGCAGAAGATACACGGCTTGTCTGTTTTCCCACAGAAGAAAGTGTGGAAAGTAGGAAACCAAAAGTAAATAAATCAGAGCTATGGGAATGTAACTGAGTAAGCCAGAGTATCCCAAAAACCCCACTCTGTGCAAGACTGGTGATCAAAAGTCTAGGAGGATGACCTACTTTCATTCCCACACTAGGAAAGCCCAGAATTATATCAACAAGCCACAGAATTCAGTAAGATGAGATTTGTTTCCCCTTTCTTGACCTCCCAGGTTGTAACATTCTAGATTTATTTGTGTTTCTTTGTGGTTTTCACAGCCCATGCAGAGTTCAGGCCAGACTTTGCTCCACCTAGTGGAAGTGCAAAGCATGGTCCACAGAGAGTGATCACAAACCAGACCTTAGTCAAGTATGCCACTCAGAAGGCAGGTCACCAAAAGCCACCATTACTGCTCCTTGCCACTCTCTGCCACAGCTCTTCTGGCTATGCAATTAACCATAAGATTAGGGGCCCCAGTATCCATGACTGGGGCTTTAGGGGCAAGGGATTAACCCAAGTCACTGTAGTACCTAGATTATGATGGTCCCTCAATTATTAGACCTAAGAACTGTAAGAAAGGCGAGGGAGAGGCCCTCTGAGGAGTATGAATGACTACGCATTCAAATAGTAGTTGGAATTCTGAATCCAAAGTCATCCAAGATACCCATAGCACCCATAAAGACTTGTCTGCTGGTGTCAGGCACCCACTGATCAACTGCAACCTGAGGACCTGAAAAAGAGCAGCTCTCTTTTTAGATACTGCAACCCTGACAGTCCAGGACATTTGGCTTCCCCTGTGGAGACCCTGAAAACACCTAATGGTTTCTGCAGGCTAGGTATGTGTAAGAGAAAAGCAGTGATCTCGAGGCCAAACATGAGCACAGCCTCAAGACTTGGACTGGGGAAAGGAAAAGTTCTAAGAACATGACTCAGTTCAGATTGGTTATGGGATGTGGAGGACACTTAGTAAAGAAAGGAATGGCCATCATGCTTTCACTGGGGTAAAAACAAATTATGTTCTTAAACTGAAACCACAAGGGCAGATCAAAGCAGGAGGAAAGAGAACTCAAAATTGGGTGAATATGGGAGGCTCACCTGTCCACTGAACCACAGACCAGATTGCTTTTTCCAAAATGTTTGATGTTGGCTGACCAAACAGCTGTCTGGAAAAGTACCTCATTAAGATTCAGCACATTAAAGCTTTAAACTGCTCCACCTAAAACTTGTCAGAGGTTATTTCATGCAGTTCACCATATTGTTTTCTTCTGTTAGAAGGGCTGAAACTGCAATAATGAGCTGGAACTGGTAAAAAGAGAGTAAGAACCACTAACCCAGGGCTTCTCCACCTCAGCACTCACATTTTGGATCAATTCTTTGTTGAGAGGCTATCCTGAGTAATGGGATGTTTAGTAGTATCCTTGGCCTTTACCCAGACGTCAGCAGCACTCCCACGTTGTCCAAACCAAAAATGTCCAACCACAAATGTTCAGAATCCAGGACAAAAGTTCTCTGGAGCAGGCCAAGTTATTCCTGATTGAGAACCACTGTTCTAAACACAGATTTACCATGAAAAGTGATTTACACAGCTAAGAAATCACAGGGACAAACCTAAGCCCAGACACAGAGTAGAATCAAGTAAATCGTGTTAAATTTCCCAGATCTCAGTTTCTGAACTTAGTGTGGGAGTTGATGCTAACTTGCTAACCACAATGCACTTGAGGACCACCAATAACAATGATAATTATTACACTTAATCATTAACTATATTCCAAGAGCTTTATATACATTGTATCTTTTCCCCTCATGTCAACCTTATAAGATTACTTTCATTTTAGTAGAGGAAGAAACTGAGGTACAAAGAGGTTAAGTAACTTGCTCAAGAACAGTGGGGCGGGGGTTGGCTGGGGCTGAGTGGAAGCGCACTTGCCTGGCATATATGAGGAACTGGGTTCAATTCTCAGTACCAAGTAAAAATAAATAAAATAAAGGTCTATCAACAACTTGGAAAAAAAAAAAAAAAAAAAGAGAGTAGTGTCAGGGGCTGGGGACATGGCTCAGTTGGTAAAGAACCTGCCTCACATGCACAAGGCCCTGGGTTCGATCCCTAGCACCACAAAATAAAAAAAGAATAATGTCAGATTTGGAACTCAGATCACCTAACCCCAGTGCCCATGATGTTACCACCATGTTAGACTGTACCAAACCCCCACACTGGAAAGCCATTAAATCAGCACTGTCTATTATGTAGTCATTAGCCCCATGTAACTATTTAATTTAAATTAATTAAAATTCAACATTATGCCACTTTGGAAAGCAGTCTGGCAGTTCTTCAAAAAGTTACAGAGCTATCATATGACCCAATAAATCCCCTACTGGTATATACCCATTAGGTATAGAACTGAAAACGTCATCACAAAAACTTATACACCAATGTTCATAGGAGCATTATTCATACTAGCACAAAAGTGGAAACAGCTTATCAACTAATGAATGGATAAATAAAATGTGGTACATCCATAATACTGAATATTAATTGGCCATAAAAAGGAATGAAATACTGATATATGCTACAACATGGATAAACCATAAAAAACATTATAGTAAATAAAAGAAGTCAGTAATGAAAGACCACAAAGCATGTGATTTCATTCATATTAAATGTCCAGAATAGGCAAATCCATAGAAACAGAAAATAGATTAGTGGATGCTAAGGGCTGGTAGAAGAGGGGGTGGAATGGGGAGCTAGTAGCTATTGGGTTTCTTTCTGGTGTGATGAAAATGTTCTAAAATTAGATAGTGTGATAGTTGCAAGATTCTATGACCAGAGTAAAATAAACAATTCATGTAAGTTTAATAGTGTGAATTTTTTGTCACTGAATATCTCCATAAAGTTGATACAAAAAAATGATTAACAATTCAGTTTCTTATGTATCCTAGTCATAGCTTAAGTGCTCTCGACATCCAGATGTGGCTATGTGGCTAATGAACTGGACAGCACAGGGAGAAGTAATATCCAGCAGCACAGGAAAGTTCTACTGGACAATGCAGCCTTGGACAAATAGATGGAAACCCTCAACCATCTGACCACAGCTTCCCTTCAAGACTCACCTACTTTTTCATTCCTCTACAAGCCCACATTCAAAGCTTCCACAGACCATGTTATCACCTTCAAATACACCTTCCTTTATTCTTCTGCCTTTGATAGGGTCTTGCTAAAGCTGGCCTCAAATTTATGATCCTACTCAGTCTCTAGAATTACAGGCATGGGCCACTGCACCTGATTTGGACTAGACTTTAAATATTGATAAGAAACAGCACTGTGGTGCATGCCTGTAATCCTGCTACTGGGGAGGCTAAGACAGGAAGATCTCCAAGTTTGAGACCAGTTTCAGCAATTTAGGAAGACCTGGTCTCAAAACAAATGATAAAAAAAGGCCGGGGTGTGACTCAGTGGTTAAGTGACCCTAAGTTCAATCTCCAATACCAAAAATAAAAATAAAAAATAAAAGTCTAGTCTAAAAGCTCCTTCCTCTATGAAGCTTTCACTATGTCCTCATCTTCCTCTTGCCCCAGAGAAATCAATTGTTCCTACTGTCCTTTGTTTGCACTACCACGTCAGCACTGAACCCTCTAGATTATAATTCATTGCGTGTATTATGTGTCCTTCCACAAGATCACCAGCTCCTTGAGGACAGAGATTCTCTTTTGCATTCGATGGTTTCCAGAGCCTACCAATAATAGCCAATAATGCTAGACTTCAATAAGTATCTATTTTCTGAATTCTACTGAATTCTAGTACAAGGACTTACAGGAACTCAAGATGCTGATTTTAGACAAATGCTCAAATAAATGATGGTCTGATGCCATTTGTAAGAAAAGAGAAATGGAGTAGGGTTTTCCCAGGCTGAGTAAAGGTGAAATACAACTTGGAGTATGGTGGTGGTGGTGGGGGGNNGGGGGGGACAGCAGGAACTGGGGCCCCATCCAACTCAAAAGTTTTAAGCTTGGCAGAGGAAAGGTAAGGAATACATCTCTAGAGATTTGTGCCCAGACCACTGGCTGAGCCACCTGATAGAAAAAGACATTTCTACTAAGACTTATTTTAAATAACAGAGTCAAATATTCTGGTTGAATCTAAACATTAGAAAAAAATAAGCTCTATCTCAACCACAATTTAACTGAAGGAAACAAATGCCAAGGCTTCCCTGTTTAGAAACTGCTGCTTTTGTAGTCTTCACAAATTTAAAGAATCATATCTGTGAATCACAGTGACCCATACAAGAGTTAAATCTAAGTTTCTTTTTTTTTTTTTTTTTGAAAGCGCAGGAAGTACCCTTTTTATTTTTTAAGAGAGAGAGAGAGAGAATTTTTAATATTTTATTTTTTAGTTCTCGGCGGACACAACATCTTTGTCTGTATGTGGTGCTGAGGATCGAACTCGGGCCGCACGCATGCCAGGCGAGCGCGCTACCACTTGAGCCACATCCCCAGCCCCTAAATCTAAGTTTCTAATCACATAAGTGAGCCAGGCTGATGAACTTTCCTGGGCCCACAAGGCAAGAAATGGCTGTCCCAATGCAGATCTGGTAACGGGAAAAGCAAGCCACCTGTAAGTATCTTATACTTCTGATACTAAGATTATATGCAATAAAAGATTATATTTAATAGATCCATTTCAGGGGGAAAAAATGCAATGCAGAACCCATACCATTTTCCATACAGAATGAGTACAGCAAGTCCTCAATTCAAAGTGAGCTAAAATGCTGAAATAAGGACAGTGAGTACCTGAAGTACATTCTATACCAAAGGGTCTCTGGGTTGTTGTTTTTTTTTTTCTTTACTAATTTGTACATGCCAAAAAACAAAACAAATCTAAATTGACTAAATTGTGGTGGATTCAGAGTTAATAATTATATTGTAACTTCCATTCCAAAGGTTAAAATTCAAAACACAAACCTCATTACAAATGATCTAGTACTCTTGGTGTGGGGTGAGAGCATGTAGGAGGATTAGGAAGAGGGCAGCAGCTCATTACAAAAATTTTCCCTTCTCTGCAGGAACTGTAACCCCTTAATAGACTGGTCAGTACTAGCACTCATCTGAACAGAACAAAGTACAAAAGCCACCCTATCCCCAAAATAAGTATTCGAAATGCTAGAAATAATGATAAGAAAGCAGCCTGTGATCAACAAGCTGTAATTAAAACAAGAAACTGAAGAGCCTCTTCCACATCTTCAGATTATCTCCAATGCTCCAGGACCTGGTAGAAATAGCCATTTTCCATCCTTCTTGCAAAGTGGATCCACTTCCTACCACCAATCAGCCAACCTCCAAAGACTCAACCACTCCTGAATTAACCCTCTAGCAAGATTATTTATTGGTTAGGGGGAACAGCCTTTCACAGATACTTTCAGAAATAACACATATGCAAAAAAAAAAAAAAAAAAAAAAGTTTTTGTTCTATATTTTGTTCTGTCAACACCTATACTACTTAACTTTGCCAGTCTTGAGAGTTATAACTTTTCTAGTTGACAAAGAAAATTTATGTCACCTGCCAGGAAAACAAAGAACTCAAAGAACCCTAAAGGGTCCCAGCCCTAGAAAAGTTTATAAGCCAGACCAGAAAATGAGCTCTATTTATTGCACATGTTATTTCTAATGCACATAGATAAGTTCTGAGGAAAAATCAGACACTCAAACAGATAAATGGAGAAACAAATTTATAAACATAAAATGGAATATTATTTAGCCATAAAAAGATGTGAACTACATGCTATAATGTGAATGGTCCTTGAAAACACTACATTAAGTGAAAAGAAGCCAGACACAAAAGACCACATATTGCAGGGTTCCATTTACATGAAATATCCAGAATGAGTAAATACATCAAGACAGAAAGCAAATTGGTTATGACCAGGAGCTGGAGGGAGGACAGAAAGCAATCTGTTAATGAGGACAGGATTTTCTTTGAGTGATGAAAATGCTTTGGAATTAGACAGAGGTGGTGGTTACACAACATTGGGACTATAAAACACCACCAAATTGTTCACTTACTGTTAATTTGCTATGTGAATTTCAACTCACTTAAATAGTAATGGGCAAAACAAAATGCATATGTTCAAAGGCAGACCTTAAACTCCTAAAGAAAAGATTAAGTATTTTTGCTGGCACTCTATTTCTGTACTTGATCACAACATGAAGTTCAAGTGCAAAGCTGTATGGCCTTGGCCACTGTGCTATCTGTATGTTATTGTCTGATGCCTTTCTTAAAGACTGGGGAGAGAATGGAAAGTGAAGTAAATAAAATAACAAAGCCTTGCCAAATTTAAGGAAGGAGGGGTGATTCCCCCTACTGCACCCCACCCAATTTGGCACCAAGAGTAACGCTCCCATTAAGGTTTCGAAATGCCAGCAGGAGTTGGAATCAGCACAAGCAAGCTTCTCTGCCTAGATAGAGCAAGCCACCCAGCAAGAAAAGCTGGGGTGCTCCATTTGCTGCATCAGAACCACCCTTTGCTCAAAAGGCCTGAGTTGGCTCAGATCAGCATCAGTGACTTCCTCTCCCTGACCAGCCAGCCTAAAGCAAGGGCTTCTTGTAGTCCAAGTGTGCCCCTCCTCTTAAGGGGTTCTCACTCTACTTCATTCCACCTGCCTTCCGAAAGTCCTGCCTCCAACAACGTGCCACCAAGGTGCCATGCCATACATCATTAAAAAATGGAGCCAAGATGTCCTCAGAACTTCCCCTTGTCCAGCCTGAAATAAATATACTCTCAAGCCAGCTCAGTAGCCTGCCTGCCCCCTCTACCTCACACACACAGACGTGCACACAGTCTTGCTGCCTCGGACACTAGCTGGGAGGGGACATTAATGAGACTCACATGCCCCAATGTGGCACCAACACTCAATTAACAGTCACCCCAGAGCACCTAACATACTTGCCATCTCAAAGGAGCCTCATTCGCTTAGCACCATGCCTCTGCCACTAGCCTGCCACCAAAACAGTCACAGGTGTCCCTCAGCTAAACACGACGCCCCCTTAGCTCCAGTCCACGCTAGGCATGGGCGCCATCTCAAACCCCTCAACTCTTCGCAACTACACTCCTTCAGACCCCTCCACCCAGGCCTCGACGACCTTCAAGCCCCCAGCCTGGCCCGGACGCCCCCTCCTCCTTACCTGCGGGGGTTCAGCCCTGACTGACAGGGGGCTGGGCAGCGCCTGGAGGAGCAGGAGCGCCATGCCACCCAGGAGCCTTCTCTCCATCCCCCTCCTGCTCCTGCTCCTCCGCCACGGCGCCGCCACCTCCCTCCTCCTCCCTCTCTTCTTCCCTCTTCTTCCTTCTTCCCTTCTTTTCCTGTTTCACTCTCCCCTCCCGCTTCCGGCTCTGCTCCACCCGCCCCAGGCAAAACACCCTCCCAGACATGGAGGAGGGCCTCCAGTCCCAGCAGCTCATTGGCTTCTGACCTTCGTCCATTGATCAAATTATCTGTCGATCAAACATGGGTCTTGCCCACTCACGAGGTAGACCTGAGAAATTCAGCCAATGAAAAGTAGGAGGAAACCGGGACATCTTGAGTGCTGCGAGATGTTGTAAACGCGTCCCACCCCGCGGAGAGTGGCGGAAGTAGCCAGATTAGAGGGTGGAACATCCAGAAAAATGTGGAATCTATAGCGAATGCAGCCATTTTGAGTGTGGCGGAAATGATGGTTCCACAGGTCAACAAAAAAGAAAAAAAAAAAAAGGATATGAAAGAAAGAATATGATAATTCAAAAGGGTGTTTTGAAAATAAGTTATGTCCAGGGGCTGGGGGTATAGTTTAGTTGGTAGAGTGCTTGTCTCTCAAGCACATGGCCCTGGGTTCAATCCCCAGCACCAAAAATAAGAAGTTATTTCCAGAAGGTAACTGAGCGCTCCTACAGGAAAGCAAAATTGCTCTAAAAATATTTGAGGTTTTTTTTTTTTTTTTTGTCTTGAAGCACAACTCCATTACCAGAGTCCCTCTTCCAGATTCAAACCACCCAAGAAGTAACTTAGGTCCATTTGAATTCCCTATTAGATAGTACCTTCACCTGAGGCAGTGCTTTCCCCCTCAAGTTGCAGGGACAAAATTCTATGACTCCAACTCAGAAATCGCTCTGAAATCCACCTCTCATTGCTTCAATCCGTGTTCTCAAATGGATAAATAAAAATGGCCTCCCTGATCCCCTGCAGAGCCTGGATTCTTCCACGCACCACAGCAACAGTGCTGTACCCTATAAAGCCAAACATTGTGTTGACAACTTCCCCTTTTAAAATACTTCAACTATCTACAGGATATATAGTTCAAGCTTCCCAATATGGTCCTCTCTGTGACCTGATCCCCATCTACTTTTTATCTCACTGCCAACCATTACATTGTCCCAAATGCACCACTCACACTGAACACTTAAAAAGACGCCCAATAACCTTTGTGTGTGTGTGTGTGTGTGTGTGTGTGTGTGTGTGGTGGAGCTGGGGATCAAACCTAGGGCCTTATACATGCAAGGCAAGCACTCTACCAACTAAGCTATATCCCCAGCCCCCAATAACTTCTTTACAAATTACATACACAGTTCCTGTTTACAAATTCCTAGACTTCACCCTTGTTTCTTCTTCTGAATTCACTAACACAGTATACAGAATCTATATCTGCCTGCCTGATTTGCAGCTTTTGTACAGCACACACTCCTACTCCTTCCTCTCATTTTTAAGTCTCTACAAAATACTTCACAAGGCTCAACCATTAACTCAATGTTGGGAAAATAAATGAACATGTTTAGCATACTTGAGGACCTATGTTCCATCCCCAGCACCATAACATACATACATAAACAAATAATAAAAAGCAAAAACAATTTCACAAATGAAGACCCATGGCAAAGAATTCAGATATCCAGAGCAGCCAATTTTCTCTCAAAAACCTGCCAAAGTTTTTACAGCCTGGCCTATTCTAGTTCATGTCCGATACTGGAGGGAGCTGCAGTTGGCTTAAATATAGGCAAAATGAGACACAGGTAAGAGTGAAGAAATAAGTGTGGCCCAGTTTAACAAGTTCTGCAGTTCTACAATTCTGCCTCCCTACCTCTGCCCCCAGTACTAGAGATTAAACAGAGTGGCAATCTACCACTGAACTATATCCTCAGCTCTTTTATTTATTTATTTATTTTGGTACTGGGGATTGAACTCAGGGGTACTCAACCACTGAGCCACATCCCCAGCCTTATTTTGTACTTTATTTAGAGACAGGGTCTCACTGAATTGCTTAGTGCCTTGCAGTTGCTGGTTTTTAAACTAGGGATTCTCCTGTCTCAGCTTCCCAAACTGCTGGGATTATAGGCGTGCACCACCACACCCAGATTATTTTTTAAGACAAAGTCTTGCTAAATTGTCCAGGCTGATCTTGAACTTGCAATCCTCCTGTCTCAACTTCCCAAGCAGCTGAGACTAAGGAACATACCAGTGTGACTAGCCCTGCCTCCATCTCAATCCTGCTTTCCCAAGTACTAAAAATGGTAACAAATATTTTTGCCAATCTCTAATTTCTTAGGAATTCATCCATCCCTAAATCAATCTTTAGGGAGAAGTTGAGTATAACCAAGGGCCAAATTATTTTCATGGCACAGTCTCTCGATCCCAGCCGCAAGGAACTCTTAAGAATTACACAGGAGGGCAATCCCTATTGGGTTCCCTCTTGCCCCTGCAAGAGTTCTGTCTTCATTCTTCATGTTTAAATAAATCCTACTCCTTTCACTCTGGGGGGGTGGGGATTACACATAAAGGCCAGGGTGTCACAGCACAGGCCTGGAATCCCAGCAACTTAGAAGGCTGAGGCAGTATTATGAGTTTGAGGCCAACCTCAGCAATTCAGGGAGGCCCTAACTAACATAGGAGACCCTACCTTTAAAATTTAAAAAGGGCTGGGGATGTAGTTCAGTGTTAAAGTCCCTGAATTTAATCCCCAGTACAAAAAACAAAAAATCAGATATCATTATTAGAAACTCCAATTCATTCTGGCAAACTCAGGGTTTCTGTCCCACCCTTTTCTCCTTTTGCCTGAGGGCAGGACAAAACTAAACCTTTTGCAGTCTGAACTAGCACTTCCCACACCAAGGCTGTTTTATCACCCTTAACTATCTTCTGACATCTCACAGGAACCAACTCAAAAGGCAGAGAAATGATGCAAACCAAGGTGAAAGCAGTCTGATTTTTTTTCTTTTTTATAATGCTGGGAATTAGACCCAAGGACACTGTTATTGAGCTATATTTCCAGCCCTTTTCATTTTTTAACTTAGAGACAGGGTCTCATCAAGTTGCCTAGGCTGGCCTGACTTGCAATTCTTCTGCCTCAACCTCCCAAATAGCTGGGATTATAGGTGTGTGCCACCTGTTTGGATTTGGAGTTTCTTGGAAAGTAACATTCTGGAATTAGAGGATTGATGGTCACACAACTTTGTGACTGTACTAAAACCACTGCATAATACACATCAAAATGGGGGAAGAGCCAACTACAACCAGTTTCTGAGCATCCAGAGCAAGATCCTTTCCCTTTAGAATAGTATTCCTTCAAGTATGGTCCCCCAACCAACAGGATCAGCATTACAAGAAAATTGTTAGAAATGCACATTCTCAGCCGGCGTGGCAGCCCACTCCTGTAATCCCAGTGGCTCGGGAGGCTCACAAGTTCAAAGCCAGCCTCAGCATGGCAGGGCGCTAAGCAACTCAGTGAGACCCTGTCTCTAAATAAAATACAAAATAGGGCTGGGATGTGGCTCAGTGGTCAAGTGCCCCTGAGTTCATACCCCAGTACTCCCCACAAAAGAAATGCACATTCCCAGGCTCCACCCTAGACCTACAGAACTGGAAATTCTGGGGACGGGTTCTACAATCTATTTTCACCAGCTTTCCAGGTGATTATGATGCACATTCCAAGAGACATTTCTCCAAGGTAGGGGAAGGTGTTTGTGTTAGGGGAAGGTCTTTGTGTTAGGGGTCAGAGAGTCAATATATTACGCTTTAAATGCCACATATAAGAATAGGGTCTCTGTAACATTTTTTTAAATTATTGTTTTGTAGTTGTATATTGACAGAATAATTTTATTTTACTTATTTTTATGTGTGAGGCATTGGGTTTGATTCTTAACACATAAAAATAAATAAAGGTATTCTGTCCATATACAGCTCCAGCCCAATATATCCTTATTCTTTGTATAAAATAACACTTTATAGATGTAGATTCTTCTTAAGTTAGAGCAATTGCTGGCCCCCAGGCATCAGACAGGTTTCCCTTATAGGTATGATACCCTCTGAGACACGATGGCCAAAGACCAGATCCTGCTTTCCATCCAGGCTTTATTAGCTTAGTCTGCACTTTTTCAAGCTCTTTCAAGTAATTTATTCAATTCACAGTGACAGCCTTTGAACACAGTCAGCAAATCTTACCAGACAAAACTCAGTGACCCCAGGTATGCCACAACAGTCCCCCAAGGAACTTGAGAAACCACTTTGGCAGCCCAGCTGGGGAGGAGAAGTGGCTGTGCTTCGCTGTGTGCACTTAAGGCTCTTTGGTCCCGATCGATTTCCTCTAAGAGGTGTCCAAGTATAACTCCCCTTCCCCATTCAGCACACACCAGTCTTTCTTTGGTGTTTAAGCTAATGGGCTGAGGGAGGCGGCCAGAAAATTTTACCCACTGAAGTGTGGGTTAATGTCTATGTGCATCCTTTTCACTCATAGGGGACTTATCTTTTCAAACAGAGATATAAGGCAATGAGAGAAGAGACTTCCACCATTATAGAGCAGATGGCAAGCACAGATCCAGACATGATTAAGACAGAACAAAGTCAACGTCAACAGACAGGACTTGAAGCACCATGTAACTCTGCTGCTTTGCACAGTGTCCTTTTCAGCACTAATAAGTCCTGGGTGCCTGATTAAATTCTAATTTAGCAGCACTCCCAAAGAAGCTTTCCAACCAGGGCACAATGAAGAGAATGGAGAAGAGTGGAGAAGAGTCCAAAGTGACTCAGACTGCTTGCCCCTTCTCTTGTGTCAGGATAGAATTGCCTGGGTAAAAGGCTCCATTAGTTGGGAGAGGAGGTGGCGGGAAGGGAAGAGAAGATATAGAACTTTTCTTGTCCTAAGGGCTCATCTCCAATCATGGCTGGAAGGAAATCCTAAAGGTTTCCTATTTTTTTCCAAATGAACGGCTTCAGTGTCTCCCCAGGTAGCAGTAATTTCTCCCTGAGAAGGCCTCAACTTCTTGTCTCCAGGGGACAGGGGTTAAGGAGGAGACAGACAGAAGACTTAGGTCCTTGTTCTCTTTGGTCCCTGTTCTTTTTTTTTTTTTTCCTTTTTTGCAGTGTTGGGGGATGGACCCAGGAACTCATGCATGCTAGGCAAACTCTCTACTACTGAGCAATAACCTCAAGTCCCTTTTTCATGTTTATCCCCTGGAGTCCAATAAACTAGTTGCTTGGGTAGATGCACCCAACTACCCTATCTTCCCCCTATCCAGCATGATTCTCAGGCCTTGTTGGCAAAGATGATGGAGGACCGGTGTGCAAATATGGGTATACACTGGTCTTTGCTGGAGCGGGGCATTTAGAGACCCTTATTGAAGTAGACATAAGGTACATGTTCTCCATAGCTGGCCTTGATGGTGTCTTGGAGCTCTGGTTCCAGATAGGAAACTGGTAATTTGCTGAAGAGAACAAAGGAGATTATGAGCATGCCACCTGGGATAAGTGGCAAAGTACCCTCAGAAAAATTCCAACCCACATGTTACCTCCTGATTTTTCCAGACCGAATCTTTACAAGACTTTATATAAAGTATGCCCACAGTATGCCGCCCCTACTTCTTAGGCCTGGCTTCACTCTCCCTGAGCTAAAGGAAGTGTTTAGCAGATGACCACTGAACCAGTACGGAACTAGAATTTAAGGAAGGGGAGACTGGCTTCTTCTCAGTCTCATAACCAAGCAAACCCATCTCCTGGAGCCAGTCTCCACTCCCCACTCCTCCATCTGAGACCTCCCTTCCCTTTGTCCATCTTGGAGGACAGGAAGAGAAGTAGAGAGATCATCATCTGGTCTCTGGGAAACAAGAACTAGAATAAGGCCCTTATTCAATTTTAAAGGCCAGATCTGGCCAGAGCAGAGCTTCCAAATAACCCAGCCAGCAACAAAGGAAGTTTCTTGTCCACTAGCCCATCTCTCAGGCTTGCTCCATGTGGTGGGAGCAACTCATTCCTCCTCCTGGCTGTTCCTCCCCTTGAGGATCTGGCTGGTTTGCCATTCACCCAGGGTTAAGAGGCCCAGGATTTAGACTAAGAGGTTGATGCCCTTCCTGGTCTGTCCCTCTTGCTTTGGGCAGTAGGCAGGTTGCAGCAGCAGAGACAGGGTGTTTAATAAACCAAAGTGGATGACAAAAGACCAATACCATATCTGTGGGAAGAGCCCACATGCCACTGGCACCATGAAGAGGAGGCTGTAAGAAATAAGAAACCAAAGCGTCAGGGGACCAGCCCTGTCCACACCCCATCCCTGAAAGCTCTAAGGGAGGTGCCCAGGAACCCGGCCTGCCTCCCCAGCCAGCCTCCCCAGCCAGACCCTCAGTCCTCTCCCCACAGCCTTTCCCCATCCTCTGAGCATGAGGAAATTCATCCTGGCATGGGGACAAAACCAATGTCCTGCCACCACTCACCCCCACCTCACACCCAGGTTCAAGCAGATGAGAAGATAATGATATGACTAGGGTATGCAAGCAGCGTACTCCAAGATCACAAGCACCCACAGCCAGTAGGAATGGAGTCATTGTCATCAACCCCGTGGCTTTGCAAAGCATGATTATTGCTAGGACATGTTTACCCAGTGGCAGGCTCCTAAGAATGCTGACGTGACTTGTGTCATTACCACTCAGCTACATCCCCAGTCCCTTTTATTTTTCATTTTGAGACAATCTCTTCAAGTTGCTAAGGCTGGCCTCAAACGTACTCTCCTCCAGCCTCCCAAGTCACTGGAATTATAGGCATGTGCCACTATGCACAGCTTCAGTGACTTTTAAAGTCAAGTAAAGGAGCACATGCTCCCCAACACAGGCTAACAAGAAGACAGATCTTGGATGTCCCAGCCACCATAAAACCCAAACCATCCAAACACCATACTCACAAGCACCCAGACAGCATGACCTGCAATGGGGCATGCAGCACCTTGACTTTCTGCACAAAAACAAATAAAAAAAGAGAGACCCACATGGGTCAAAGTGAACCACATGCCTGCCCTTCTAGGGATCAGCCAGCTAGCAGAAACTAGAAACTGATACCTGCTGGCCCTGAGGGAGAAGAGAAGTGACCAGACTCTCTGTTGCTAATGTGGAAGTGGGCAGCAGGGGAGGGGAGGGAGTCCCAAGCACAGGTGTGGTTGAGGAACTGGGCAGGGAAGATGCAAAGACAGCCCCGCTTACCTTCATGAAATGCAGTTTCTCCAGCCTTTCCATGATGACTGGCAGCAAGACTGGAAGAGAACAGGGGAGAAGCTGGGGAGGGCAGGGGGGAGTGGCTAGAAGACCCCTTTGTACAGTCAAATGTGGGAACTGAGAGTTTCCTGCTTTCCCCAAAAATGTCAAAAAATATTTGCCATCGGGGAGAACAGAGATTGCAAAGTCATGGCCACGCTCTTTCCCCACAAGTCCCAGTAAAAACATGATTCCCAAACTTCTGAACTTTCAAATCTGTAACAGGAAGACATTTGCTACTAGGCCCAAACCATCCTTCTCAAAATCAAAAACTAACTTTGAAAGCTCATGAAAACAAATTTTGTAATATGCCCCTGCTGAATGCAAACCCAGGCAAGGAATTTATTCTCACTACCATCATCTCCTAAACAGCCCGCGCTGTGCCCACCATGTCAAGCCCTGGTGCATAATGGCTTTTCATTAGTTCAATGAAAATAACTTTCTCCCCCAAATCTCTGACTAAGTGATATTCTAGGAACGAAGATTATTCTCCTGAGTTTGAGAAGCATGGCTGTAGAGGCTGGGGTCCCACCTCCCACTGGAAACCTGAGTGTGGCTAAGGCCTCCACCATGTATTCCAGAGTTCCCCAGAATGGGAGGGCTTCTCCATCTTACTCATGCCAGGGGCAGCCATGGTGATCCGGGAAATTACCACCTGGGTGATGCCTATGGCTGCAGCTCTCTGAGGGCAGAAAAGATTAAATGATCAGGAATAATTTATTCTGTGTACATGGAGTGCGTAGGAGGGCTGGGTAAGAGTCATGGGTAAGTCAGAGCTGGTTTTGGAACCAGAAATGATGCAGGAAGGATGTAAGAGGCCTGTTCTGAACAGAGAAATACAGGGAAAATTGATGGGGAATGAGGTTGGAGTCCGAGACAAGCCTTTTTAATACTATAATGGCACAAAGGCCTGCTCTGATCACTAAGGAAGAAACAGGGTCTTAGAAGGAAATCCCCCCTCCTACCCCAAGAGAGGCCTCTGCTCACCTGGGAATGGCCAAGCTCATTCTGATTCCCATCCTTCACACAGATGCCCTGGATGAGTTCCCTAAATATAAATAGGAGTTGCTGGACTTGGGAAAGGGGTGCTAGGCCTGTGACACACCAAGGGACCAAGGCCAGGGCACTCCAGCTCTAGACCACCCTCTGCAACCTGGCCCCCTGACCTTTCTTCCACAGTCCAGTTATCAGTGGCTAAGAGAGTTGGCCCAGGGTACATATTACCTCAGCAGACTACTAAAACTGCAGAACATGTATATAACCTTGAGCATGGTCCTTACCCTTTCTAAAGCCTCAGTTCTCCTGATCTGCAAAATGGGGATAAGCTGAGCACCTACTTCACTGGACCTGGTGAGGATTAAACAAGACAATGCCTGACAACTGCTTAGTCCAATACCTGACAGTACCACTCCCCAAACAGGAGCTACTCTGGCTGTTCACAGAGCAGCTATTTTTTTTGGCAGGGTGTGGTGGGGTACTGGGAACTGCACCCAGGAGCACTTTACCACTGAGTTACATCCCCAGCCCTTTTTTACATTTTGAAAAAGGGCCCTACTAAGTTGTTTAAGTACTTGCTAAGTTGCTAAGGCTGGCCTAGAATTTGCAATCCTCCTGCCTCAGCCTCCCAAGCCACTGGAATTACAGGTGTGCACCCCCATGCCTGGCATCAGGTCAGCTCTTGACAGCACTCCACCAGAGACCAGGTAGATGGCTGCACTTATTCATCTACTGGGAAAAAGCTGGATGGGAAAAGGGAAGAGGGGGGCTGGGGATGTGGCTCAAGCGGTAGCGCACTCGCCCGGCATGCATGCGGCCCGGGTTCTATCCTCAGCACCACATACAAACAAAGATGTTGTGTCTGCCGAAAACTAAAAAATAAATATTAAAATTCTCTCTCTTTCTTTAAAAAAAAAAAAAGAAAAGGGAAGAGGAAGGAGCAATGTGGATACATGATATTCTGTAGTGTTCTTTCTCTAAGGGATCCTATGGTATCTCCAATGCTAGCAATCCCAAGAAAACACGGATTGTAGATGTAAATGACTAACACTTATGTAGCCTTTGCTATGTTCCCAGTAATGTGTGGAGTGCCACACACACACACATTATATCATCAAAATCTCATAGCAGAGGAACATCTCTGCACACTCTAGTCAAGAAACAAAAACTGGGGCTGGGATTGTGGCTCAGTGGTAGAGCACTTGCCTAGCATGTGTGAGGCCCTGGGTTCGATTCTCAGCACCACATAAAAATAAATAAATGAAATAAAGGTACTGTGTCCAACTACAAATAAAAAATATTTAAAAAAAACTGGACTGGGATGTAGCCTAACATGCACAAGACACTGGCTTCATTACCCAGCACTGAAAAAAAAAAAAAAAAAGGGTAAAAACTGAAGACACAGTGAATTTTTCCACCTGTTCAGCTGAAACCCTTAGAGCTGGGGGTCTAGAAAACCTCTATCTGCTCCTCTGGCTTTGTTTAGGCTTCTTGGTTCTGTTCTATCTTGAGGCTCCTCGCTCTGCTGCATTTCATTTGGTCATCATCCCAGGGCTTTGGGGGTAGGCAGAATTCACGACTTTAACACAGCTTCAGTTGAAAGGAGGGGGTCTGAGTAAAACCCCACAGGTCCATACTACCTCCCCCATCCCCCACAACAGACAGGCTGACTACCCTAAGTCCCCCACCATTACAACTCTCAGGGCCATCACCACAGGGGTAGCCAGTCCTCAGGGATCCTTCAGAGGCTCATCCCAGCAACCCTCTCCATAAAATCCCAGTCCCAGGAAGCCACCCACTGCCTTGGTTTTCTGCCCTTTCCCTGCTAAGTTGTGGCACGTACGGAGAAAGGGGCTCCCTCTACTCACTGCTGTCGCGTCATTGGGATATTGACACAGTTAGCTGCAGCCACAGCAGCAAAGGGCACCCAGCGGCCCACCAAGGGTGGTGCTCTCTGTTGGGGGCAGGGAACAATGGGAGTTGTTCAGGCTCATGGGAAGGTGGGAGTGGGAGGGACTTAAGGATTATAAAGAAAGGAAGACAATTAAACTGAGCTGCCACTACATGACCAGACATCCAGACTAAGAATCCTAAACTCTGGCCAAGGCCCACTAAGGACAAATCCCAGGACAGCTCTACAGTCTTCCCCAGGACTCTGCTGCCCCCTGGTGGCCACCATGCCCACAGCAGCTTCTGACCATACCTTTGTCCACATGTTCATGCCCACAGCGGTGGCCAATGCGGTGGTTGTGGCTGTGAAGTAGGAAAGGGCCATCTGCCTAGTAGAGGAAGGAGATGCTAAATGTTTGAAAGATTAGGTGTTGAAGGCGGGGGCCCTGCTGGCTGAGGCAAGGCCACAGGCTTGGGGGAGAAAATCTGGTATTAGAGGTTCATACCACATGTCATCTGATCCCAGCCTAATCTTGGGCCCCCTCCCCATCACTCGCAACGCCCTGGCCCAGTGGTCTTCTTTCAGTATTTAACCTGTGTATACTGATGTTCCCTGCCCCGGGGAATTCTTTCCTGGGCTTCTTTTCTTCTTTTTTCCTGTAGACATGAGGATTGAACTCAGGGCCTCATGTGTCTACCGCTGAACTACATCTCCAGCCTTCTGTAATTTTATTTTGAGACAAGATCTGGCTAAGATTTTTGAGATCCTGCCTCAGCCTCCTGAATTGCTGAAGTACAGTTGGCACCACACCTGGCTCTTTCCTGGGCTTTAATGGGGCTGAATTCTCACCTTTCAGAAATAGCAAAAAGGACTTCCTGACCAGCCTGTCCACATGGACACCCCTCTGCCATTTGCTGTCTTGTCACCCTGTCTATGTCCTTAATGGCAGCCATCCCAATCTGAGATTATTGTGCTTCTTTTTTTTTTTTTTTAATATTTATTTATTTTTTTAGTTATCGGCAGACACAACATCTTTGTATGGCACAACATCTTTGTATGTGGTGCTGAGGATCGAACCCGGGCCGCACGCATGCCAGGAGAGCGCGCTACCGCTTGAGCCACATCCCCAGCCCGTGCTTCTTTTCTTAAAAGACCTTAAACTCCACCACAATAGGAACCACAATGCCCTGCTCATCAAGGTATCCCCAGCTCCTGGAACCCCACCTGGTATAACATACACTCGTGAACATGTTGTCAAATCAATGAATGAACATATTTTGAACTGGTCAGGGAAGAAGATACTCTCCTAGACAGTCTGAGAAAATACTTCCAAACATTGAAAAGGGTGTCTTTGCTACCTGCTCACTGCAGGTCCCACCGACAGGGAGAGTGACAGCCCAGGAACCCTTCAGCAGGCCTGTGCCTGAGGAGGTAAGAGGATAGCTTGGGGTTCAGGTCTCCTACCTCACCGATGTAGGGGAAGCGGCATTCCTGTTGGTGTAGTTGACTAAGGCATTGAAGGACTGGTTCACCCACTGCCAGAAAATCACTGCCGGCACAGTCCTACCAGGAAGGGAGGCCAGAAGCAGAGGAGTGAGGATGGAAAGCAGGGCTTGAGGTCCACCAATTACCTCATCATCTGCTATTCCCTAAGCTGCTCCCACTGTTTATGTACCAGGCTTTTGGACAGACTGGGTCCTCTGCCTGGAGTATCTACCCTCCTCCTTCCACACATGGAAAAATCCTTGGAACATTCCCAACCTGTCTCCTGTCCCTCCTGAGACAGAATTAGTCACTCTCCATGTACCCTGCGCCCACGACCCCATATTCTTGCTCCAACCTACCACTTACCAAGCTGCACTCTGTTTACTTCTTGGTCTCCTCAACAGAGCTCCATGAGGGGAGACACCAAAGTCTTTATATTCCCAGCACCTGGCCCAAGGCCTAGCTCAATAACTGAACAAATGAATGCATGGGTAGGACGAGGCAGGAGAAAAAGGAGGGAGGAGAAAGAGGGAGGAGGAAGAGTCACACATCCAGCAGCTACAGAGAAAGTTTATTGAATCACTTAGAGAGCCAAGAAAAATGGCCTTCTTGGTACCCAGGGGTGCTTAATCACTGAGCCACATCCTCAGCCGTTTTTAATTTTTATTTTGAGACAGGGTCTCACTGATTGGCTTAGGGCCTCGCTAAGTGGCTGAGGCTGGCCTCAAACTTGCAATCCTCCCTGCCTTAGCCTCCTGAGTTGCTATAATTATAGGCATGTGCCACCACGCCCGGTCTACTGTGTATGGTTCATTAGAAAAATAAATTAATTGCAAATAAGTACTTTTTAAAGAAGAACTTAGGACAGCCTATCTGACTGTGTGAATTTGGAAGAATCACTTAGCCTCTCTAGAATTTCATCTACAAAACAGAATTGAGAATAATACCTATATACAGGGACATTAAGAGGGCTAAATGAGGCAATACGTGCAAAGAACTTAGCATACTGCCTGTATCCTGGAAAGTGATCGATCAGGAGGACTGCTATTATCATCCTAAGTCGGCTTACTGCCTCGCAAACCCAGGCAGCTGCACAACCCCCTGCTCTGCTCCAGGGCCCACCTGTAGAACTGGAGCATGAAGCCTGTGATGATCATGCCGCCAGGGACCTGGAAGGACATCCGCCCAATGACATTCATCTTCTCCCCAGTGTCAGGATGGAAGGCTGAGTCATATAGCTTCTTGGCATAGAGCAGCTGCTCCACTTGAGTACCTGGGGGTATGACCCCACTCCTGTCACCCAAGGACAACAGGCAGTTAACTAGCCAGCCCAATCAAGTCCTCCCAGTCTTCCTCCTCTCATTTCTCCCTCCTCCCAGAGATCTCTGCCTATTCCTTGTCCTTCGGTGTCCCTCTCCCCCTACAGTCCCTTCCCTTGATTACTCACCTGCTCTTCTCCACCATCATCTTGGCCCAGTCCAGCTCTCGCTCTGATACAAAGACAGTGCGGGGGTCCGTAATGTTAAAGAAGTGCTTCACCCTCCCCAGGAAAGTGTACTGGTCCCAACGAGGGGCATCGATGTTAAAATCAGACAGGCTGGCCTCCATCTTGCTCACACCCAAAACTGCAGACTTAAGGAACAGAGAAAGAGTAAGGACTGTCATCCAAATCAAAGCCTGCCCAAGGGGGCCTGAGTGCCTCCCAGTGTTGTAGACTGCCTGCCTTCACCAGCTCCTGGACATCCTTTGACACAGCTGAGGCAGTCCCAGTGAATGATCACCAGGCTGAGACATTAGGCACCAACACGTATTTCTGATGCCTGCTTATGGTTTCAGCCCTGTGCTTGATCACTCTGTCGGAAAAGCTGAAAAAAGGGACAAGACAGTGTCCACTCTTGGAGAGCTCAGAGTCCAACTAGGGAACAAGAGCCCACTGATGAAATAGTATATAATATTCCCTGGTGCTAGCCGGGCGCAGTGGCACATGCCTGTCATCCCAGCCACTTGGGAGGCTGAGGCAGGAGGATGGGGAGTTCAAAGTCAATCTCAGCAAAAGCAAGGCACTAAGCAACTCGGTGATACCCTATCTCTAATAAAGTACAAAAAGAGGGCTGGGGATATGGCTCAGTGCTTGAGTGCCCCTGAGTTCAATCCCTGGTACCCCCCCCCCAAAAAAAGTGTATACACACACACACACACACACATACATATATATAATATATATATATATACAAATATATAAAAATATGAATATATATAAATATATATAGTCCCTGGTGCTTCTGGCAGGGAGATGGGGAAAGTACTCATCTTGAAATATGAGCCCCCCCTATTTTTCTTCACAAAGCCTATACTCCAAGAACCTAACCACCTGGGGATGGGAACTCGAGCCCCCTCTAGACTTTCTATCTTACCTAAAGGAAGTGAGGGGAGACTGAGAGGCAGAGCACAGGCTCCCTACAGGACAGACTGATGCTTCCTCACTTCCACCTTACAACTGCCCCAGTGCGGCTCCTGCAGAATAAAAAGGGAATGCAACATAGGATGGCAAGCCTCACATCTTATTTAAGAAGTCTCTGGGGCTGGGGTTGTGGCTCAGGGGTGGACCGCTTGCTGGGCATGTGTGAGGCACTGGGTTCCATTCTCAGCACCACTTGTAAATAAATAAATAAAGGTCCATTGACAACTAAAAAAAAAATGTCTCTGAGGCTGGAAAGACAGGGGGGCATCTCAAGGCCCTGGTTTCAATCCCCAGCATCAAAAAAGAAGAAGAAATGAAGAATTTGCTGGATAAACAAAATCAAGGGAATGGTCACCAGTAAACCTGATTTGTAAAATTTTAAATGAAGTTCATCAGAAAATTTTTGATCATAAATTCATATATACATAACAAAAGAAAGAGTATCAGAGAAGGAATACATGAACGTAAAATAAAATGTTTACTTTTTTTCTTTCTCTGGAAAGAAATATTCTTAAGACAGGGTCTGACTAGATTGGATAGACTAGCCTTGAACTTGTGGTCCTCATTTCCCCCTCAGCAACCCTCCTACTCGCCCCTGCAAGGAGCCAGCTGGGATTAGAGGCAGGAGCAACATTGCAGGCTTATTCTGAATTCTTAATCAACAGGTAATTATGAATAAGTAAGATAACGACAGCAATAATATGAAAGATGAGGAGTCAGACATGGTGGCGCATGCCTGTAATCCCAGCAACTCAGCAGGTTGAGTCAGGAGGATCAAGTTCAAAGCCAGCCTTATGGGGCTGGGGATAGAGCTCAGTTGGTAGAGTGCTTGCTTCACGTGCACAAGGCCCTGGGTTCAATCCCCAGCACCAAAAAAAAAAAAAAGCCAGCCTTAGCAACTTAGTGAGGCCCTAAGCAACTTGCGAGACCCTGTCTCAAAATAAAAAAATAAAAAGGATAAGAGGAACAAATTAGGACTTCTCTATTATAAAGTGTTCTACACCCTGTGAAACTGTACACTTGTTATTTGAAAGTGGACTTGGACTAGTTGTAAATACATATTGCAAATTGCAGGGCAAACGCCAAAAACATTTTCAAAAGAAGTACAATTAATATGCCAAGAGAGAATATAGAGTCACATATTTAAAAAAAAAAAAAGTGGAGACCTTTGAATTTCAGCAAGTCACTAAAGGATCATAAGAAGATTAATAAGATTAGATGTGTACTAAGAAGGACACTCTGAGGGGCTGGGGATGTAGCTCAGTGGTAGGGCACTTGCCTGGCACAAGTGAGGCCCTGAGTTCAATCCCTAGTACCACACACACACAAAAAAGAATGAATCTTATGATAAATTAATAATATCTCAATAAACTATTAATCTTAAGAAAGGAAGGAAGGAAGGAAGGAAGGAAGGAAGGAAGGAAGGAAGGAAGGAAGGAAGAAAGAAAGAAAGAAAGAAAGAAAGAAAGAAAGAAAGAAAGAAGGAAAGACTGACTTTGGGTTAGGCATGGTGGTGCACACCTGCAATCCCAATGACTTGGAAGGCTGAGGCAGGACGATGGCAAGTACGTAGCCAGCCTCAGCAATTCAGGGAGTCCCAGTCTCAAAATAAGCATTCCTGAGTTCAATTCCTAGTATGTGAAGAAAAGAAGGGAAGGGAAGGGAACTCTCTGGGCAATCATATGAAAATAGACGGGTGTGGGAGGACCTTGCAGGAAGCACGGAGGCCAGCCAGAAAGGAATCCTGATACTCCAGCCAAGAAGAGATAAGGTTCAAACGAACCCAAATACACCCAGAGAGACCAAAAGGAGAGAACCTTTTTTTTTTTTTTTTTTTTTTTTTAAAAACATATTTATTTATTTTTTTTTTAGTTATTGGCAGACACAACATCTTTGTTGGTATGTGGTGCTGAGGATCGAACCCGGGCCGCACGCATGCCAGACGAGCGTGCTACCACTTGAGCCACATCCCCAGCCCCAGGAGAGAACCTTTTAAAGCAGAGTCTTATGATTTACTAAGCAATTGGGTATAGGAGGAATGCTGTGCCAGTCAGGGGTCAAAACTGGAAAGGAGAACACAGAACCTCAGCGTTTTAGACCTTGGAGGTCTAGCCCTTTCTTAAAGGGCTTCCATCTGATAACCTCCCTTTTCTTGAGGGTGGGGGAATACCGGGGATTGAACTCAGGAACACTTCACCAGTGAGCTACATCCCCAGCCATATTTTGTATTTTATTTAAAGACAAGGTCTCACTGAGTTACTTAGCATCTCACTTTTGCTGAGGCTGGCTTTGAACTCGCGATCCTCCTGCCTCAGCCTCCCCAACCCCTACAAATCCTGAAAACCACTAAATTTAAGAGGCAAATCAAGAAAAGGAAGACCTGAGAGACGGGAGAGAGAGGAGATGGGAGAAACCAACAGGGGGGGAAAGGAAGTAATTTTTAGATTACTGTTAGGGTGGGAGAGACTTCAGGAAACTAATATGCTAGGAGCCATCATTCCTAAGAGGAAGGAAAGGGTTGGTGTGGAGGCCCACCGTGCAGTATGCACAGTGCCCTTGCCTCACCCTGAGCTGTGACTGAAGTGGCTATCTCTACAGAAGGCAGAAGCAAGTGTCCACTGGCCATGTCCACCTTTCCAGCTCCATTTGGGCTCCTACTGACTGGTTCACAGACCAACTGGAGTGAGGCAGGGAAAGGGTTCACTTCCCAGATGCTACAAGAAACTCAAAGAAGTTTTGGTGGCCAGAAGATCACATACCCCCTTGGTTTAGAGAAGCCCAGACTCACACTCACCAGAGACAGCCTGACTGAGCCAAACCCTATGCCTACCCCCTCAACACACACACACACACACACACACACACACACACACGGCTGAACTTCTATGACATCTCTCTCCACCCTCAACTCAACATTGCAAAGTCCTCTGCCTCTCCTAACAGAGGCACCCTGATGGGGTAATCATCTGCTAAATTACGAAAGAACTTCACCTGCTTAACTGAGGTCAGCATAGAAACTATACAGAGCCTGGTTTTTCATTTTTGTGGTTCTGGGAATTGAACCCAAGGGTGCCCTACCACTGAGCTACACCCCAGCCCTTATTATTTTTTCTTCTGAGGGTGTCACTGGCCTCAACCTTGTGATCCTCCTGCCTCAGCCTCCTGAGGTACTGGAATTATAGGCATGCACCACCATGCATGGCCAAACCCTGTTTTATTTAAACTATAAGACCCTCCTACACCCCCCCCAAAAAAACACCCTAAATTGTCAGTCTAGAACAATATTCCTTGCAGAATGATGGGCTTCTGTAATTGTCACCTTCTTGTCATTTACAGTTCTTTGTATGAATTCCCAGACATAAGCATTGGGACCAAGTCTATAATGTTCACTGCTGCATCTCTCATATACCCTCTAAAAATATATATTCCCTATCTGAAATGCATTCCAGCTTATTCTTGGGTTCTCTTGGCATAGAGGATGTTAACTCTTTTAAGTCAAACTCAGAATCTGCCCTGGTTACAGAAATAAGAGCAGGCTGTAAAGTTAGAAATATAAAATAATAATTTTTTAAAAAACAGACTTTTTTTTTTTGGTACCAGGAATTGAACCCAGGAGTGCTTAACCACTGAACAACATGCCCAGCCCTTTTATTTTTTTTATTTTATAAATATTGTTTTAGTTGTAGATAGAAACAATATCTTTATTTTTATTGGTTTTTATGTGGTGCTGAGGATTGAACCCAGTACCTCACATGTGAGGCTCTACCACTGAGCCACAACCCCAGCCCCCTTTTATTTTTTATTTTTATTTAATTAAAAAAAATTATTTGTTGCTTTTAGTCATATATGGCAGTATTTTGACATATCTGTAAATAGGGTTTAACTTCCCATTCTTGTGGTTGTACATGACGTGGAGTTATCAGTGTGCAGTGGCACACGCATCCATATATGAACATACGAAACTTATGACAATTCATTCTACTGTCTTTCCCATTCCCATCTCCTCCCTCCCCTACCTGCCTGCCTGTTGTGAGTCAGTGTCTGTCTATCAGAGAGAACATTAGGCTTTTTGGGACTAGCTTATTTTACTTAGCATGATAGCCTCCAGTTCCATCCATTTACTAGCAAATGCCATAATTTCATTCTTCTTTATGGATGAGTAATATCCCATTGTGTATAAATACCACTTATTTTTTGAGACAGGAATCTCAGTTGCTCGCTAAGTTGCTAAGGCTGATCTTGAACTTGGGATCGTCCTGCCTCACTCAGCTCCCACATTGCATAGATATGTGCCCCCACTCCCGGCTTCAGACTTTCTTTAATGAAGCTACGAATTATCTGCCCCCCTCCCATATTGAGTCATATCTGGTTTCTACATTTTGTCCATAGTAACTCTCCTTCCTCCCTCCCAAGCCATACCTAGTCCTCCCTAGAAAGGTCACCATCATGTCCAGGGTGGCCTTCTGAAGGATTATGGTTTCACTATGAGGACAAGGTGGAAAGTGGAAATCAAAAAGGTGATTGACTGCTATCTCCTAGGATTAGAGAGTGTCACATCTCAAAGACATTAGGAATCCAAGATCTTAGTTTACTGAAACCTAGAAAGGTTCACACTGCACCAGCATGGTGGGCATCTGGGGCACACATGGCCCTGCACTGCACACATGTAGCAAATATAAAGAGGAACAACAGATCCAGTCCTCAGAGTCTAACAATAGATGGGCCTGAGGTCACAAGGCTCTAAGTAACTCTAAGTCACTAAACAGGTCCTCTATCCACTACAGCCTATTTTGTTTTCTCTTTAAAAAAAAAAAAAAGATGAAGCCGGGCATGGTGATGCATGCCTGAAATCCCAGCAACTCATGAGGCCGTGGCAGGAGGATCACAAGTTCAAAGCTAGTCTCAGCAACTGAGCAAGACCCTTAGCAATTTAATGAGACCCTGTCTCAAAAAATAAAAAGGGCTGAGGATGTGACTCAGTGATTAAGTGCTCCTGGGTTCCATTTCTGGTATAAAAAAAAAAAAAAAAATCACCACCAAAATGAAACCAAGTGCAGTGGCACACGCATGTAATCCCAGATATTTTGGAAGCTGAGACTGGAGCATCACAAGTTCAAGACCCTATTTCTAAGTTAAAAAAACAAAATAAAAAGGATTGGGGATGTAGCTTAGTGGTAGAACACCCCGGGCTCAATCTCCAGTACTGCAAAACAAAACAAAACACAAAAGCCATGGTGACACATGCCTGCAGTTACAGCTACTAGAGGCTCAGGCACTTAAACCCATGAGTTCAAGACCAGCCTAGGCAACATAGTAAGATCCATCTCAAAATAATGAAAAAGAAAGGAGAAAAAAACAGATTACTACCTCATCTGAAGTGATACTTATCCTTCCCAGAGAGCCAATTTTCTCTGGCAAACAGTATCAAAGCTTGCTCAGAAAACAGGCTTCCAAACCCCTTCTTAAAAACAAAACATCATTAACAAGACAATGAAACAAAACAAACATCATGGTGGGTACTCACACCAGAGGGATATCAAGGCAGCCAGCTGGAGATGCTAGAAGGACAGGTCAAAGACCATTGAGATGGGGAGGATTTGTGTCAAGATTCCTAGAGCAATGTGGAGAATGAGAGTAATAATTAAACAAGCACCCAGAAACATGCATATTGGCACTCGTCTGACTCCAAGGCAACTGTGCTGTCTGGCACCAGACAACCAGAAGGAGAAATCTGCTTTGCCTTTTCCACAGAAGAGCCAATGGTCTAGAGATAGGCCGAGTGCAGAGATGAAAGCTCTAAACTGACTGACCCCTCATCTTGCACCTCCTTAGTTAAGGTTCTGAACTGAATTTTCTCTCCAAGGATCTGAAGCAGGTATGCAAGTAGCAGAAGTTTTCAAAATACTTTTAGTTGAATGCATGAATAGCTAAAGACATTCAGGGAAAATCTGTCTTCACTACAACATACTTAATTAGGTTCGAAAGACTGCTGGTAGGAAGGGATGAAGTCCAAAAACCTAGATGAAACTATTAATAATATCTAGCATTTCCTTTTTGACAATACTCTTATGTATTTGACAGACAGGACTGACAGTTAAGAGGCGCACACAAACATCAGCAAACTTCCAGGCTTTACTGGGTCTTAGAAAAATTCTAGGTTCTTGGTTTATAACAAGATATGAATCACTCTGTTCCTCCTACCTGGACAATAGCGTTTACAAACAATACTGTAAATTGTTTAGAAGTCAGTTCAAGTCCCAACTCTATCGTTTACAATTTCTAGCGCTGTGAGAACAAAATAAAATCTTGTACTAAAAGCATTTCACTAAGGATGTAATTTCCACAAGGGCAGATTTCGTGCACTGCCATGTCTCCAGCGTCTAGAATCTGGCCTGGAGCATACTTACCACATGATCCTCTGCAGGTAAAAGGAGTGGGAGGCAGCACTTCCGATCCAAGGTAGCTTAATAAAATCCAATGGGCCCCCCAAAACACCTTTAACTTCAGCTGTCAGCTCTCACCTCAAGATTCAGAGCCAGTCCCCGGTCTGTCTCTCGCCCTCCTACAGGTGACTTCTCCCCAAACAGAACTCCTCGAGCCCAGACTCTGACAAAGGGCTAAGGATATGGGTGCGCAATCCATACACCCCCCCACCCCCTCGCCCTGGCACAAGAAAGCAACGGGATCAGAGGAGAAGGGTTCACAGGCCACTCCTCACACCTCGTGGTCTCTGCAATTGGAAGTCCAGCCTGCGCTGTTCTGCAACCCTCCCTGGGCAGAGTCAGAACGAACTCAAGCTCCCTCCCCGGGATGGGGACACTGGAGGCAGATATGGCCGGTGGCCTCCTCTCATGGCCCCTTACCTGCTCCCAGGAGTGATGCACCAAGACTAGTGCCACCAGATGTAGCACACGTTGGAACTCTGGCCTGAAACACTGCCTTGGCAGGGTCAGGGAACCTCCCCCTCTCCCGCCCCTACGTCCCCCTTCGTGACCAATCACAGGCCGGGAGACTCCCGCCAGCCACGTGGGCGAGTTTTCTTCTTCCACGGGTCTCAGCCTGCCAGACTTGGCCTTCAGCAGCACCACCGCCCGCCTGCGCAGTGAGCGGGCACTTCGGCGCGCTTGCGCACTTTGGAGAAAGCAAAGTTGGACCCCGCCCCATACCGCTGCTTTTCTCCTCCGCTGTGCGTGCGAGGGACGTCGGGGGCGGTGCCGCAGCAGTTGCCCCTGGTAACGGGGGAGGCAGGAGGAGGAGGAGGAGGCGGAGGAGGAGGAGGAGGGACTCGGCGGGAGGATGGTGAGTGTAGGGGCCCGAGCCCCTCTAGAGCCGGCGGGTCGCCTCCCTCCCGTCCCCAGATCCAGGGCGGGGCACTGCGTTTAAGTCCGAGGAGGGAATGGGATGGCGCTCAGCCTGTGGTCTGGGTTCTGGATTGGTTTCGGGGGCGGCGGGGAGCCCCGAGGGTGGGCCCTGGAGGGAGGCCTGGGTCTGGGGAGGAAGGCGGGGTTTGCGATGGGTCCTAGGCTAGGGGAAGGGGCTGGCCGAGTGCGTGGATGACCTGAGCTCCATCATTAGTCTGGGGATAGGGCTGAAGATGGATCCGAGAACTGCGAAGAGCTGTCTCCTCACGCAGGCTTAGATCTTCCGGGGAATTGGCCTCCCCGCGCCGCAGGATAATGGGGTCCACATGGGGCCCAGCCAGAAGCGGGGAGAAGGGCCCGATACGGTCTTTGAGATCACCCCGGCGGCATCAAGGAGAGGGTAGCCTAGCTCTCCTCTTCCTTGCGTTGCGCGGGTCGCTGGATGAGGCGGGGAGGGATTAAGTCCCTGGACACAAAGAGGTGTCTCTTGGAAAGGATGCTTGGTAGATTTTTTCGACGTCTCAATGTCTGCAGACCCGAATTATTTATTTGCTGAGAGTTCTGCAAGGTCTGGTTGTTGATGGTGACCCATTTTTCGTTCTATGCTTAATCCGTGTTGGTAGAGGCGAATTAGCTGCCTAGTTCTTAGCATTTCCTTTGAAACCTGTTGCAATCCCCTTTTGCATTTGACCGCACCAGGATCAAAGGTCTTAATCCCAGTTTGGGGTCGCTAAACTAAATGGGACGAACCTTTTCTCTGTCAGCTAAAATTAAACTTTCTCATTATAAATCACAATACGTGACTGATTTGACCATTGACACTCAGTTTCTTATTGACTTTTGTGCAGTTAAGTAGAAAGAGCAAAAATGAAATTGAGTGCTTTTAGAGCTAGTGAAAGAAAAATATGATTTTAAAGCAGGTAGGTTGACTTACCAACTGCGAAGACCCAGTTATAGTTATTGCCTTATCCTATCCTGTAGTCCCTTCTTATGACTTTTTAAAATGGGGAATAACTTCTGTTGATTTGTGAATGAAAATCTAGATGTCCAGCAGAGAAAAATGCATGTCATTGGTCAGATTTACTCCAACGAGTAAATTTTGACAGAAAAGAAACTTCTATTGATTTTTACATTGTCAGATTGTTAAAGAAGTAGAATTATTTGATCTGAGGTTGCCAATCACATTTCACACTTGCTACATAAGCAGTTTTTTTAACCTCGGGCTGAACAGATTTTTACAAGTGTTTTCTTTCTATTAATCGTTTATACATGAGCTGTCCATTTAAAGGCTAAGTTTATCCCAACAAATGAGTGCAAACATAAATATTTACATAGAAAATAACTAAAATTGAAATAAAAAAGGCATGCAAAAACAACAGAGAATGAGATTTGTCATTATAGATGAGAAACATGAGAGTTGGCTAACTTTACCCAGTTTTGTTTATCAATTAAGTGAACTGTATAATTTCATGATTGCTTAATTTATAATTATAAGCCTCAATAAATTAACCACTGCTCATGTTTCCAGGTGCAAACTGGCACTGTGTACACCAAAATGACAGTGTATATGTAACATTGTTATATACAATTGTCCTATGTGATTTTTTTAAAGATCAAAACAGATTTTTTTTTTTCCTTAAAATTAACAATAAGAAATTAGGACAGGACTGGGGCAGTAGCTCAGTGGTAGAGTGCTTGCCTAGCACGTATTAGGCACTGGGTTCAATCCTCAGCACCACATAAACATTTAAAAAATATATAAAATAAAGGTATAGTATGTGTATCTACAATTAAAAATGTTTTTTTTTTTTTAAAGAAAGAAAGAAATTAGGGCAAATTATTCTGGGTTCTTTATCTGTTTTCTAAAACATTTCCCCCCATCCAAAAATGTGAGCTATTGTTAGAAATGGAAGTGGAGGGCTGGGGTTGTGGCTCGCTCAGTGGTAGAGTGCTCACCTAGCACACGCAAGGCACTGGGTTTGATCCTCAGCACCACATACAAATGAAATAAAGATATTGTGTCCACCTACAACTAAAAAATAAATGCTAAAAAAAAGAAATGGAAGTGGAACACTGAATTTAAATGGTCAGTGGTATGATAAAGTGTGTCAAGTCGTATCCATGAGTCCCTATAATTAACTGTACAACTGAAGAGTGAGCACTAGGCTTTTGTTTCTTTGTTTTAAAAACTTCAGCTATGACTAATATATTTTTTATTTGAATTAGGGCAACAAAAAATCATTATGAATTTCTCTGAACATTTAGGGTCAGCTGTTTTACCCCTGCCTTATGACTCCAAGTTCTTGTGTGTGTGTGTGTGTGTGTGTGTGTGTGTGTGTGTGTGGTACTGGGGATTGAACCCAATGGTGCTCTACACTGAGATACATTCCCAGCCTTTGAGACAGGGTCTTGCAAAATTACCCAGACTAGCCTCGAATTTGTGGTCCTCCTGTCTCAGCCACTGGGATTACAGACTTGCACCACCACAACCCTGACACCACGTTCTTGATGAAATATTAAGATGGCTAATTTTGGGGCTGGGAATGTGGCTCAAGTGGTAGCACGCTCGCCTGGCATGCGTGCGGCCCGGGTTCAATCCTCAGCACCACATACAAACAAAGATGTTATGTCTGCCGAAAACTAAAAAACAAATGTTAAAATTCTCTCTATCTCTCTCTCTCTCTCTCTCTTTAAAAAAAATAAATAAACTAATACTGTATTCTTAAAGGGAGATGAAGTTGGCATCTAGGAAAAAAGAAACACTTTATAAAAAAAAAGATGGCTAATTTTGGCACATAATTAACAACTGTTATTTAATATATAACTAAATTTAGTAATTATTTATGAAGTACTTTTTACATACATACTTTCTACATATGGTAGTGACCAAGCATGTTCAACACTTGACAATTGTTCCCAACAGTATTCATGTTTTCTGGTCAGAAAATGGTCCATAAATAATACACCAACACAGTGACACACACCTATAAACCCAGCTACTTACAGGGGGATCACAGGCTCAGGGCTAACCTGGGCAACTTAGTGAGACCCTGTCTTAAAATGAGTTGGGGACCTAGCCCAGTGATAGACCTCTCCTGGATTTACAAAAATGTGGGGGCTGGGGCTCAGTGGTAAGAGCAATGCTCAGTATGTGGATGGCCATACCATCCCCAGCACCACACAAAATTTATATAGTTAAAAAATATTTTATATATATATATATATATATATATATATATATATATATACACACACACACACACAAATTGTGTTATTTTTTATTTTTTTTAAGAGAGAGAATTTTTTAATATTTATTTTTTAGTTTCTCGGTGGACACAACATCTTTATTTTATTTTTATGTGGTGCTGAGGATCGAATCCAGCGCCCCATGCATGCCAGGCGAGCGTGTTACCACTTGAGCCACATCCCCAGCCCCACATTGTTTTATTGTTTTGAATGACTGCTATGCATCATGCTTTACATCTGTTATTGATTTAGTCCTTGTAACATTTTTCTTGAGGTGTAAGTATTGTTCCCATTTTCTGGATGGAATTGTGCCCACAGTTACTCACACAGGGAAGCTGAATATGGTCTGAAACTCTAAAGCCCACAATGTTTTTTATTTATTTGTTTTCTGGTACTAGGGATTGAATTCAGGGGCTCTTTACCACTAAGCTACATGCTCAGCCCTTTTCATTTTTTTACTTTGAGACGGGGTCTTGCTAAGTTTCTGAGGCTAGCCTCCAACTTAGAATCCTCCTGCCTCAGCCCCAAATGGTTAGGATTACAGGTATTTGCCACTGTACCTGGCAATAGTTCTGTTTAAAGGTTTAAAGAAGTAAAAAGAAATGACAGAAGTTCCATTTAAGCTAGTTATGGGGAGTGTATTATTTGACACTTCACTTAGTAGTTTTAATATATTTAAATTTTAGCCTCTCCTTACAAATGTGTGTGTGTGTGTATATATATATACGTATATATATATATGTATATATATATATACGTATATATATATACACGTATATATATGTATATATATATATGTATATATATACGTATATATATGTATATATATATATATATGTATATATATATATATGTATATATATATACACATACACACACACGTATGTCCTTGCTGGTTGGGTTAATATGATTCTGTATAGCATTTGCACTTGTCTTCCCTAGGCCATTCTGGAGATAGATAGATAGATATAGATATATATTTTTATACATGAACAACAATAGATTTATTTATTTTTGTATGGTGCTGAGGATCAAACCCAGTGCCTCACATGTGCTAGGCAAGTTTTTTACCACTGAGCCTCAACCCCAACCCCCATATATTTTCATATACCAAAAAATTCCTCTCCCCCTCCACCACTCTGGTTTCTTTCAGTGACCTAATTTGTATCATTTAGGTCAGTATGCCAAGCCTGTGCCAGGAGTTGAGTTTAAGCTGATTTTGAAGCAGATAAAATGTCTGCCGTCAGTAGCACATCTATTTATGATTTACCAGCAGAAAAGTTTGTTTAAATATTTTGTGGGTGAGTCAGATCACTTTTGTCCACCAGAGTGCAGAGAACTTATATACACACATGCTGATAACATATACATACCATTAGCTGAAGTTCTTGTTTCTTATTAGTTTTATTTAATGTCATAGGAAGGTTAATCCTACATAAAGATCATCCCTGTTTTGCTCACTGTAGTGCTTGAGGCACAATGTGGATGTTAATGGTAATTGACATGAATGGCTATTTGAGCCAAAAATATATTTTAAAAATTAATTTTGTTGTATTTATACTGTGCAACTCAGCTCCATCATAAATTTAACTTCTAATGTTGTTTCTTCATTTGACATTTAAAATAAAGTATGGCACAACAGATAGGAGCATAGAATACACTTACTCTGTCTTTCATCCAGCCTCTTAAATCAGCTTAAGATGTACCTTTCAGGCAGAACCCTGATATCTATAAATATCCTCTTCCCTGTTTAGCAAACCCCATAATCCCCCGATCCCTTGTCCTTGCTGGTTGGGTTAATATGATTCTGTGTAGCTTTTGCACTTGTCTTCCCTAGGCCATTCTGGAGATGCCATTTATCATTTTGCTGGAAGAAAATATTAGCTGAACTTTCCATTTCTATGAAATTTCACTTAAAGATGAAGCATCTGACATTATTGTTTCCTAATAAGGAAGATTACTCATTAGAAATGTAGAAGTACTGGGCTGGGGCTGGGGCTCAGTGGGAGAGTACTTGCCTGGCATGTGTGAGGCTCTGGGTTCGATCCTCAGCACCACATACAAACAAAGATGTGTTATGTCCGCCAAAAACTAAAAAATAAATATTAAAAAAATTATCTCTCAAAAAAAATAAAAAATAAAATAAAATAAAGGTTCATCAACATCTAAAAAAAAAAAAAAGAAAAAGAAAGAAATGTAGAAGTACTGTGTTCTATACCGTTAGATTAGTCAAATCTATGTATAGTTAGAATGATTCTTTTCTTATCTGTACTTTGTTTCTCTTCTTTACTTTTATGATGAATAAAAATTGTTTTTCTCTTAATTATTTAATTTCAAATATAATGTGTGTATGAAAGGTCTCAGCCTGTAGACGGCAGTATTTTTAGTATTTTTTTAAAGAGATGCATGATGAAAAGCCCAAAACATTAAACTTAATAATATTTTATAAGCAATGGACCTTCCTTCATAATTTCTACAGTAATAGATAATGCATGAGAACTTTGCCTGTATGTCATTTAATGTATTAATTTGATAAATTTCCTGTTTTAGAATTTATTATGAGAGCTAATAAGGGTTAGGGTTGCAGCTCAGTGGTAGAATACTTGTCTAGCACACAAGATCCTGGGTTCCATTCTCAGCACTTCATATAAATAAATAAAATAAAGGTCCATTGACAACTAAAAACAAAAAAATTTTTAAAAAGAGGTAATGAAACCCTTTCTTTTCACATCCAATTTGGAACTCAGGATGAGCAGTATGATGTGTTTTCCCTGTTCTTAGCCTTTTTATATCACCATTTCCCTAAGGATCTCAGAATTATAATTTTAACTGTTTTGAAAGGTGGTATTATAAATGAGTGATTGCAATATAGTTAATAGAAACCCAGGAGACGTCTTATATATTTTTTGGAGGAAGGGGGTCCCAGGATTTTACTCAGGGTCATTTAACCACTGAGCCACATCCCCAGCCCTTTTTAAATATTTATTTATTTATTATTATTTAATTAAATTATTTATTTTGGGTACTGGGAATTAAACTCAGGGGCACTCAAAAACTGAGCCACATCCCTAGTCCTTTCTGTATTTTACTTGTGTGGGTGTAGTGTGTGTGTGGGGGGGTATGGGGTGTGTATAGTGTGTTTATGGTGTGTGTAGTGCTGGGGATTGAACCCCAGGCCTTGTGCATGCAAAGCAAGCACTCTACCAACTGAGCTATATCCTCAGCCCCTCCTTTCTGTATTTTATTTAGAGATAGGGTCTCACCAAGTTGCTTAGCACCTCACTTTTGCTGAGGCTGGCTTTGAACTTGTGATCCTCCTGCCTCAGCCTCTGGGATTATAGGTGTGGGCCACTGTACCCCAGTCTCACTAAGTTGCTTAAGGCCTCTCTAAGTTGCTACAGCTGACTTTGAACTTGGAAACCTCCTGCCTCAGCCTCCCAAATCACTGGGATTATGGGCATGCGCCACTGTGCCTGGCATAAATATAATATTAAGATGGAATGGTGTCAAAGTATTCAAGGCCAGATGAGATAAAAACAAAAGAAAAACAAGAAGATAAAAAGGGGCACTGGGGATGTAGCTCAATAGTAGAGCACTTCCCTAGCATATACAAGACCCAGGACTCAATCCCTAGTACTGAGAGAAAAAAAAAAAAAAATCCTGCCTTTAACAAAAGGTTATGCCTATCTTTGTTTGAAATCTATGCAGTCTCTCTTAAATCTTTTGGCATAAAATATGTCTGTCTTAGACTAAACCTTCCAATTCATTGCTGGAAAAAAATTGAGGCATACAGAGGTTAATGTCCTTAGGAAGTCAGTGCAAATACAATACCAGAGTGGTAAACATAGAGTCTCTGAGGCAGAAAGGAGTTCTTAACAATTATGCATATTTGCATATTATTGTCCAAAGACCTAATTGTTGAGAATTATTTCATGGAAGTATTATTTGATCTTAGTGAACAAACTGGTTTGAATTATTGCCTAGTGCAATGCGGATGATAAATACAACCATTTTATGTAATTCTAAGACTCAGCTTGAAGGAATTTCTACTCTGGCGGAGAGATTAGATTGTATACCCTTTAAACTCTTGGATCCTTTGATTCTTGTTGTAGCCATGCCTCATTAGAACAAGATTGTCAGATGTAGGATGGAACAAATAACTATCTTATAAAATTTTTCTTGGCTAAAAAACAACATGGCTTAAGTTTGTAAGTGTAACTCAGTGGTAGAGTGCTTGCCTAGCGTGTGTGAGTCTTTGGGTTTGGTCCCCAGCACCAAGAAAACAAAAACAACCCTGGTTAAATTTTGATGTTTTTTGCATCATGAATGCCTTTTACAGTTCCCTATTGCCTAACTTGTCTGTTGTATCAGATTTATCATCCAAAAAACAGATCAATACTGTGTACCTAAAATTTTATGATGATTGAGTATTTTGAATGAAGAAGTCTTAAACATGAACTGTAATAGGTCGAGACTTAAACACAGAGGAGTCCGGCTACAATTTCATACAACCTTTTTGTGTGGTGCCTTAAAATCTTGCATTAACTTTGGGCAGATGATTCTATTTACTTGAACAACTGTTATCTGGTATCTAATAAGTGCCAGGCATTGTGGAAGACAGAAGCTATTATCCTTACCCACTAAAAACTTCACTATAGAAAAGGAGAAAAATACAAAAATCAGTTACCTAATCTGATATGATGAGTGTGAAGAGCTTTAGGAACACAGGTGGGGTAGTAGTTCGCACTTCCACAAGATTTGGGGTGATTGCTAAACTGGATTAATAGTAGGAGCAGAAATAAGTCATGTATTAGAGTGGAAAGTAATAGTATAAGCTCTCCATAACCAAGAACTTATAAGGAGAAGTCATTCTGATATGCTGTAATATCAAAGTTATTGCCCCCAAAATAATCTGTCTCCTTCATGGTTGTTTAAGGGCTTACTCTCCATTTTGCGCAAGTTGAAAAGTGCGCCAGACCAGGAGGTGAGAATTCTTCTCCTGGGCTTGGATAATGCTGGCAAGACCACTCTGCTGAAGCAGCTTGCGTCTGAAGACATCAGCCACATCACCCCTACGCAGGTGAGCACTTCCTTGGTTCCAGGTGCTATGTGACACAAGGAAAATGACACCAGCAGTGGGAGAGACAAAATGAGAAATATAGTTTTGTCCACTTCCAAGGGTTGTTTCTGAGCAGAGTCTATTCAGTCTAAAAATAATCACATTTTATACATTATATGAAGACATGCCATGCATAGAGCTGTGCAATTCATAGAGATGGAAAGTAGACTGGCAATTACTGAAGCTGGGCAGGGGGAATGGGAAGTTTTGTTTAATGGATACAAAGTCAGTTTTGCAAGATGAAAACAGTTCTATGGATGGATGTACACCTTGTGAGTGTACCTAATGGCAATCACCTGTACACTTTAAAATAGTTAAGAAGACACATTTTATATTATGTATATTCTACCACAATTCTAAATGTATATACATATATATGTATATATACATATTTTTTGTATCAAGATAATAAATTATTTCAGATATAAGTGATTATATATATTATATATGCATTTTTTTCTTTTTCCTCATGCTGGGGATTGAACCCAGAACCTTCAAACATGTTAGGCAAGCACTCTACCACTCAACTGCACCCTGAGCCTTATATTCTTTTTTTTTTTTTTTCCCCTTTGTGATACTGGAGATTGAACCTGGTGCCTCACACCTCATAGGCAAATGCTCTTCTACTGAGCTAAGTCCCCAGCACACACACACACCCTTTTTTTTTTTTTTTTTTGGTACCAGGGATTAAACCCAGAGGTGTAACCACTTAGCTACATCCCCAGCCCTTTTTATTTTTTATTTTGAGACAGGATCTTGCTAAATTGCTGAGACTATCTTTGAACTTGCAGTCCTCTTGCCTCATCTGCCCAGATCTCTGGGATTATAGGGATGCACCACCGTGCCAAGCCCAGCCTTTTTTATGTTTTGGGGTATTGGGGATCAAACCCAGGGTTTGCAAAGTGCATGCAAAGCAAGCACTCTACCAACTGAGCTATATCCCAGCCATTAAAATTATAAAAACAAAGCTTTATTCTGATTATTAGTACATGTAGAAAATGCAAAGAACATATAAAATACTAAAGAATATTCTGAGAAAAACCCACTGTTGCTATTTTAGTGTGTGTTTTTTATTTTTAAAATAAAAAACAAAGCCAGGTTTACTGGTGCATGCCTATACTCCCAACTACTTGGTAAGCTGAGACAGGAAGATGGCAGGTTGGAGACCAACTTTGGAAATTTAACAAGAACCTGTCTCAAAATAAAAATAAATTAGGTCTGGGGTTGTGACTCGGGTAGAGAGCTTGCCTAGCATGCATGAGGCACTGGGTTTGATCCTCAGCACCACATAAAATCAACAAATAAAAAAAATTAAAAGGACTGAGAATAAAGTTCAGTGGTAGAGTACCTGTGGGTTTAATCTCCAGTATTACATACAAAAATAATTTTAAAAAATTGTTTGAATGCCATGGCACACATGAGGATCGTGACTTCAAAGCCAGCCTCAGAAACTTAGTGAGGCACTTAGCAACTAAGCAAGACCCTGTCTCTAAATAAAATACAAAAAGGGGTTAGGGTTGTAGCTCAGTGGTAGAGCACTTGCCTAGCACATGTGAAGCACTGGGTTCAATCCCCAGCACCACATAAAAATAAGTAAATAAAATAAAGGTATTGTGTCCATCTACAGCTAAAAAAAATATTTTAAAAAAAAAAGGAAGCCAGGTGTGGTGGTGCACACCTGTAATCCCAGTGGTTCTGGAGGCTGAGACAGGAGGATTGCAAGTTCAAAGCCAGCCTCAGTAACTGCGAGACACTAAGCAACTCAGTGAGGCCCTGTCTCTAAATAAAATACAAAATAGGGCTAGGGATGTGGCTCAGTGGTTGAGTGCCCCTTAGTTCAATCCCTGGTACCAAAAAATAAATGGAGGGAGAGGGCTGGAAGGGCTGGGGATGTTGCTCAGTGGTTAGGCACCCCTGGGTTCAATCCTCAGTACCAAAAAGAAAAAAAAATTAAATTTTAAAAACCAATTTAAGTCCAGCCTGAACAATCTTATTTTTTCCTAAGCAAGAAAAACACAAAGGATAAGGCAGTGGTGTTGCTCACAGAGGGAGGTATAAGGACAAGTCCTGATTGGAAAGACATTAATAGGCTTCTTTGGGCCTCATTCCCCATAAGAAGTCCTGAGAAAACTTAACTTTGGGCCAAGCTGATAGGGACAGCCCACTGGGCTTAGTCACTTCAAAGTGTTTGAACATTAGAGATTTTTTTTTTTTTTTTAACCAAAACCAGCATTTTCTACCATTGTACTGTGATAAGACCGTGACTTCAGGTTTGAATGGTAGTGCTGATGTATTTCATGGCATATGAATCTTAGTGATGCACAACTTTTTGCAGAAAAGTCATTTTAACTGCTACCAAATGAACAATTTTACAGCTTTTGAACAAATTTAATGTATAGCCCAAGGAGGAGCAAATTACAGCAGTCTAGCCTAGAAGGGCTGAAAACACATATTAGTGTGTCAGGATTTCTGCCAGAAAAAGAACAGCTATGTTAGTACTAGCACTAGACTGTATTTCTCAAGAGCACTAAAAAGACTCCCATTCTGCAAACAGTAATGAACTCAAAATTATGAACCCAAAGTTCCAGTTCTAACCTTTAGGCTTTGTTTGGGTGTTATAGGTGACTCTGTTATTACAACATGTCAAGGTTTGATGTTTATTCTTTAAAAAGAAACTTATGGTATCCTTGTTTAACATTAGGCTATTATAATAAATTTAGAATGTATAAATAAATTACATTAGGAAACTAGAAATCACAATGCCCAAATGAAACCACTGTTAACACATGATTGTATTCGTTCAATTTTAATGTTTGGGTTTTTCTTATGAATATGTGTGTGTGTGTGTGTGTGTGTACACATACATATATGTATATATCCAATATACATATACTTTAAAAATAAAAAGTGGCAAAAAATATTTTAAAAATAAAAATAAAAAGCAGCTCATACAGAATACACTATTTTATATTTTTCACTTAATAACAAAACAATAATATCTTTCTATGTTGTTTATATATGTAATTCACATTTCCAAACGTTTGTACCTATTCGTTATTATTTCCTTAGAATAATTTCCTAGTAGATTTGTTGGGTCTGATGGTGTACAATTTAAGGCAGTTGTTAAGTACAGTCAAATTCCAAGATTTACTGTCACCTGTTCCCTGCTTCATTTTAGAAAGAGTTGATATTCCTGGGCTTGATGTTTAATATCATTGTTGAATGTAGGATTTTTAAACGCACAAAAGTCATTTTGTCAGTGAGTCGCAATGTAGCTACTGCTCATGATGAGCTTAAACATTTCCCTTTAGAGTTTTTAAACTTCTAGTTTATTCAGTCATTGGCATTTTAGAGGAGCAATAGTCAGTATCATCCCTGGTTATCCTCTAGTGGCTATTCCTCGGTGGGAATTGGTGGCAGTGATCCTGTACGATGGCACTGAGCTTTGTCCTTCTGTGCTAGGCAGTAGTATTGGCAAGCTGCCAGATGAGGCGAATGTTTATGGAGGCGTCCCCAGGCCCACTGAACTCCAGTTATTCTGGATGAAATGTCTCTTCTTCAGTAGTGAACTGCTGCTTGGATTTCTTTTCAAAACTTTGTTTTCCTGTATCTTTTTTGTAGTTGTAGATGGACAGCATGCCTTGATTTGTTCATTTTTATTTGGTGCTAAGGATCGAACCCAGTTCTTCACACGCACCAGGCAAGCACTCTGCCACTGGGCTACAGCCCCAGCCCCTCCCTGTATCATTTTTGCAAGAAGTTTTGTTTTTGTTTTTGTTTTTTTTAAATTCTTGCTCATGAAATGCCTTCTCTCTGAACCCCAAAGGTCTTATTAATTTGTTTCCCTCCACGCTAACTCCCAGCTGGCCATTCTGCTTGTCCCCAATTTGCTCACCTTGAGTAACTGTCCTAAAAAATGAATACTTTGTTTTTAGGTTCATCAGAGATACCCATTATATGCAGTTTCAAATGACTGCCTGTCTGCTTGTCGTTTCCCTCCCTGTAGCTGGGGCCCCACTTCAGAGGTTGGACATGCTGTCCCAGGAGGCCTCACCTCCCCACTGCACCCACACCCCACTTAGGAAACCGGTTTCCTCCAGTGTCCTCAGTTCAGCTCACTCTTTTTCCTGGTTAATCCATTTGACAAAATGGATCATTTTGAGTTATACTTAGTCTAATCTCCAGATTTGTAGCTGTTGTCTCTTTTTAAACTTAGCATTTGTTCTTTCCTGGTGTTTTTAGAGTAAGCTTCTGGTTTTATGTTAGTTATATATAATGCCCTATTAAATTTGCCATCCTCAGCACTCAGCAGGGGGATGTGGTCTCTGCTGATCATAGGTCTTCAGCTTGTGTGTTTCGTGAGGCGGGGGGGGCGGTTTCTGGGTATGGAGCCCAGGACCTTGTGTATATGAGGCAAACACTGTACCTCTAAGCTATACCGCCAGCCATTTTTTCTATTATAGAAAATATCATGTTAGCCCTGACATTTTTAGCCCTAATTCCACAACCTGAGTGAAATAAGCATGTATAAATATGTTTTCTTTCACATTACCGTAAACCATTTTCAGTATTAACAGTATCTCATCTGGAGAAAAAAACTATTATATCTGGCAGAGTACCTCAATTGGTTTTGTGGGGGGTTTTGGTTTGCTTTGGTTTTTGTTTTATTGGTACTGGGGTTGAACCCAAGGACATTCTATCACTGAGCTGTATCCCTTTTTGTTTCTTATTTTGATATAGCCTCTCCCTAATTGTCCAGTCTGGCCTCAAACTTGCAATCCTCCTGCCTCAGCCTCCCAAGTAGCTGGAATTACAGGCATGCACCACCAAGCCTGGCCTGAATAAATGTTTAAAATAATCCTAGGTGCCAAGGGTATAACTCAGTGGTAGAATATGTGTCTAGTATACTTGAGACCCTGGGTTTAAGCCCCAGCTCAAGTGCATGCATCTCCACAGACAAACTATTAAATGTAATTTCATCAAAATTAATAAAACTTGGTGTTTTTGCCTCTGTTTCAGGGTTTTAACATCAAAAGTGTACAATCACAGGGTTTTAAACTGAATGTATGGGACATTGGTGGACAGAGGAAAATCAGACCATACTGGAGGAATTATTTTGAAAATACTGATATTCTTGTAAGTACTCCTTCCGATGTGCTAGTTCGTAATCCTTTCTGCCTGTGTAAGAAACAGTGACACTGTAACGTTCCCCCCATCCCAGTACTGGGTATTGAACCCAGAGACCCTCTAGCATTGAACTATATATCCCTGTACTTTCTGTCTATCTACCTACCTATTTATTTATTTATAGATGGGATCTGGCCAAGTTGCCAAGGCTGGCCTTAAATTTGTGATCCTCCTTCCCCCCTGTCCTGAGTAGCTGACTGCCCAACTGTAATGTTCTTTCTCGTCAGTAGTTCCATTGCCTTGATGTTAATTGTGAGTTAGCAGAATTACATTAGGCTGCAGGCTGGAGAGGAGAAACATCTCTGTGTGACAAGTACATGATATTTTGCTGTCGCTCAGTAACAACGTTACCCCCACCCACCTTGGCAAAGTAAAGTGTTTATTAATTACCATTATGATATGATATTAATTACCATAGTGATTTGAACAGTAGAAGGGAAGTCAGAAGATCATAAAAAAAAAAAAAAAAGCTGACTCTATCACCCCAAGTGAATCAAAAAATCAAATATATCCAGAAGAGAGCAACCAAGATAATGAAACTCCTGGAAACAATGTTGGATAAGGAATGCTTGAGAGGCCTGACAGCGTTGTCCCTAGAAAAAGGAACACTAGAACTGTCTTTCATTGCTTCCAAAACTACCTGAAGTGTCTGAGGGATTAGCCTTATCATGAATAGTTCTAGAGACTGAGCTAAGAGCAATCTGGGAGTTTTAAAATGATAGAATTTCATTCAGAATAGGGAAGAAGTTTCCTGTAGCTACAGCTGCCCAGAAGTAGAGCAAGCTGCCTGGTGTGTTGGGGATTCTCTGGCTCAGGTGCCATTCCTCCAGGCAGAGGCTGACATTTAGCGCATTTGGTTCCCAACTCACTGTCACTTTTTTTTTCCTTCTTCTCTCTCTCTCTCTCTGTGTTTGTGTGTGTGCACATATTAGTGGGGATTGAACCCTAGCTTCTGCCTCAAACTTCTGAGTAGCTGGGATTACAGTCATACAGCTTCACTGACATTTTCTCCAAGACTTCTGTTTCAGAATTCTGGGAGAGTTCACTGTCTATATACAGAATTTCTCCAATACCCCAGCTTCTCAGTCTTATATATATGTGTGTGTGTGTATGTATATACACATATGTGTATATATATTACATATTTAAAATATGTATATTATAAAGTTTTTTCACTAACCTCTAACTGAAAGCTTGGATTTACTTCAGTTATGACGATGGGCAGTAAACTACAACATCATCTGCCATATCTTTGTCTTTATTACTAACAGAATTCATCTTGTATCTCAAATAGCTTCTCTCTCTTATGGCTTCTGATGTGACTCTCTCTTTTGGATCATTCTTGTTGACATCCACACATCCTGTGGTTTCTCATTTAAAAAGAAAAAAATAACAAACAACTTTTCTGTTGACCCTTCTAGATACTGTCCCATTCCTCGGCCTCCCTTTGTAGCAGGAGTCCTTGAAGGAATTTTCTCCACACTGTCTTCATCTCCTCTACTCCCAGTTACTCTTGAGCCTTCCTTTCAGTATCACCAGTAATTTCCATTGCTGAGTGCAGAGTTTGATTTCCAGTACGGTCATCTTCCTTGACCTGCCATCGTGTTTAACATAGTCAGTTGTGCTGTCCTGGAAACATTATCTTTCCTTGGCTTCCAGGATACCATTCCATGTTATTTTCCTCGTAACTCACTGGCTCCTCCTCCTCCTCAATCTTCATTGTTTTTTGTTTGCTTGGTTTTTGTTTTTGTTTTTTGTTTATTTGTTTGTTTCCTTTTTGTTGTTGTTGTTCTTTCCTTATCACTTGCTATAGTTTGGATCAGGAATGTCTCCCAAAGACCCGTGTGTTAAGGTGGAACCTATAAGAGGTAGGGCTTGATGGGAGGATTTAGGTGATTGGGGATGTGCTCTCAAAGGAAATTTAGGACTCTGGTCCCTTCTTCTCCTTTTCTTTTTGGGTCCTGGCAGTGAGGTGCATAGCTTTGCTCTACCACATGCTGCCATGATATGTTGCCTCACCACAGACCCAAAAGCAACAGGGCCAACAGACCATGGCCAACAGACCATGGACTGAAACCTCCAAAACTGTGAACCAAAATAAACCTTTTTTCTTTATAAGCTGATTAAGTAATTTGTTACAGTAGTGGAAGGCTAACTAACATATCTCACAATCTCCAATTGTTTGGATGCCCTGGAGGTCATCCTTGTTTTTCTCCTCTACGCCATTAGGTAAATTCATCCAATTTTAGGCTTTAATTATCATGTACATAGTGATGAATCCCAAAGTATTATCTCAGGAGTTCATAGATAGCCAGCTGCCCATTTGACATCTCCCATTCAGTGGCTCAGAAGCCCCTTAGCCTCAGCAAATTTCTATCTTCATCTACTACTGCCCAAACCTGTTCCTCCCTCAGTCTTCTCAGTAAAGGGCAGTTCCGATCATCCAAAAAACAACAGAATCATCCTTAGCTCCTTTTCTTCTCACTCCTCACGTCTGATCTATCAGCAAATTCTGCCTGTTCTACCTTCAAAACATTTCTAGAGCCTGACACTTCCTTCCACCTCCACTTCCGCTATGCACTGTTCATTACGGTACCTCCCTGATCACCTCTCTGCTTCTACCCCTGCCACTCTGAAGGCTCAGCACTGCTGCTAGGGTGATCGTGTGGGGCTGGGGTTGTGGCTCAGCGGTGGAGCGTTTGCCTCACACAAGTGAGGAACTAGGTTCGATCCTCAGCACCACATAAAAAATAAATTCATTAAATAAATAAAGATATTGTGTCCATCTTTAAAAATATTAAAATCTTAAAAAAAAAAAAAAAAGAAATTCAATCTCCCAATTCAAAGTAAAAGCCAATGTTCTCCTGGTAGCCTCTTTGCCCTCTGCATTCTGGCTCCTTGTTAGCTCTCTGACTTCATCTTCCACCTCTCTCACTTGGTTCCAGCCATAGTAGCCTCCTTGCTGTTCCTGACACACCAGCATGTTCCCACCTTGGAGTCTTTGTCATTGCTGTTTCCACTGCAGATTTCTTTTTCTTTAGATTTCCTCATGACTTGCTCCCTTACTGCCTTCAATACATCACCTTATTCCTGAGACCTTTCCTGATTATTATATGTATATTTAAAATTATAGCCATTATCTCCACCTTCCCAACACTGTTTATTTCTTTGCTTTCCTTGTTTTTTTCCTCCATCAGACTTATCATTACCCAGTACCATCAAGTTCATTTTTGTTTTCTTCGGTGTTGAGGATCAAGCCACTGTCTTGCATGTACAAGGCAAGTGTTCTAGCTATATCCTAGCCCACCATGAGACATTTTTATTTGTTTATTACCTGTCTCTCCCACTGAAGTGTAAATTCCATGAGAACAGGAGCTTTTGCATTTTTTTTGTTTAACTGTTGTGTCTCTAGTGCCTAGAAAGGTACCAGAATGAATGAAATGGATCTTGTTATGGATGGATTCTGACATCAGGCAGAATGTGGAGTTATTTAACTTCTAAATTCCATTCCAACTCTAAGGTTCTGTGGTTTTGTTATTGTGGTCAAGTCCAAGGGCTTGCTGATTCCTTCTATAAAGTGAAGAGATTGTCTACTTCATGTTGGGAGAGTGATATGAGAAGTGAATTCATTCACTCCCTGTCATTCTTAAATGTAAGAATGCCAAAATATAAAATCTTCCCACCATCAACAAACATATTTGAGGTACTGAAATGGGTTTCACATAGGTTCTTCATGTTACCAGCCCTCTGTGAAGGGAGTTCCAGCTATTCCTGATATCAAGTTAAAGGTTTAAATGGATGAGAGGAAAACCATGAGAAACATGCATCCATTCATTTATCCATGTTTTCAACCATTTATTCCTCCCAAATGTATTATATACCTTCTAGGAGAATGAAAGAGAAATGTTGAGTAAGAAGAAAAATTTTTCTTTAAGATAAAAAGATAGCCAGGTTCAGTGGTAACCTGTAATCCCAGCAGCTCAGGAGGCTAAGGCAGGAGGATTGCAAATTCAAAACCAGCTTTAGCAATTTAGCAAGGTCCTCCCTCGGCAACTTAGTGAGACCCTGTCTTAAAATAAAAAATAAAAATGACTGGGGAAGTCAGATGCTTTCCTGCATAGCAAAAATGAACTACTGGAATTTGAAACTAAAAGAAAAGTATTATTTATCAGCCCACAAAATGAAATACTTAATCAGAAATCTAACAAAATATGTACAGGATCTGAGGAAAATTTAAAAACTGGTAAAAGAAAATCTTTGCCTGTCATGTGTTCAGTCCTCAACAGAGAAATAAACAAATAAATAAATAAATAGAGAAATATTCCATGTTCATGGATAGGAAGACTCAATATTGCTAAAATATCAATTATACCCAAATTTATAGAATTGATGCAATTCAAATCAAAATTTCAGCAAATTATTTTGGAGATATTGATAAACTGATTTCAAAGCTTATATGGAAAAACAAAAAGTCCAGAGAGCCAGTATGGTACTAAAGAAGAAAAAACTAGAGTTTTAACACTACCCAACTTAAAGATTTACTATAAAGTGAGAATAATCAAGACAACACATATCATAGAAAAATAGACAAATTGATCTGTGGAACAGAAGAGAGAATCCAAAAATAGACCCACAGGAATATAGTCAACTGAATTTGACAAAGAAGTAAGACAATTCATTGGAAGAAGGATGATATTTTTCTGCAAATGGTGCTAGAACAATGGAACATCCACATTCCAAAAAAAAAGAGGAATCTAACACTTCTAGAAGATAACATATGAGAACATCTAGGTGACCTTGGGTTTGGGTGGTGAGGTTTCAGATACACCAAAAGCACAGTCCATGAAAGAAAAAGTTAAGTTGGGCTTTATTAGAATTTTAAACTTCTGCTCTATAAACGATAATATTGAGCATATGAAAGGGCCCTGGGTTCAATCCCAATACCACCACCAAAAAAGGGGAGGGGACATTGCTAAGAAAATGAAGAATCAAGCGACAGATTTCTAAAACACGTATCTAGGGGCTGGGGCTGTAGCTCAGTGGTAGAGCATCTGTCTAGCACATGTGAGACACTGGGTTAGATCCTCAGCACCACATAAAAATAAATAAATAAAGATATTTATTTATCTATAACTAAAAAAAATTTTTTTAAACATATCTAATCTAATAAAGGACTTATATCCAAAATATACAGAAAACTCAATTTCAACAATAAAAAAAACCTGATTTAAAATATGGGCAAAAGATCTGAACACACACCTCACCAAAGAAGATCTACAGATGGCAGAAAAGCATATGAAAATACACTCAGTATCATATGTCATTAGGGAATTGCAAATTAAAACAATGAGAAAATGAAAATAAAGGCTGGGGTTGTTGCTCAGTGGCAGAGCACTCTCCTCGCACATGTGAGACCCTGGGTTCAATCCTCAGCACCACATAAAAATAAATAAATAAAATAAAGGTATTGGGTCCAACTACAACTAAAACAATAAATATTAAAAAGAGAGAGAAAAAAATAAAATAACAGTGAGATTGCTACTAAAAGGGCTAAAATCCAAAAATTAGACAATACTGAATGCGGTGGGGACAAGGAACTGTGGAAATTTTTTTTTTTTTTAAGCCAGGGATTGAACTCGGGGGGCACTCAACCACTGAGCCACATCCCGAGCCCTTTCTTGTATTTTATTTAGAGAAGGGTCTCACTGAGTTGCTTAGTGCCTCCCATTAGCTGAGGCTGGCTTTGAACTTGTTACACCCCTGATGCTGGTGGTGCCTGGCTTGGGAATTCTCCTTCATCACTGGTGGGAATGCAAAATGGTACAACCACTTTGGAAAACAGTTGGTAGTTTTTGTTTTGTTTTGTTTTTTAATATATTTTTAGTTGTAGATGGACACAATATCTTTATTTTATTTGTCTATTTTTTTATGTGGTGCCAGGTGTTGAACCCAGTATCTCACACATGCTAGGCAAACGCTCTACCACTAAGCCACAACCCCAGCCCCCCAATTGGTAGTTTCTTTAAAAGCAACCAAAGTCTTACCATACAATTCAGTAGTACTCCAAAGTATCTACCCAATTAGTTGAAAACTTATGTTCCATACAAAATCCCACATATGAATAGTTATAGTAGCTTTATTCCTGATTGCCAAAAACTAGATGTAACCAAGATGCCCTTTAATAGGGGAGTGGATAAGCAAGCTTTGGTATACCTGTTTAATGCAGTATTATTTAGTGATAAAAAGAAATGAGTTGTCAAGCTACAAGGAGACACGGAGAAACCTTAAATATGTATTGTTTTAAAAGGATACATACTCTATATTTCCAGCTATATGACGTGTGTGCGCGTGCACGCTATAGATTGAACCTAGGACCTTGTGCATGCTAGGCGAACACTTTACTACTGACCTACATCCCCAGTCCTTTGTGACATTTAAAAAAAATCAAACCTATAGAAATTTATAAATGTCTTTACTTAGTAAAAGATCAGTGGTTACCAGAGGTCTGAAGAAGGGAGGGGAGCGATGAATAGGTGACATATAAGGAATTTTCAGGGTGGGGAAACTATTTTGTATAAAACTGTAATAATGGTTATATGTTATTGCAGTGCTGAGGATCAAACCTCAATCCATGCTAGGCAAGCATGCTACCACTGAGCTACACACACTTCAAAGCACAAAGAATGAACCTAGTGTTTCAGTATCTGTTCGTTATTTATACCGAAAGAATCACACTAATGCAAGATGTTGCTAGGGGAAAGTGGGGCTGTGGGTAGAGGTGGAGTAGATATATAGAACTCAATTGAGTGCTACCTACTCAATTATTCTATAAATCTAAAACTATGCTAAAAAATAAAGTGTTGTTTTTTGTTTTTTTTAAGGTATAGATTCCCTTTTCCTTTTTGAATCAGAGAGTTGGGTTAAAGCTGGGCATGGTGGCACACACCTGTAATCCCAGCGGCTTGGGAGGCTGAGACAGGAGAATCACAAGTTCAAAGCCACCCTCAGCAACTGCGAGGTGCTAAGCAACTCAGGGCTGGGGATGTGGCTCAGTGGTCAAGTACCCGAGTTCAATCTCTGGCACCAAAAAAAAAGAGCTGGGTTAAAGCAGGTGTCTAAGAAAAAGAGCAGTCCTATCTCTTCATCTGCTAGATTTAAGTGCTTTGAAAGAAATACCCAAAGAGGAGCCATATGTAAGGACTTTGGTGATTGTGAAGCTCCATAGGAAGTCTCAGGAACCTGTGGTCTACAGGTAAGGGTAATTTTAAATCATTGACTCTCACATCTTGAGAGAAGACCAAAAGGTGGTTTTAATATGACTCTGGATCCCACATTCTTGTTTGTTAAGAGAAATTATCGTAACATTCAGCACAAAGTAGTTCAGAACAACCCTAAAGAAGCTTTCTTCAGCCATATAACCAACTAGTACAAGATAATATTTTGGGTTGAGATCAACTTTTCATTATTTCCCAGTGCCATTTGAGATTAAACGGTTGTTAGAAGCAGCTGAGTCCCCAGGGTGAGAGTCTAAGGCCTCAGGAGCCCCGAGCTCTTTGTGCCGGTGTTGTGGTAGCCTGGAGCAGCAGTGTTGATGGGCTGTTTGTTTGTGTTTAATAGTCTTCCGTTATTGGTTGAAAAAGACCTATTACACTCCACTCCACCCTGCTAGAAGAGCAGGATTGAGGCTTGACACATTTTGTTACCTAGTTAAATCTTTTCAATTCTCTCTGGAGTGTCATGATAAAATCTTGCTTTAGAGCAGGGTTGGCCACATTGATCCTGCCTGCCTCCTGTTTTCCTATAGCCTGAGAGCTAGAATGGCTTTTACATTTTTAAGTGGTTGAAAAAAATATTAAAAGAATAATATTTTGTGACACATGAAAACTATATGAAATTCAAATTTCGGTGGAACGCAGCCACATGCATCTGTTTACAGATTGCCTTTGGTTGCTTTCTCACTGCAATAGCAGCGTTCAGAAGTTGCAAATAAGATTGTATGGGCCACAAAACCTAAAATATTTACTACTGACTTCTGACAGAAAAAATTTACCTGCCCTTGCTTTAGAGCATGCAGTGACTCTTTAATGGTTTAAGAGTCAGAGCAACTCCTAAGAGTGCCAGAGTTACTCTCTGGGAACTTGACCCTGAGAACATCTGACTTCAGCTTTATTAGTTTGGGGGAAGTGACTAAGAAATAGAACTTGAAGTGTGATAGAAAGGAGAGGATAAAAGTATCTTCCAGTTTTCCTTAGGCCAGGAATGATAACAGCCTTTTGTGCTTCTCTCTCTCTCTCTCTCTCTCTCTCTCTCTCTCTCTGTCTTTTAATATTTTTAGTTGTAGATGGACACAACACCTTTCTTTATTTATTTATGTGGTGTTGAAGAATCAAACCCAGTGCCTCACATATGCTAGGCAAGTACTCTACCACTGAGCCGAAACCCCAGCCCAATAACAGCCTTTCTCTCTCTCTCTTTCTTTATTTTTATTTGTTCTAATCGGTTATATGTGACAGCAGAATGCATTTTGACTCATTGTACACAAATGGAGCACAACTTTTCATTTCTCTGGTTGTACACAAAGTAGAGTCATACCATTCGTGCAATCATACATGTACATAGGGTAATAATGTTCCTCTCCTTCCACCATCCTTCCCACCCCCACACCCCGTCCTTCCCCTCACTCCCCTCTGTCCAATCCAAAGTTCCTCCATTCTTTCCTTTCCCACCCCCATTATGGATCAGCATCCACATATCAGAAAAAACATTTGGCCTTTTGATAGATAAAAATACATGATAAGGCTTGGGGTATGGCTTTGTGGTAGAGTGCTTGTCTAGCATGTGTGGATTTGATCCACAACACCAGGAAAATTAAAAGAAAAGATGGTAGCTAGGTGTGTTGACATACTAGCAATCCCAACTACTCACGGAGGCCAAGGCAGGAGCATTGCAAGTTTAAGACCAGCCTCAGCAATTAAGCACCCCTGGTTCCAATCTCCAGTACTGAAAAAAAGTGGGGGGAGGGTAATATTTTTTCAAGTTACGTTTATGTTATTACTATACTCCACTTACATTATTATCAGGTTTGTATTTAAACTTAATATAATTTAAACAAAGTAACTTTGTCATCATTTCCATATGGAAAGTAGAAGTCAAATGAAATGGACCTCAAAACTTTTTTTTTTTTTTGGGAGAAAAAAAAAAAAAAGAAAGTTTACTGCTTTGCTAGCAAAAGAGAACCACAGGGGACTCCTGTCCCAAAGGCTGTGACTCTGCCCATCCACTGGAACAGGGGGGTTTAAAAAGGTGATTCAAAGGTTACATTCCATGTATTCTCTGTTGGAGTTGTAATTCACTTGTTAGTTTGGGAGATAATCATTTCTGAGATCTCCTGGTACCACCCCAAAGTCTGGATTACTTCATTTCTATGGTGGGTGTATACTCAAGTACAGATAAATCTGTCTAACCTGGGGAAGAAAGGTAATCCTGTTTCCCCTGAGATTAGGGAGGGAGAGAGATTAGGGAGGAGTAGGGATAGAGTAAGAAATATGATATATCAAGAACTATGTAATGTTTTGAACAGCCAACAATAAAAAATTAAAAAAATAAAAAAAATAAATAAATAAAAATAAAAATAAATTGCAGTAGCAGAGCAGCAAGGGCTACATTCAAAGCATAAAGTGAACCACTGTGACATTTTCCCCTGTCAATCTCTACATTCCATTTCTATGGAAAAATGAGCAACACCATCTCCAGACTGCTTCCTGCTGAAAGGGGGGAGAAATTGGGGGAAGTAACCCAGAAATCCTTGTTCTCTATCAGGTGAAGCTTGAATAGTTAAGGGCATTCAGCATCAGAGCAGTCCAGAGGTCCACAGTGACAGATGGCTGGTGACTGGAGAAGGTATATATAGGGCAGGGATCATGCTAAGACAACAATAAGCAAGACAGCAAAGCATTATTTTTCTTTCAAACACCTTAAAATATTATAGGCATCTGCGGGGCTCAGTAGCACATGCCTGTAATCCCAGGCTCAGGAGGCTGACACAGGAGGATCGAGAGTTCAAAGCCAGCCTCAGCACTAAGCAACTCAGTGAGACCCTGCCTCTAAATAAAATATAAAATAGGGCTGGGGATGCAGCTCAGTGGTCAAGTTTTCCTGAGTTCAATCCCCGGTACCAAAAAAGAAATAATGATAATAATATAGGCATCTCATTATTTCCATAATACTGCTTGGACACATTAACACTGCTAGGGAGTAGAAAGAACAGTGGTGATCAAAAACCACAAGTTATGCAGCCACCTTGAATCAGTTTCATTCCCCTGTTAGACTTCAGCTCAAGATATGGTAGAAAACAACATTCTCCAGCCACCTCTCCTCCCTGCCTACTCCCGGTGGAGAAATACTGAGGAGCAATGAAATGACCAAAAGGTGGCAGCAGGAGGGAGGAGGAGCAGAAGCAGGAGGAGAAACAAAGGACCCTCCCTTCAATCTCTGCAGGAGCCAGAGTTGCCTGAACTTCATCAAGGGAAAAACCTCTTCCTTTAGGTCTTCCTTCCACAACCAAAAGAGAATTTCAGAGCACCAAAAGAGATGTGAAAGACTGCCTAAAGCATTATTCAAAGGCGTGGTCGGAACCTTGCTTTACAATAGTTTTATCATTTGATATTTGAAGGTCTTTATTGTTTTAAAACCAGTCAGAGGAGTGTTTAACTTTCTCTGATACCTTCTGGTTAAAAACCAAGAATTTTTTTATTAATTATTAATAAAGTCAAATTATTAATTAAGTTTGTTTATAGATTTTTTTTTAATTCTGGAGGGGTTTTTTGCATGATTAAATTAACCAGTACCTATTCTGTTAAATAACAGCAACAATATCTCTCCTCATCTTTAGTTGATGTTCAGAAGGAAACATACCTGTGTGGAAAAAATGGGGTGGGTGAAGCCTGAGAAGGACCCTGAAAAGAGCATGCCACCAACAGAGCACATTTGTGAGGGTTGAGCCCAGGGAGCCCTGCCCTGGAGCTACATCCCCAGCCCTTTTGTCCCCCCCCCCCCTTTTTTTTTTTTTTTGAAGAGAGGATCTTGCTCTAATCCACAATCCTCCTGCCTCAGCCTCCTGAATCCCTGGGATTAGGGTGGTGCCATCATGCCTAGCCTCACTTGGCCCTTTTCTTAAGAAATAAAAGGAGCAGTTGTTTTATAGACTTAAACCTAGTATTATTATTTAGTGATTTTCGAATTTCATGAAAGTTACTTGAGAAAAATGCTAAATGAGAGGAAGAATTTGTGTGCAGTTTGGGAAAATTCTTCTTTTGAATCTGATAATAGAAACATTACCTGAAAAGCTTCATGTCAGAGCAATAACTAGCAAATGATTATTGAGTGGAAATGAAAGCCTTCTCATTATCCTTCAGCCCCTGGGCTCTCCAGCATTTGATCATCCTCTCCACATTGAAACTCTCTCTCATCTCCCTCTCCCTACTGTTTTTTATCATATCAGATGAGCTCCACCCCCCACACCTTTATTCAGATCCTTGGCTCCCAGCACATCTGTCCCCTGCTTTGTCACTCCTGTCTTGCTCAGTGACCTGCACACCATCTCTAGACAGTCCTCTGATCCCAAAACTCTCCCAGCAATTACATGGCCCTCCTTGCTCCCTCTCATCTTCCTGAGTGTTGCTTCCGTGGAGATCACCCACAATTCCACGTAATTCTAGTTGGTCTTCTGTGTTGAAGTCCCCTCTCCCATTGCGTCCTTCTTTCCACACCTGTGTTTATGCTAAGCCCATTTCTTTTAAAATGTGATTTACTATCAAGCACAGTTGAGTACACCTGTAATCCCAGCAACTCAGGAGGTGGAGGCAAGAGGACTGCAAGTTTGCACAAGTCTGAGACCAGCCCAGACAATTCAGTAAGACCCTGTCTCAAAACAAAATAGAGTATCTCTAGGTTCAGTCCCCAGTATTGTAAGATAAAATATGAGTCTATAGTGTACACAAGACCCTAGGTTCAGTTCCCTGCACCATAAAATAAATAGATAAGTTAATTAACTAATTATGATCCCCACTGGTATAAAGGAAACTATCACCATGTTCTGCATAGTGGCTTATGAGACAGAACATCAAATTTTGTGTATCTGGTATACACAATCCATTGATGCGTTTATTGACATTGAGTTAGCAATATTAACAGCAATAATAATATGGGCCGCCAGAAAAATATGTTGAAATCAAATATATTCATCCTTTTTCCTGTGATTTTCCAAGTAGAAACTTAGGCTATTATTGGAAAAAAAAAAAAGACTGAACTTGGTTCCTGATATACTATTTACCATTAGAGAGTAAATGAGAAAGCATTAAGAAAGGAATTTTTTTCCTAAAGGAGTGAATTTTTTTCCAAATTCAGTGTAGCACAGAATTTGATTTGCATACAAAATGCCTACGTGCATTGCCATATATCAATTTTTGTAATTTAAGGCATATAATAGTGAGAGTGGAAGATTGGTTTTTGTTTTTAATTGAATATGCTCTTTTAAAAGAGTATTTCTATTATATCATTAATTTAATAATAATTTTAAATTATATTTAAAGAAAGTCTGAAAAATTGATAATTTTTAGATTAGCAACTGGGAAAACATTTAATCATTTAGTTAGAAAAAAAAACTACAAAATTGTATCTCTAATTTTCTTTTTTAATTTTTATATGAAGGAAGATTAGAAGGGAACCTTCCATAGAAAATTAAAATAGTTGGGAGCTATAGTTATAGGTGATTTCTTTTAATCTTTTTTTTTAATATTTATTTTTTTACTTATAGGTGAACACAATATCTTTATTTTACTTTATGTGGTGCTGAGGATTGAACCCAGTGCCTCACGCATGCTAGGCAGGCACTCCACCTCTGAGCCACAACCCCAGCCCCAATTTTTCTTTCTTTTTTGTCTTATTTCTCTTATTGTCATAGGTTGATATTTATGTAATAACTAAAGTTCTGGCATTGGTGGGGGGAGCTGATATTTATAATTTATCATGAATCTCAAGATTTCTCTTTCTTCTGGCAAAGGCTTTGCCTTACTATTTCAATCCTGACCTCCGAGCAGCCTGGGAAAAGTGAGAATAAGAGGAGATCACTGTGTCTTCTCTCTCTGTCTCCAAAGTCAGCATATAGTTAACTCTATAAGTGTTGCTTTCCAAGTGATGATATTTGAGGAATATAGGATTGTAAATGCCTAAAACACCATCCCTTACATTCTGACAATTTGGAATACAGCACCACAGCATGGTTAAAAGCAACTGTGGACTTCACTGTCAGGTGGATGCTTGAGTTTGAATCCTAATGTTGTCAGGTGCCAGATGTAACCTGGAAAAGTTACTGAACTCCTTTTGGCTTGGCTGCTTTTTTTGTTGTTGATGTTGTTTTGTTTTGTACTAAAAGATTGAACTCAGGGACACTTCTTCTCTGAGCTACATTCCCATAGCCCTTTTTATTTTTTTGTTTTGAGAAAGGATCTCACTAAGTTGATAAGGGTCTTGCTAAATTGCTGAGGCTGGCCTCAAAATCACAATCCTCCTGCTTCAGTCTCCCGAGTCACTGGGCTTATAGGCATGTGTCACCATACCTGGATGGGCTTAAGTTTCTTTATGTTTGAAGTGAAAATAATGAAATCTATTTCATACAGTTGTTCAGTAGATTAATAGGAGAAGCAGGTCTAGGAAGAATGGCGAGTAACATATCAAAGGCCTACTAAATGTATTTCTTTGTATCCCCCTTGGCTTTCCTCACTTCCTAGACCTTGGAGCCTTTCTGGAGGTCTTTTGGGGCATCCTCAATTCATTAATTATCTTATCTGATTAATTTGCTTTCATAGATGAGGTGACAATTGCTAGTTGATTTCTGTAAACTGCTGATTGGGGAGCATGTGCTCCTTTTGTAGAAGTTACCCCATGTTTTTTCATCTCTGCTTACTGAAATAACCTTCTTCTTTTCCTTTACAGATATATGTAATTGACAGTGCAGACAGAAAAAGATTTGAAGAGACGGGTCAGGTAAATAATTCTTCTGTTGAGATATTTCCCAAATAACTGAGTATTCATTAATCCACTTTGTAAATGTGGGAGAGTGAGGGAGTTATTTTTTGTTTAACCTTTATAATTCAAACAAGACAGTCATTCTGGCAAGCAGGCAGAAATATCAGCTGTCTAAAAAGAAATTCATTAAGAGTCCTTTAAACAATTTTTTTTTAATTTAAGCCTTTGAGCTTTAATCAAATTGAATATACAAGATATAAACAAATGGAACTTAGCACCCTGCCCAAAAGGTCTTCTAGTTTCTTCCCAGGCCATGTGGAAATGAACCCAGAGGAGCAATGCACTCAGCATTTATGTTTACTTTTTGTGTGTGTGTGTGTGTGGTGCTGGGGATTGAACCCAGGGCCTTGTGCATGTGAGACAAGCACTCTACCAACTGAGTTCTATCCCCAGCCCTTCTGTTTACATTTTTTAATACCTACCAGGGATAACTCACAAATACAAAAGAATGGAAGGAAACATACAAGCCAAAATTAAGCTGCTTTTGTTTTCAAGCCAGGAGATAAGATAAACTTCGAACCCAAACATGGCTTCACATATAGCTTACATGTCACATGATTACATGATGTGATTTGTGAACATGGTTTTACATAGAAAGAAAAGAGCATAGATCATTTATCCAAAGTGGACTCACTGACCAAAGAAGCAAGGGGTGGAGCGGACCTCCTGGGAGAAGTGTGCTTAGATATTGCTGTCTTTGGCCTGTGTTCTAAACTATGACAGGTGGACTTCCAAAGGCAGTGGTCCCCATATTTATCTTCCTTTTCCTTTTTTTTTCTTTTTTTTATGTTTTTGTAGTTATAGATGGACAGCATGCCTTTATTTTATTTGTTTATTTATTTTTATGTGGTGCTGAGGATCGAACCCAGTACCTCACATGTGCAAGGCAGGCGCTCTGCCACTGAGCTATAGCCCCAGCCCCTGTCTTCCTTTTTCTTAGAAAGTTTGTTGAGAACTCTCCAGACTCCTGGAGACAGCCCATTTCCCTTCTATACGCTGATGATTTCTGGATCATCACTCAGGAGAACCAATGCTACACATGAGCTTGGAGGTGAAGAGGATCCTATATATTCATCTGCCTTTTGAGCCATCCAGTATTCTTTGGAAGCCTAAGCATTTAAAGTAGCTAAAATGTGGGTTTATTGGGGAAAGGGTGAGGCCTCTCATTTAACTAGCTGCACACCCTCTATTGTACTTACTGCAGACAGAATTAATACACAGTTTATTTTTTTTTAAATATCTATTTACTTTTTAGGTGTAGATGGATACAACACAATGCCTTTATTTTTATGTGGTGCTGAGGATTGAACCTGGGTCCCGCCTGTGCTAGGGCAGCGCTCTACCACTGAGCCACAATCCCAGCCCTAATACACAGTTTAGACAACAGCCTATAACCTAAAAACCAGGGACCTTGCCAGATGGACCAATAAAGTTATCTTAGGATGTGGGTTTGATGAAGTGTCATGCATGTGCATGCATGTTTTGGAGATAGAGATTGATGAAACAATTATAATCTCTACTTGTCATCTTCAGTTTTCAATTCACACACACGCATTCATATATGTATACCTGCATTAAAAGTTGTTTGCAGGCTGGGATTATAGCTTAGTGGTACAGTGCCTGCTTAGCACATGCAAGACCCTGGGATCAATCTTCAGAAAAGAAGTTGGATAAATTTTAAATCTCTAGCCACTACTGATAGTCTCCCTTGAATAATGTTTCTCAAGGTATGATCTATCATTCACCTATAGCAGAGTCACCTGGGGGGGTTGTTAAAGATGCAGATTCTCAAGTGCTGGCTCAGACTTTCCAAAGTCAGAATCCCTGGGTTAAGGCCCAGAGATCCGCTGAGACACCTTCCTAGCTTAAGCCTGAGAATCACTGCCCTTGAAAGTTGCTAGTTGATCAGCTTTGGCTCATTTTTTGCAATTAGAGGCTGAGGCTTAATTACCATAGATTTCATTTCTCTCTCTTCCTCCCTTCCCAAAATGATCCAGGAACTAGCTGAATTACTGGAGGAAGAAAAGCTGAGTTGTGTGCCAGTGCTCATCTTTGCTAATAAGCAGGATTTGCTCACAGCGGCCCCTGCCTCTGAAATTGCGGAAGGACTGAACCTGCACACCATCCGTGACCGAGTCTGGCAGATCCAGTCTTGCTCAGCTCTCACAGGAGAGGGCGTTCAGGTGAGGCTACAGAAAGGCTTGGTCCCCTGGCAACATGGCAACCAACCAAGGGGGTTTGTCTCATTGGTTGGGGTGACCTAGATAGAAAAAAACATGAAACAAATACCCTTTGATCAGCAGATGAACCATTTTAGGATGTGAAGGGTGTGGAGGAGGTTGGTTCTTTTCTAGCCAGCAACTAGTCAGATAACCATGAAGTGTTCCAAGAAAGCCATAGATAAACCACCCCACATGCAACAAGCTTTCCTCATTGGGTGGGCAGCCAGAACAGGACTATGAAGATTATTTCTAACTCTAGAATTCTTTGATGATTGCATTGGGGTTCTGTGTTGTGTCTAATATTGTACATGCTGAAAACCTGTCCTCCTATAGTGATGGCCGTCGGGCTAGTCATCCTTGAAGTGTTTTTGCTTTTTCTCTTGGTTCTCTCCCCTGTCCTCAGGCTTGGTGTCTATTTCCTGCTTCTGCAGAATGAAAACCCCATGCTTTGTACTAAGGAATTGTATAGCAGGAAAGCAGGCTCCCCCTCATTTAATATTAATTTAGGGCAGAACACCCAGGAGGCTATATCCTGCAAGAGTGATGAGCAGGGCTGGGGATGTGGCTCAAGCGGTAGCGCGCTCGCCTGGCATGCGTGCGGCCGTGTTCGATCCTCAGCACCACATACAAACAAAGATGTTATGTCCGCCGAAAACTAAAAAATAAATATTAAAAATTAAAAAAAAAAAAAAAAAAGAGTGATAAGCAGTTTCAACTCTCAGGCTTTATACTAAGCATCCTTAAATCAGTTGACACACTCGAGTCCACCCTCCAGGACAACTACTTGTTCTGAAACCCCAGTGTCCCTGACAGGCCTCATTTTAAATATGTGGTATATTGGGGGCTGGGGATGTGGCTCAAGTGGTAGCGCGCTCGCCTAGCGTGCGTGCAGCCCGGGTTCGATCCTCAGCACCACATACAAACAAAGATGTTGTGTCTGCCGAAAACTAAAAAATAAATATTAAAAAAAAATAAAATAAATATGTGGTATACTTGCCAGGATGCCAAAGTGCTGTGGGACTGGACCCTACTGCTGTAGGATGCTGAGGGGCTTCTTCCCTCGTTGTCATAGGGCACATGTCTCTAATGGCATGAGCAGTTTGCTTCTCTCTGAACTTGATGTTGGGGTGCAAACTTGAGATTTGATTCTTAACCGTTGTTCTACGGCCTCTTTCCATTTCCCTTCTAATATTCTTTGTCCCTCTCTTCTTCTAAGACATTTGATACTAATTTGTCTTAAAATGGCCTGGCTGCTTTTATCCTAAGCAGATAATCACTTCCTAGAATTATCTCAGTCCTGTCATGTTTGCGGCCTGGTTTTTTGTTGTTGTTGTTGTTGTTGTTGTTAATTGTTTTTTGTTGTTGTTGTTGTTGTTCCAAGGATTGAACCCAGAGTCACCTAACCACTGAGACGCATTCCAAGCCTTTCTTTTTTATATTTTATTTAGAGACAGGGTCTTGCTAAGTTGCTTAGAATCTTGCTAAGTTGCCAAGGGTACTCATGGGGGCAGGGGTTGCACAAGATTCTCTGCCTCAGCCTCCTGAGCCACTGGATTATAGGCGAGCACCACCGTACCCAGGTTTCCTTTTTTTTTTTACAAACAAGAGCCAAGATGTTTTGGCTCCTAGACCTGAGGGAAAGCCATTCCACACAAAGGAAGTGCCCCTCTACAGGCCACTCATGCTTGCACCCCAAAAACTCTTCATGCACATGAGTGTGTTGGGGGCCTCTTTAGTGGTCTGAGATTACCTTAGCCTCTTTAGTGGTCTGAGATTACCTTGGAGCTCTATGGGTTTCTGTGGGGTTTGGGGGAATTGGCTTTTTTATTTTGGGTTGCGTTTTTTGTTTGTTTCATTTTGTTTAGTCTTACTTATTTTCTTTCTGTCTGCCCAGATTCTGATTGTGAAAGTAATATATTCTCACTGTTAATTATAAAGCATATAAAGTTGAAAAGGGAGGGCTGGAGGCTGGGGTTATGGCTCAGTGGTAGAGCATTTGCCTAATATTTGGGAGGCACAAGTTTGGCTTTGATCCTCAGCACCACATAAAAATAAATAAAGGTATTGTGTCCATCTACAACTAAAAATGTTTTTTTAAAAAAGTGGAGGGGAGGGCTGGGGGTGTAGCTCAGTGATAGTGTACTTCCCTGGCACGTGCAAGTGGTTCCATCCCCAGCACCACACACAAAAAAAACAAAGCAGCCGTCATCTGGGATGCACCTTCATTGAAACAGTCCTGGGCGTCATGAAAACCTAGAGGCCCAGTCCTGTAGCTACTTTCTTGCATTTCTAGAAAATTGTCCAGCAAGAGGACTCTGCCTCTCTAAATAGTTCAGAACACAAAATTAGAAAGTTGAGAACATCCTGAAATTGGGGGCTATAAAGATGGGGCTAAAGAAAAGAAATATATTTTAGAAAGTAGATTACAGCTCTGTAATCTTTTCTCTTGGCTAGAGTGGTGAGAGGATGAAATAGCAAAGCCAGAATTAACAGTGAGGCTCTTGTTTCTTCAGCCAGCCTTAGGCATGTAAAAAGGAGAACTAGAGTGATCTAGAGTCAGTATTGACAGCAGTGGCATTAAAGTCAAGGGCACTGCCTCAGAGGGAGAGGGAGCTCCTGCGTCCCATCCCCCACCCACACTCCAGTCAGGATGGAGCTGTGTGCTCCTGGCTGTGGAACTACCATAGACATGTCATGCCCTTTACAGGGTCCATTTGTCCTTCTTCCCTCCCTCCCTCCCTCCCTTCCTTCCTTCTTCCTTTTTCTTCCTTCTCCTTCTCACAGTGCTAGGGGTCAACCCAGGACCTCTCCTGTGCTAGGCAAGCACTGTGCCCCTGAGCTGTATATCCCCAGCCCCCTTTACAGGATCCTTAGGTCAAGAAAGAAGCAGCTAGCACTAGACAGTGAGAGGGTGGGGGCAGGGGTTGCACAGAAGGGACATAAAATGGACCAGTTTGAATAAAGTGAGTTTATTATGTATAGTTTGATTTTGGTAAGAAAGTTCTCCAATCAGAGGCCTTTGGCAACCAGGCTCACAGGAAGTGATATTCAAGAGAGATCTAGCAAAGAACCATGAGCAAAAAAAATAATGATTTTGTATGGAGGAGAAATAGTTTGAAGGTCACTTAATTAGTTTAGTAGATAGTACCATGGTGTATAGAATTGGGTAGTTAAGACTGGGATTTCAAGGTTAATGAGATTAGATTATGGTTAATAGAATGATATAAATTTAGAGAATTTAACCATTATTTGAAATGGGTTATTTAATAAAAATGTTAATTAAGAAGGGAATCTGCTGTCTATTGTCCTTTAATGGTAACCTTTGGGGACCAGAGAAAGGTCATGGATTTTTTTTCTTTGGAAACACTCTTCAATATGAGGCACTGATTGACCATGTCCCTCCCTCAGGTAATGCCTCTGACCTAAGCTCTTGTCCACTCAGCCAGTTTCTTGGTTTTTCACTTTTAAAAGAATCACTTAAATGGAATCCTTTTCAGCATTGCATCATTGAAGTACAGGCCTTTAATGATTTTTATTAATAAGGATTAAAATATTCCTAAAAATTAAAGACTTCACTAGAAAAATGTCTGTAAGATCTAATTGTTTGGGATTCACTCTTAGGTACTGTGTAATAATTATCAAAATATTATAAATTTCGATTTTGTCCTCCTTACCCTATCCTACCTCCCCAGTAATAGACAACGCCACTGAAATGATCAGATGCTCAGTAGGTTGGTCAGGTAACATTGGGCACCACAGCTCTTTGTTGTTTTGGTACTGGGGATTGAACTCAGGGACTCTCAACCACTGAGCCACTTGCTCAGCCCTATTTTGTATTTTATTTAGAGACAGGGTCTCACTGAGTTGCTTAGCACTTCGCTGTTGCTGAGGCTGTCTTTGAACTCAAGATCCTCCTGCCTCAGCCTCCCAAGCCAATGGCCACCAAGCCTGGCTTGGGAATCACAGTCCTAATGAACCTGAAGAAAAATGTAGGAAATTAAAAAAAACAAAAATCTGGAATTTATGTTCAAGTTGCAGGTGTTAAAAGATAGCATTTACTGGGTGTGGTGGTGCACACCTGTAATCCCAGCAAAAGGCTGAAGCAAGAGGATTGCAAATTCAAGGCCAGCCCAGGAAACTTATAGAAACCCTGTCTCAGAATAAAAAATAAAAAGGCCTGGGGATGTAGCTTAGTGGTTTAGCATCTCTGGGTTCAATAACCATTACCACAAAAGAAAAAAAAAGACAGCAATTCTGTTTGCTTTTTTTTTGTGTGTGTGTATGTGTGTGTGTGTGCAATTAACATGTATCTGGGAGATTTGTCTCATACTAAAAAATTGACAGGACCCCCAGGTGGGCAAGTCAGGGGAACAGGCACATATCTGCTAGATGGTGTGCTCAGCCCTCTATGGACTAAGCAGTATATCACTTCTCATTAGTTGAGTGACTTAAACACATGATTTGAGATCACGGAAGTTGGTGACTCCTGGGATGGATTTTAGGGTCTTGTTTCACCTGACATTCCCAAAGGAGATGTAGTCTTTACAAGGTGAGTAATACCATGTGTTGTTCAACATCCCCACACTGGGTGGGGACATTGGCTTTTGAGGGCATTGAGAACAGTTGGAACAGGTCTGTCTTTGCCTGATTGATGGTGAGAGGAGGCCAGCCCGTCATGTAATTAAAGCAGGTTTTCATGGGAAGCTGTCAAGAGCAGAGAACAGGTAAACGGCACAAGGTGCTGGAAGAGAACATCAATCTTTAAAGTTCTGTCCTACTGAGAGGCCCATAGTCCAGAGGTGTGATCAGGAGAGACCCAGTTATGTCAAGTAGATGAAGGCAGGAAATGGAGGAACTGAAAAATGTCTCAAGGGATAACCTAAAACTCCCTTCCCAGACTCCCTTATAAACCAGGAAGAAGCCACCTCTCACTACCCTGGAGGCCACACCTTGCCGCTAGGGCCTCTCCCAGGATATAGCATTTAACACCAGCACTATGTTCTCTTCTTTTCCCATGGATATTTATAAAATAGTGAACAAAAGATCTGGCTTAGGGGCTGGGGATGTGGCTCAAGCGGTAGCACGCTTGCCTGGCATGCGTGCGGCCCAGGTTCGATCCTCAGCACCACATACAAACAAAGATGTTGTGTCCGCCGAAAACTAAAAAAATAAACATGAAAAAATTCTCTCTCTCTCTCTCTCTCTCTTTAAAAAAAAAAAAAAAGATCTGGCTTAGAGCCAGGAAAAAGGTATCAAGAAGTCCATCCCTCTTCCACCTGTAGACCTAAGTTTGAACCCCTAACCACAGCTGTTCTTGCTATTGTAGTTTCAGGTGTTTGAAGGTATTTTCTCTATAAAGCACTGTGTGTGTGTGTGTGTGTGTATGCACACGTGTGCGCATATGTACATGTGAAATTAAAATTATCCTGGCTTTGGATTTCCTTCCAAGGCAGAGACCAGCAGTCTTAAACTGGCTTCTAGCCTTAGTCATTGCACTTAGTCCTGTACCAATGGCTCTGAGCTAGCAGAATTTAATGTCTCCTGATGCTGTTTTCCAGACCACCCCCTCATTCCCACCTTTTCATTTTATATCTATCCCCTGTTCCCCTCATCTTTCTCTGAGCAGAGTGATGATCCAGGTGACAGCAGTCTCCCAGCTGCCTCCCTTCTGCAGCAAGTGTCACTTGCCGTCTGAATGCAGAGGTGTGACGGCTTCAGTCAGCCCCACAGATGAGCCCTTGTCCTTCACTAGCCCAGTTTCTTGGCTTTGCTTCTTTTTCCTTGATCTAGAAGACTTTTCCCTAATATGCCAATAGAATTTCATGGGTTTTGTTTGGTTTTGGTGCTAAGGATCAAACCCAGGGCCTCATGTATGCACATGCTCTACCACTGAGCTACACCCCAACCCTGAATTTTGATATTTAAAAAAATGACATACTACTTCTTTGTAGGCCTGGCATCAGTTGTTGCCATCTCCAGGTGTACATCAGAGCTCAGGTTTATTTTTAAATTTTCAAACCTTTCTGTAGAGTAAGAAAGCAAGCTCAGGACATCTGCTTTTGCATCCTCCCTGGTGTGGTGCCCTTTGTCACTAGAAAAATATTAATAGGAAGCAATATTTTATGTATGCTGCATCCAGCTGCTCCTTGACCCTGGGGGCCTGATGGCACAATGGGACAGGCTACATTGCTCAGCAAGGGTCTGAGCTCCTCATCATCTTAAAGCAATTACTAAAGTGACCACACAACAAGCATGGCTTTAAAAACCAGATCCATCCAACCATGGCTGCCACTGCTTCCTTCCAACCATCCAGCAGTGATGGATGCTCTGGACTGAGATCAAATTAAAAAGAAGAGTGTAGTCAGAGACCACCCCTCCCATAGAAAGAAGCAGTGTGCCTTGGGGCTGGGATTGTGGCTCAGTGTGCTTGCCTAGCATGCACGAGGCACTGGGTTCAATCCTCAGCACCGCGTAAATATAAAATAAAGATATTGTGTCTATCTAAAACTTAAAAATAAATATTTTTTAAAAAAGAAAGAAAGAAGCAGTGTGCCTTAAATCCTGGGAAACAGGAATTGGTGATTAGTAGGTTTCCACCCACATAGTTAGAGACAGCCTTCTATTTCTCCCAGTGGTTATAGTGGAGAACAATATTGTGACGTGGAGAAATTTATTTCCTTTCCATGAGGCTGGGGCTCAGTATTTGAGGTTCTGTCTCTCTCTTTAGTTTCAATTATTGAATTCAAGCTAGTCAATTTAAATTCAGTTTCAGCAAGAAACTAGTCAGGAGAAAATGCAATGGAAAAAGAGAGGATGGACTATTCTTGCCAAAGATCATCTCCCAATTGGGTGCAGTGGTGCTCACCTATAATCTCAGCTACTCCTGAGGCTGAGACAGGAGGATTACAAGTTCAAGGCCAACCTTGACAATTTAGCAAGGTGGTGTCTCAAAAAAGTAAATAAATAAAAGGGTTGGGAATGTAGGTCTGTTGTAGAGTGCCCCTGTGTTTATTCCCCATTAACCCCCTCCCCAAAAAAGATTATATCCCCATGGTGAAGATCAAATGTGCAGGAAATTGGTCAAACCAGTTTTTTTTTTTAACAATAAAGGGTTAACCATTAAACAAACCTGTGAGTTCATTTCCTTCTTTGGAGGCAGAGAGAAGCCTACTTCAAGTAAGCAATCATCTTTTCTCAGTTATCTGTCTTACAGAAACAAGAGTCTTGCCAGGTGAAAGCAGGAGTGGTGTGGGACATTTGCTTAAAAATGTAAGAAGCCCAGGCACAGTGGCACATGCCTGTAATCCTAGTGTCTCTGGAGGCTGAGACAGGAGGATCAAAGCCAGCCTCAGCAACTGAGAGGTGCTAAGCAACTCAATGAGACCTTGTCTCTAAATAAGATACAAGGGCTGGAGTTGTGACTCAGTAGTACAGCGCTTGCCTAGCATGTGTGAGGGACCGGGTTCAATTCTCAGCACCACATATAAACAAATAAAAATAAAGGTCCTCAACAACCCCCCCCCAATTTTTTTAATAAATAAATAAAATACAAAATAGAGCTGGAGATGTAGCTCAGTGGTCAAGTGCCCCTGAGTTTAATCCCTGGTACAAAAAAAAAAAAAAAAGTAAAAATGTAAGGAACAGAAGTTTCCTCTGCTTGCAGTTATGTTGTTTCTAAATGGAGTTTCCACTGGAGGGGATGTTCTAGGTGGGTAATTAATATGCCAGGATCACCTGCCCCTTCCGCAGGCCTAGATGCTGGCATCCCAGGAGTCTTGAGAGTTCTGTGGCCAGGAACAGCCTGTGGCGCCTTCAGAGCATCAGCAGAGTTGTACAGGGTGTCCTCAGGCCCCCTGGCCTCTGTATTCTGCTGAAGCCATGAGGAAGAAAACACTAGCTGCCTGTTCCCCTTCAGGGTGCCGCCCAGCTCCTCGCCAAGCTGGAGGCAGAGCCCTTGCCTTGACCCATAGTCACAGAGAATTAGTAAGTTCAAGAGCAGGGATGCGGCCAGCCGGAGCCAGGCTGCCTGGCTTCACGGTTCACCTCTGCCCCAGACAACTCTGGTCTTCATTTCCTCATCTGAAGTATGGAAATAATAACAGCACCTACTTCACAGGGTTGTTACAAGGATTAATTTAAAAGATACAAATTGTTAACTGTAGGCCAGACACCATACCAGCTTCAGGGACACGACATCAAGCAAGTCCCATGTGGACGCTCCCCTTGGGGATCTTGGACAACACTATTATCTTTCCTTTCCAGTGGTCTCCTTGACAAAGCTTGCCCCAGTATGATTTATGAGGTATTGTCACCTGAATTGTTGATTGTCACCTCCTACCTCCAACTCTAACAAACACTTTGGATCAAAGGGCCTCCCCAAGCCCAGGGCAGCCACAGGGCTTTACCTCCATTAAGACTTGGGTACTTCCCACGCTCCTCCAGCTTTAGAGGGTAGCAGTGGGGGCCCTGGGGCCGAGGTCAGTGCGTGCTGGCTTGAGAGCGCCCTCTGTTGGCGACACTGAGGCCACACAGGCCTCACCATTGCAGGTCCTTAGACATCTGGAGAACACTGCCCCTCAGCAGGGCTTGCTCTTTAAACCCCACTCCACCTCCACAGCGGATGCCCAGGGCAAGGCTCCCTCACCCTCTACCTTCTCTTTTGAGTCCCTGCAGCTGAGTAAATATTTTCATATCTCTTTGCCTGCACTCATGTTCAGTTACTTATAATAAAGGAAACCCCCTCCTTCATCAGCCATTTAAAAAAAAAAAAAAGATGAAGCGGTATTCATATCATGTGGGGACACTGTTCTTGATTCTCGGAGCAGCTGGTGTGATCCAACGTGGAGAGTGTCTGTAGAGGAGAGGGTATTGCGGTGGCACCTTTGGCAGGCTCCTGAAGATGGAAATGCTGCGCAAGTGCTGAGCTATTCAGCTTTGGAGGCAAGAGAAGATGGTTATCTTATCCATCCCTCTTGTATTTGTAAAATCTTTTTTTGTCTCCTGGCAGGTGATCTTTTTCTTTTTTTTTTCCTGGAAACCAATTAGCTACTAAAATTAAACATGCTTCTCTTTAAATTAATCCTTTCCATAAAATGGTCTTAAAATTGGCCTCCATGTTTCAGAGTGTGCAGCTGACCCAGTTGTGATTAGAGACGTGTCTGCCTTGTGCCCACTCTGCATTCCTCCACCTGCCCCACCGTGGCCAGGTGCTCCCGCCTTGGGGCTTTCAGCCCTGGCCAGCCTTGTCTTGGCAAAGGCCATAAGGTTTGCTCATGTTATCTGGTTCTCCTGCCCAAGTGTTCTGATGGCAACTGGAGTTTTAATCACTGTAAATGCAGGTGACAGTGAGATTAGCCAGGAGAGAGGATGCTTGCTGGTTGTTTTGCAGTGATGTATTTTTTATGGGATTAATGTTCCGAATGGCCAAGGGTGTCAGCTGATATTTATTACTGTAAGCTGTCTCAGCCGTTCAGGTTCAGCAGTTAGATCCATGGCCACAGGAAATGCGGGCTCCGGGTGTCATGTCTGCCTGATAAGCACAAATGTGTGGGACCCAGATTCGGGGAAGGGGATTCATTGCAGGGGCCGCCTTGGATTTTGTTCAGGGCTTGGAAGGGAACTGCCTCCCCACACTCCTGAAGGTCAGGGAGCCTCTGGGGAAGGGGAGCGCGTCCAGGTATGGCTCCAGAGGGGCTGGAAAAGGAGGTCATGTCTGACAGGCCTGGCATCCATGAGGAATTGTGCTGCCTGCCAGGTGGCTGTAGGCATTGTGTGGTTTACCTCGGTCTCTCTCCAGCCTTCTGAGAGAGGACACTTTCAAGGTCAGTGTGCCTTTAAGGAAACCTTCTCTCTAGTCCCTCAGCTTGGTAGAGCTTAAAGGTACAAGAAGCAGGCCCTTTTAAGCCTATCTGTAGAGCAGCAAGAAGAGAAATAAATGCACATTGCCCCCGAGTGTGTCTAGGAACACATACTGCAGAGGGTTTGTTTTTCCAAAAAGAAATTTAATTTAACCCAAGTGTACACTGTCACACTGTAAACATACCGGGGCACCAGAAGGGTGGCTTATTGAATTTAATGCCCTAGCAAAGGTCAGCTTTTAGAAAAAGCCAAAAATGGCTGGAATCTTTCCTGATAGCTCCTTAATCAGGCCTGGATCCAGGCAGATGTGTTTATTTTTTCAGAGGGAGTTCCTGAGGACCCATCTGAAGTTCAGATGCTGGGTCCTCCCCCTCCCATCTCCCTCCTGTGCCCTCAGAGACCTCCCTGCTCCTCCCCAGGAAGTCACTGTCCCTGGTCATCCAGGTGGGCCCCTGGGGCAAGCCTAGAGTTGGTAGTCCCCTGGAGGGAGGACAGATGCCCCCTGCCCTTCCCTTCTCTCCCCTCCCGAGGCCGGAGCCTGCGGGGCCTTGCCTGAAACTAACACTCTCTTTCTCTATTTCCCTCAAAGGATGGCATGAACTGGGTCTGCAAAAATGTCAATGCAAAGAAGAAATAAAATCTAGACGAATGGAGACGGAGGAGCTGCGGGAACCGAGTTGGGTCCTGAAAAACACTGATTTGCTGCTTTCTGACCAAATGTTTTTCCATCTGTGTACAGCTACAGCTGTTTGAAGAGAGGGAACAACACAGTTTAAAAAGAATCCCCATCCCAGCAGTAGATTTAACTGATCTCTGAGGTTCAGTATCATTTTTCAAATAAAGGAATTATATTATTTCCTCTGCATAATTGAAATAGTATTAAATGTCTCAAAGCACATGATTAGAAAATGAGATCTTTTAAATGAGCAAGAGATTGCATTGCAGTTTAGACAATTCCAGTGGGCTTTTTTTCTTTCAAAAAAAAAAAAAGATAAGAAAAAAAGGAAGAAGCTGCTTATGCTGAGTTAATTTATTTACTGACCTGTCCTTCCCCCGCCCCACCCCCACCCTTGTGGTCGGGAAGCATAGTGTTGGCTGGTGCTGGTTGGTGATTTCTGCCATCACCAACTGAGCCAGGGCTTCAGTCTGTCCAGCAGACTGAATCAGGGAGGGGGAAGGACAGCAGATGATTAAACCATCTTGTCATGCAGGTGGGAAACTGTATGTAATCTTCACCCTTTGGACAGGAAAAAAAATCCTTGCAGACAAGTCACTACAGAAACATGCCCCCACCCCAAGTCAGCCACACAGGGAAGCAATTCTTATGACTTTTGACTGTAATGACATCTGGAATGTAAGGAGAGGTGGGAGGTTTAATTCCAGAAAAATTACAAGGTCCTTAAAAAGCCCTCACATCAAGGGCTCAGGCTAGCATAAACAGGCTTTCTCCAGTTCAGTGGAGCAGTGAGCAGCCGACTCTGAGATTAGCTGGCTTCTCCATGGCCCTCCTATAGAAGGGATTTCTAAAGCTCAAAGAATTCTGTGTTTAAATGATCACAATAGGCAGCTGCTATCAGATTTTAAAAATAAATGCAGCTTTACCATGAACCTGCTCCACCGAGAAAAGCCAGGCAGATCAATTTTGCAAAGAGATCAATTTTTACAGTGCTGGCAACGAGGTGTGGGATGCACATGGGTGGAGGGGTCTGCTGGGAAGGACATGGGTGTGTGATGGTGAGGGTCATGCCCAAGGAAGCCAGTCACCCAGCTGCTGGTCTCCCCTGCCCCTCTCCAGTAAAATGTGTCTTCTGCTGATTGATTGGAGAGGAATGGCAGAAGCCTCTCCTGCCCTGTGTTGCAAAAGGAGCTTGTTTCCCTGAGCCTTTGGAAACCCCCGCTTCCAGCATGGGAAAGCAGGCCAGAGCCCGGTCCCACTCCTGAATTCAACTCTGTTCTGGACCTCCACTCAGGGGTTTCTGAGAATGAATAAGAGACTGTCCAGTGCCTGGTGGGTCCTGGAGGCCAGCTGCCTTCTCATCCTGGGAGGTGGCCCTTTCCAAAACAACCACGGCACGTGAGCAGACAGAAAAGGGCCAAGGGCCGCTGCAGCCCCCAACCCTGTGTACCCAGCTTTTTCCGGACAAGAGTCAGGCAGGAGAGACAGAAGCCTGGCCAGTTTCAAAGGCTGTCTAGAGTGAAAGCCATTAACAAAGACATCTGGGAAAAGATGTCCTGAGGTGGCTGTGGAAAGACCTGGAAGGGCTTGCAGAACAAAAGGTGAGGTTGTTTAACCACTGAGCCAGCTTTCCCTGCATCCTCGGCTCCCGCGACTGACTTCTCTGGCTCTCCCAAGCTCCTCTCTCACTTTGAAGAGTAGCAAAACAGAACCAGGAGGAATTGGAAATGCCACTTCTGGCAGGCTGGAAATGTGACCCCGACCCTTGAAAGTTGTTTTTTCTTCCAAATAGTACACCAGGGATGTCCTCTGAAGGGCAAAATGCCTCCTTTGAGGTCTGCAGTTTTGGAGCACTTCAATAGGGAACTTTGACTCTGGCGGTGGACAGTCTGCAAAATGTTTCTGGTCTCTTACCACCAACTTCAGGAACTGTTCTGAAAAGCGCTCCCCAGACCCAAAGAGCAGGCAGAAGCCGCTTGCCCTGCTCTGATAACAGCCTCTGTGAATGTTCCCATTTGCTTTCAGCTAGAAACACATGGTGATGTCACATGCTTTCATCTTCCCTGTGAGCCCTGTTGAACCCTCCCGAGGTTCAGAGGGTAGATGAGAGGAGCCTGGAAAATGCAGAGTTTGAAAGCTCCCGTTTGGAAAAACAATATGCTTTTAAAGTCCCCTTTTCTCTCCCCAGCGCCACCTCCCTGCCCCCTGTGGCCATGACCAGAAGACAGAATCTGAAGATAGAAAGGGGATACCCCTCTCCCCACTCCCACCCCCACCCCAGTGAGCCTTAGTAAGACTTTTGCTCTCGGCAGGATTGCTGGGTTGCTGCATCTGAATGTGCAGGGTTGAAGGCTGGGGCCAGAGGGCAGGCAAGGCCCAGGCGGGCCATAGTGTGTGCTCAAATCAGCTGTGGGAAAAACTGAGTCCTCCCCTCCTCTCCACCCACCCCTTGAGGCTGCTTTTGGCTGGATTCCCTGCGCCCAGTGCAATGCACCCTTTCCCCTTCGTTCTCCCTTGGTTACTATGGAAACAAGGGTGTCATTGATGTGGGCTGAGCTGGGGAACATGCCGGTGCACAGCTGAAAGTCAGCGATTATGCCAGCAGTGAGCACCATGCCAGGGTTAGAGAAGTCCGCAGCGAGGGTAGCTGCGGGGGTGACAAGTCCTGTCCCTGTCCTCCCTCCTCCTCCATCTCCACTTCTCTCTTCCCTGGCTTTTGATGAATTTCTTTATTCCCCTCCAGACTAAAGTGGTGGCTATTTTTGTGCCACTCTGTGCCCCACCCTCACTGTCGTCTGCTCCTTATCCGGCCTGGCCTGGAGGGTGACACCGTGCCACCCTCACCAGGACTCGTCTCTCGATTCCCATCACCGTGTGCTTTGATTTCTCTTTCCTTTCCTTCTCAGGGGCCGCTTCTTACTTCCTTTTATTTTTAGTTCTGCACTCCATGTGGTTTCAGGGTTCAGTCTGATCCATCGAAAGGTTCTTTTTTTATAGTCCCTTTTGAAAATGATAATCAAAGGAAGGGACGTGGTGTTTGGTCATGTGGAAAACTCAATGTATAATTTAGACGTCTGTCAAAAACGCGACAAATAAAATGCAGCTGAAATGAAGGCAGCCCAGAATGAGGTGTACTCTTTGTGGAAGCTCGGGGAGAGGGCCCGGATGGCTTGGCCCGCCCTTGCAGAGGGTAGCCTTTCTGGAGGGGCTGATTTCAGAAGGATGAATATGATGTTAATGCCCCCAGCAGCAGCAGCGATAGCTCCCTTTTTGTGCCTCCTGCATACGAGGCACTGTACATGGATCGTGGCAGCATGGGTTGCTCTTTGCAGTTGAGGAAGCAGAGCCATTTCCCTCAATCAAGGAATTTGCCAAGCTCACACAGCCTTTACGTGCAGGGGAGTGTTGGGGGCCTCCAACCCAGGCCAAACCCACCACTGACCAAAAAAAAAAAACAACTCAATAGCCTATTTCCTGGCAGTCTCCACTCCCAGCCTCCCAAGTTCTCCTGCTCAGCCTCCTCCCCACATCCCTCCACACCAGATGTCTCCTCTGAGCAGCACCACTGCCTGCCTGGAGCTCCCTGTCCCGGGTGTTGGGTGTCTTCTGTCCTCACAGCAGAATACCCATAGATTTCACACAGGTACAACCCCACACACAGGAAAAAGGGAAAACGTTAGGAAAGTTAGGGTGGGCAGTTACTTAGGACCAGATATTGGGTGGTCTTGTGAGAGGGTTCAAAGAGGGGAAAGTCTTACCCAAAGTCACAGAGTAGGGCCTGGGATGTGGCTCAAGCGGTAGCGCGCTCGCCTGGCACGAGTGCGGCCTGGGTTCAATCCCCAGCACCACATACAAAGATGTTGTGTCCGCCGAAAACTAAAAAATAAATATTAAAAAAAATTCTCTTAAAAAAAAAACAAAGTCATAGAGTAGGCAGCAAAGTTGACAGAGACCCAGGACTGTGCCTCTGCTGCTGAAGGGTTTGTTTACCCCTTCAGCAATCTAGAGATACAGCAGCACCCCTGCTCCCAAAGGGCCCCACCTTTAAGGGCAAGTTGTTGGCATAGGAGAAGGGAGCCAGGGGCAGGAGGAGAAAGAAGGTCTAAGGTTGCCAGATAATCACAGGACACTCAGTTCTGCTCAAATTTCAGATCAACAATGAATAGATTTTAATTCAAATGTATCTCATGCAATATTTGGGATATTGTTGTAATACTCAAGAAACTCATTGTTTATCTAAAATTTAGATTTAAGGTTTGTTTTGTTTCTCAATAAATCTGGCATTTCTGCCCAGGACTTAATGGAGGCACAGTGCAGTACAATTAAAATGTGTATCCTCTGGAGTCACAGAGACCCAAGTTCAACCCTAGCTTATCTATAAATCAGCTCTGTGACCTTGGGCAAGTTACTTCCTCTCTTTGAGTTGTGCCTCTTCATCTGTAAAATGGGATATAGTAGGAGGGAGTTGGATTTTTTTGTTTGTTTTGGTACTGGGAATTGAACACTGAGCTGTATTCCCAGTCCTTTTTACTTATTTAGTTAGTTTATTTGTTTTAAGACAGGGTCTCACTAAATTAATAAGTGTCTTGCTAAATTGCTGAGACTGGCCTTGAATTTGTAATCCTCCTGCCTCAGCCTCCTGGGTCACTGGGATCACAGGCATGCGCCACTACACTGGCAGCAGGCAGGTTTAAGAAAAGTGATAATGTAAATAAAGTTCTTAGACCTAGGGTAATACCTAACATATATTAGGACACTGTACCTCAGTTTCACATTTGTAAAATGAAGTAATTGTCATTTTGTGTAGTTGTCAAGAGGCTTAGAGAAGATTATGAATGTACAGTGCATTGGTACCTATTAAGATAAACTGGCTGAAATTCTGGAGTCTGGGTTTTCCTAGGCCCCAAGACCTCTGCTCCCCACCTCCCTTCCTGTGTGGCTCTGTGACTTTGAAAGCAACAAGCAAGCAGCGGTCTGCTAGCTGCCCTCCTAGAGGGGATGGAAGCCCCCTTCTCTTGATGCTCCTAGGGCCACCACAGCCACACCTCCTGCAATTAGATTTGTAAGTGGGAACAGGCTCCTGTCAGAGGCTCCTGATTGGCTCGGGGCAAAAACACAGTTTAGCGCTCAGTCAAGCTGCATTTTAGGGCCTCTGTCTCCCCCCACCCCCCAATCCCTCTTAATTGCAATCTGTTCTGTAATTTCCTTTTCCAGCACTGCAGAACGTGGAGAAGCTGCAGCCACCAGGAGCAGGGCAGGGAGGAGGGAAAGAGAGCTCCAGCTTCCTGCAGTGCATCTGCTGGTCCACCAGTGTAGGTGTGTGCGTGTGTGCACACGTGTGTGTTCAGAACAAGCCATACCTGTGGACAAATTCAGGTACAGCCAAAAACCAGATCCCCATAGTGTCAGGTGAGGAAAAAAACATTGTTAGGGAGGGACCCATTTGGCCCAGGAACTTCCCAGTTAGTATTAAATCTTTGCAAGGACATCATTAACTGTAGGTCTTATTATTCATATTTTGGGGATGGGGGTTCGCAGAATTTGGGTCACTTGCACAAGATCAGGAAGAACAAGACAGAGGCAGAAGTCGAACTCAGACCTTTTTGATGGCTGGGTCCCAAGTTACCTTTTTCTATTTTGACTTCTAAGTCTCTGCTCTCAAAAAAGGCTGAAGGAATCCTCTTGTACAAAGGAACACGGAGAGGTTTCTTTTCTCTGAGTGAATAGCCATGTCCCGAGAACAAAAAGCCTTTGCTAAAGAAATGAAATATTAATGACAGAATTGCAGAGAGTCAGTGGAGTCCAGGAGGGGGCAGGGAGACTACTGGGACACCTGAAGCCAGAGCTTCTGTGGGTGGGGGTGGAACTAATATTTAGATATGCAAACTGCCACCCCTTCCAGCAACTAGCTGAGTGGCTCCTTTGGTCCTGCTAGATGAGCATTACTAGCCCTTGCTCCCAGGTGAGGAAAAGGAACCTCACAAAGGTCGAGGCATTTGCCCAGTTGTGGAGAAGCTAGGAAGTAGCTTGGCTGGGGTTCCTGCTGACTCCCTAACTCAAAGCCCATTTCTCTCCACTAGCTCTGGCAGTCCTAACAGGTGGGGCTTCAGCTGCTGGAGATGCAGGTGAAGGGGGCTCTAGGACACAGGGATGCTCTTTGCCATCCACCTTTTCCAGGGTCCATGGGACCCTTCCTCTGGGTTCCAGAATTGACTGCTGCCCTGGAGATCACCAGCAGAAGGGAAGGCAGGAGGGTGCTGGGGATATAGCTCAGTTGGTAGAGTGCTTGCCTCACAAGGCCTTGAGTTCAATCCCCAACACCACAAAAAAAAAAAAAAAAAAAGGGCAGAGGGAACCCAGCCCCACCTTTCCAACAAAAGAAGGCTGGAAGCCAGCATGGTGGTGGCACAAGCCTGTGATCCCAGTGATTTGGGAGGCTGAGGCAAAAGGATCAAATTCAAGGCCAGCCTCAGCAATTTAGGCCCTAGTCAATTTAGCAAAACCCTGTCTGAGGCCTCTACCCTAGGCTTTTTGTGGGGGGGGGTCGGGGGGG
>NW_025999999.1:8002769-8014514 GCF_001458135.2 Marmota marmota marmota | reverse complement strand
GTCGGGGGGGTATCAAGGATTGAACTCAGGGGCACTTAATCACTGTGTCACATCCCCCAGTCCTATTTTTTTTTTTACTATATTTTTATTAGTTATTGATGGACCTTTATTTTATTTACTTATTTATATGTGGTGCTGAGAATGGAACGCAGTGCCTCACACTTGCTAGGTAAGCACTCTACCACTGAGCCACAACCCCAGGCCCCTATGTTGTATTTTATTTAGAGACAGGGTCTCACTGAGTTGCTTAGCACCTCTCCATGGCTGAGGCTGGCTTTGAACTCCTGTCTCAGCCTCCAGAGCCACTAGGATTACAGGCATGTGCCACCACGCCCCCCTGAGACCCTGTCTGAAAATAAAAAGTAAAAAAGGGGGCTGGGGATATAGCTCAGTTGGGTTCGATTCCCAGCACCACAAAATAAATAGATAGATGATAGATAGATAGATAAAGGGCTGGAAGTGGGGCTCAGTAGTAAAGTACTCAGGACTCAATTCTCAGTACCTTAAAGAAAAAGGGACCAAAAAAAGAAGAAGAAAGAAAAGAGAAGAAAAGAAATGCTGCCAGGTGGGGAGGCTGCTGCACCCTTCCTGCTTGGAGTTTAGCAGTCCCTGACCCGGACCCTGGAGCAGCAGCCCCACAGCCCACCGAGACTACTGGAGGGGAAGAGAGAGCAGACTTCAGGACAGACACACTGCCTTTGTCCTTGCGGTTTCTCTGAGTGGGAGGCAAGCTCCCTGAGGCAGAGGCCTGTCTCCTGGTCCTCTGACCCACATGGGGGAGTTTGCAAAGCCTGCTGCTATCCACAGGAGCCTCAGGCCAGTACCCTTGCATAGGGCACAAGCTGCACAGTCATACTCTTGGTGACGGCCTCACCTAGTACACCAGCCAGACCCCTCCTTGGGCCTGGATCTCAGCACCCTCCCTCAACCCAGTCCCCAGTCCCACCAGGACACGTGCTCTGGAGGTTGAAGCCAGCATCAGCGGCATACCAGCCCCCAACCCCCTCGAATTCTGTCCGGGGCACAGAGAAGCCTTCAGACTATGCATGGGGCTCTCCTAGAGCTTCCAGATAACAGGGCCAAAGCAGTTTTCCTGCCTGGATGCTGCAGATGGCTTTTGGAAAGAAGGGGATAAGAAGCTTTGGTTTGTCAGCAACAGCCCATTGTGGGGCTAAGGGACCCAAACCAGCTTAAGTGTCCCCTCACTTTGCCAGTTCCTATGGCATGGGGGGTTCAGCCCAGATTTCATCCTGACTTACTCCCCAACCCCCTTTCCTACCCTAAAGACTCCAGATCTGGCAGAGCCGTGAGTTGGGAGAAGAGAGGGAGGAAGGGGCATTGAGGAGCCAGGATGCTGATCCAGGCAGGGGGAGGTGTCTACACAGCTGCAGGCAGCCCCTCTACCCTGAGTTTGTGAATGGGCACATCACCCCCTCCCGCCCGCCTGCACTGCTCCTGAAACAGTTGGTCCTAATGAACACTAGGCAAGCGGGGCAGCTGCGTGCATTATCCATATGCATGGGGAGGTGTATATTTATCCTCACGTCCCACCCCACCCTGCAGCTGCTGCCATCCCCAGTGCCAGGAGGGTGAGTGGGCACAAGGACCCAGGCTGCTCTGGGGCCTCCTGGCACCCCCTCTCCCATTCTCCCTCCCCAACCCACGCCCACAGCCTTCACTTGACCCATTTTGGAGGCAGAAGTTTGTGTGTATGTTTGAGAGAGAGAGAGAAAGAGTGTGCACACATCATTTCCCCAGTTGGTGCTTTTGATTTCCTCTGAAGCCTCTTGATTGCCGACGCACAATGGCATCTTGCTGCCCGAGCTCCCTCAGCAGCTTCTGGCTCTGCACCTCCTCCTCCTTGGAGCCAGGATTTTCTGCTGACTGTGGGCCCAGGGCTGGTGGACAGGGAAGGACATGGCGGGATCCAGGCTCCCAGGCCTTGGTCCCAGTCCTTCCTGTGCCCCAACATTCCTGTAGTTCACATGGACCTTGCCCCCTCCCCACCCCACACCTTGTCTCTGGCTGCCTGGCCACTCCTCCCTTTGAAGGCCAGAGTCATTGTGCTAAAATGCAGTCTGCCTGCCCGAGCCCCTTCGGAGGCCCTGCTGCTATGGAAAGCTCCTGCACAAAATATTTGTCCTGACCTTCAAGACCCCTCTGATCTGATCACAGCCCTTTTTTAATAGGCTTTTTTTTTTTTTTAATTCTTTTTTAGTTGTAGATAGACACAATACATTTTATTTATTTATTTTTACGTGGTGCAGAGGAACCCAGTGCTTCTAGGCAAGTGCTCTACCACTGAGCCAGCCCCACCCCGGCCCTTTTTAATAGACGTTTGGACCATGGACTTCACACAGACCCTGCGCTTCAGATAAGAAATTCTCACGGCCCCTCCAAGACTCCCTGAATGTCTGCCTTTGACTTTGTACTTCTCTTACCTCTCCTTTCCAGCATATTCAAGGCCCTAGAAAGATGGCCCAAGACCCTCTAGTACAGGGCACCCCATGAAAGGGTTAGAGCCCTGACCGGCCTAGTCATTTGGCATTTATTCATTCAACAAGTATCTCTTCTTCCTCTTTTTCTCCTTTTTCCCTTCCTTCCTTCCCTCCTTCCTTCCTTCCCTCCTTCCTTCCTTCCTTCCTTCCTTATGTTCCCAGGGATGCTATATCGCTGAGCTACGCCCCCAACACTTTTATTTATTTATTTATTTATTTTAAGAGAGAGAGAGAGAGAGAGAGAGAGAATTTTTTAATATTTATTTTTTAGTTTTCGGCGGACACAACATCCTTGTTTTTTTGTATGTGGTGCTGAGGATTGAACCCAGGCCGCACGCATGCCAGGTGAGCGCGCTACCGCTTGAGCCACATCCCCAGCCCCAACACTTTTAATTTTTGTTTTGAGACAGATTTTTGCTAAATTGTCCAGCGTGGCTCCAAAGGTGTGATCCTTCTGCCTCAGCCTCCTGAGTCATTGGGATCACAGGCATGGGCCACCGCACCGCACCCAGTTTTAGCAAATCTCTCTTGAGCCCAGCTGAAGTGCTTAAAGAGTGCTGCATACTAGCACCCTCTCCTCCCTGCCTCCCTCATCTCAGCACCCATTACTCTGTTCCCTACTCACTCTTTCCAGCCACAAGTGCCCTCTGACTTTTCCTAAAATGATCACCCTCTGCCTGAGGTCTCTGTGCTTGTTCCCTCTGCCTGGAATACTCTTGCTCCAAATATCACCAGATCTTGCCCCTCTCATTCTTTTTTTTTTTTTTCCTTCATTAAATGCCTTATAACTGTACATAACAGTGGAATTCATTATGCTACCCACTCACATTCTCGAGGTTTCACTGCTCAAAGTCACCATTTCAGCCAAGTCTTCCCTAACTACCTCCCCATATAAAAATTTCAATGGCTGGGTGTAGTGGGCATGCCTGTAATCCCAGTTACTTGGTTCGTTCATTCTCTCTCTCCCTCTCTGTCTCTCTCTGGTACTGGGAATTAAATTTAGAAACTGAACCACATCCTCAGCTCCCTGCCTTTTAATGTTTTATTTTGAGACAGGGTCTTGCTAAATACTTAGGGCCTCACTAATTGCTGAGGCTGGGCTCCAACTTGCAGTCCTCCTGCCTCAGCCTCCAGAATTGCTAGATTACAGGCCACCAGCAGGGGGATGACAAGTTCAGGACATCCTGGGCAGTTTAGGGAGATCGTGTCTCAAAAAATAAAAAAGAGGCCTGACGCAGTGGCACACACCTGTAATCCCAGTGGCTTGGGAGGCTGGGACAGGAGGATGGTAGTTTCAAAGCCAACCTCAGCAATGGGGAGGCGCTAAGCAACTCAGTGAGACCCTGTCTCTAAATAGGGCTGGAGATGTAGCTCAGTGGTTGAGGGCCCCTGAGTTCAATCCCCGGTATCAAAAAAAAAATTTAAAAAGAGGATAAGGGCTGGGGTTGTGGCTCAGTGGTTAAGAGCCCCTTGGTTCAATCCCTGGTAATAGAAAAAAAAAAAAAAAAAAAAAAAAAAGGNTTTATTTGTCGCGTTTTTGACAGACGTCTAAATTATACATTGAGTTTTCCACATGACCAAACACCACGTCCCTTCCTTTGATTATCATTTTCAAAAGGGACTATAAAAAAAGAATAAAGGGATAGCAGTATAGGTCAGTGGTAGAGTCCTTAACTGTGAAGCCCTGGGTTCAATCTCCAGCACACATACAAAAAAATACCCCAACAACTTCTATGCCCCTCACCCCTTCTGACATTCCCTATCCCTCTTTCCCTGCTTTATTTTCCTTTGTAACACGTTTTACAAACTCAAATTTAATGTTGTTCTCTGTCTCTTCCTTGCTTGATTATTAGCTATCACAGGGCAGACTGTTTGGTGACATTGTGCCAACATTAAAGCAATGCCAGCACTAAAAGGATCTCAATAAGTACTTGTTGCATTAATGAATGAGTGAATGAATGAATCAGGCACTGTGCTAGACTGAAACATGAAAGATGACTAGTATTCCATGTGCCCCAGGGACTCACAAGCCCAGTTGGACTTGAAAGCTGTGCAGCTAGTAACCTCACATAGAAATCACATAGGTTAAAATACCAAGTGAGGGAGTGAAGTGCCTAGGAATATGGTTTATCCCAAGGGAACATAACCCTGCAATAGCTCCCGATGCCTGAAAGCTAGCTGTGCCAGCACCAGAACTGGCATTCAAGGGATCATCTCATTTCTCCTCAACCACCCTTTGCAGGCTGCAAGGAAGAGGTAAGACTTTGAGGCTAGGCAGAGAGGTCAGCTACTCCAAGGCCACTGGGGCATGGAACTGCCTGGGTTGTTGGAGGACTGACTTTAAGGATATGGTTTGGTGGATGGAGCCTGGAGAGTGAGAGTAGTCGGGGGGATAGCATTTAGTGTGGCTGTTAGGTCTTGAGTGTCCATTTGCATTCTTGGTCCCTCCTGCTCAATGTCCTGCAGCAGGCACACACATACATAAACAGTGTCTGTAACAACATATTTTTAATGTTTATTTTTTAGTTGTAGGTGGACACAATATCGTTACTTTATTTTTATGTGGTACTGAGGATCGAACCCAGTGCCTCATTCATGCTAGGTGAGTGCTCTACCACTGAGCCACAACTTCAGCCCTGTAACATTTGATTCACAACTAAGCAGCCAGACCATCCATATGTTAAAAATGATTCACTGCCATTTTTTTTTTCCAAGAGGACCAGAAGTCCACACCATCCTCACCACTCAGTTCTTGGAAACTCTTCCCCATTCCATTATTATTATTATTAATTTATTTTGGTGAGTGGTGATGCTGGGATTGAACCCAGCACCTCATTAAATGCTAGGCAAGTACTCTGCCACTGAGCCATATCTCCAGCTCAGATTCCACTTCTGACCTGCAATTCTGAGATGTTACCTATGCCACCCTAACCCCCCATTCTATAAGCTGCACACTGTCCTATATATCTCCCCCTTCTTGCCTCAATGTAAGTAATGAAAAATAGGACTGGGCCACTGGGGTTGTGGCTGAGTGGTAAAGCGCTTGCCTGGCACATGTAAGGCACTGGGTTCAAACCTCAGCAACACATAGAAACGAATAAGTAAAATAAAGGTATTGTGTCCATCTACAACTAGAAAAAAAGAAAGAAAGAAAGGAAAAAATTTAAAGAAAAAAAGAAAAATAAGACTGCAGCTTGCCTGGTGTGTGTGAGGCCACAGGTCTAATCCCCAGATCCACCAAAGGGAAAAAAAAAAAAAAAAAGGAAACGAAAAAGAATCCAAGGCCCTGAGCAGATGGGTCTTCTCTCAAGGAAGACCCAATTACTGAAGATCTAGTGCAAGGAGAAGTCATAAATATCCCAGTTTGCTGCAGCTGAGAGAAATTATCCACACAGCAATTAAAGAAAACTGGTCCCATGGAGAAAACATTCAAAGACCCTCAGTGCAGAACTCCAGAAAAAGTCCATAGCTAGGTCCTTGCATCCTAAGTGCCAGGGTCAGAAGATGTTCAAGGAAGTAGCCCTGGGCTCTGAAGGCTTCCCTCACTCATGAGAGCACTATTCATCTGACTTCTACTTGTTATTTGGAACTTACACTGTGGAAAAGATGTCTTGGGACTGACTGCTAGCTGTCACTGAAGGAATTCTGGTAGAGACAATACAACTTGCCCTGGGGGGAAAGAAAGGCTTTTGGGTGGCAATGGAAGGTAGAGCATTGGAGAAAGAAGCTGAAGGAAGAAATGAATGTTCTTGGAGCAAGCCCCCTTCCTAGTCTAGGGCTATCCCTTCTCACCCCTCAACTGTAGCTGCCTCTGCTCTACACCCTTGTCTGTTTCCCATCTCTAACCCCAAGCCTCCAAAGAAAATTCTAGAATCTTAGCCCTCGCCCCAGCATTTCTGCACCGAGTATAGGGCAGAAGTGATCTAAAAATGCCCAATATTTCACTCTTGGCCTCCTTAACTCAAAGAAGGTATTCTAGAACCAGTACCAGGATTCCAGCTTCTGGAGGTCACTGTTTCTAAAGCAATTCCAAGGAAGCGCTCTTCAAAACCAGAGAGAGACTCTGACTTAACAAGAGGGGATAAAAGGTTGTAAGGTCTGCCCAAGGAAACCTGAGAATCCTGCTTCGGTCTCCCTTCACCTTGTCGCCCGCTGACCTCTATTTGTATTCAGGGAGTTCTTTAGGGAAGGCCAGGTCCCAGATGCTGACCTGCAATTCGAGACCCCTTACCTGGGGCCATCTACTTCAAGAGTGTAGGGGCATCGGACTCTGGTTTGATTTAACCAGCCCAACAGACCCCCACAGTTTACAGGATGCAGAGGTGGGGTAGGGAATTCCCAGGGGACTGGGTGCGGTCCTGAAGTTGCTAATCACCGCTTCCCCCACCTTCAGATGGAAGAGAAGGTGTCTGAGGTGGGGCATGATGACAATGACTGGATGAGTGGGTGGGTGCCAACAGGCCTGGTAAGAACTCTAAAGAGAGGTTAGAATGTTGCAGCGAGGGGACTTGGGTGCTGACTCAGCGGAGGGCCAGGGCTGCCCTGGGTTCCCGCCCGCCCCTGCGGTGCCCTCTGAACTTCGGAGGGGGCTTGCATCTGGGACCTCCCAGGTCAGAAGCGCTGGGCTAGGAGGCGGAAGATCCCACTGTCCCCCAGGCCTCGCCCTTCCTCCGGCCTCCCCTGGGCGCGGGTACTGTTTCCGGCAGTTGCAGGGTCCCCGCCCCCGTCCTAGCAGCTGTTCCCCAGCTGCCCGGCCCCACCCCAAAGACAGCTGGGAGAGAGGCTGAGGGACTGGGCGGGAGCGGGCCCAGCTGCTGGCTGCAGGCTGGGCCTGGGGAGGGCCGCGACATGAAAGAGCGGGCCTCGGGGGTGGCAGGAGGAAACCCCCGGCGGTGGCCTTCTAGCGGGTTCCGCACATCTGGGCTACAGGAGCCATTGCCCCCGGTCTGAGGGGCGGGGAGAGGCGGTCGACTCCCCAGCCCTTCCTGGAAAAGGGGAGGCTCGATGACCTTTCAGGGGAAGCGGAGGATGCGCTGGCGGGAGGGCCCGGCTAGCTGGTGTGCGGAGGAGGCAGGGGATCGGGGCCCTCCGCCTGGGTCAGCGAAGGGAAGGCTCTTTGGCTGCCTTCCTGAGTGGGCCTGTGTCCTGGGGCAGCTCCAGCTTTTTCTAGGCCTCCTCTACCCGACTCTTTTGGGAGGTGGGCGACAGCTGCTCCTACAAAGCCAGGGACAGCTGGGTAGCTGGGGACAGCTGGATGAGGTTAGCATTTTCCTGCTTCCCTGGCTGCCCAAGTCAGTGGCCTCGCTTCCAGCTGTGTGCCTGAGTAATTGTCTGGGGTGGGCTGGAAGGTGGGGGGTGAGGGGGGCTGGAGCCCATCCCACCCTGATTGATGTGCCTAGAGAAAGGACCCCTCCCATCTGCCAAAACAAAACTAGGCCAAGTGGGAAAGAAGTTGGGCAGCTTTCTGTTTTGGCTCCCAACTCCTGGCATGGGGGAAGTTGAGGGCTCCGGTAAAAAGGAACAGTGAGACAGGAGCATGTGTGAGTCAATGCCTGTGTGTCCACCAGCACCTGCCCCCAGGCATCCTTCCACCCTGGGCTCCAGCCACCTGCCCATTCCCTTTAGCCCCAAACAGGTGCAAGGGCTGAGAAAGGCAAAGCCAGCTATTGTCATCTGGCTCAGCTCCTGGCTCTGGCTGCCTGTAAGACTGAGATGGGGCAACAAGGAAGCAGGGGTCCAGCCTCTTTACCTGGGGTCACCTGTTTCCAAGAGTGTAGGGGCATTGGACTCTGGTTTGATTTAGTCAGACCAACAGACCAGGGGGCAGACCCTGACCACCTCTTCCCACCTGGTCCTTTATTCTTCTGAAAGGAGGGGTAACTAGGGGCCAGCAAGGCTTAGACCACAGGACAGGCTCCCCTTTGTCCTAGCCTTCCTGGTTCTACCCAGACAAGGGGAGAGAGAATTAGAAACCATCAAAGGTTGCAACTCCTACTAATATGGAAGGATGGTATGGGCTCACTTAGGATAGATCCATGCAAGAGGAGGGCCTTGGTGTTCTACCCCCCTATACCCCAGGGGTCTCAGTGACATGCAATAGGAAGGACCCTAGCCAGCCACTCTTGGCAGCACTTCTCAAACCCCAGGGTGCATCGTAATCACCAGAAGTCAGGAATGCAAATTCCTGGGCTCTCAATTTGTTTGGGACTTTAAGGAAATCTGTCAATGGTTCCTTTCCCTATAGGGTCCCAGGCCCAGCTAGATCAGTTCCAAGGACAAGGTCTGTTCTGCCTCTAAGCTTACAGCCGTGTACAGTGCCTGACACATATTATGTGCTCAATAAATATTTGTAGACCAAAAGAGGTAAACTTTTCAAGACTCTGAGGTATTTCTCCTTCATCTGTCCTTGTTAAAAGCACACTGGCAGAACCTCAAAGAGATGCCAGGACCCATGTAGGATGGGGCTGGGCCTGGGAGGCCTTTGGCAAATATTTGTCAAATGAACCCAAGGTCAAGAGTAGACGTGGTTAGTCAGCGCTTGAGAAACTGACATTCACAGGCCTGGAATCCTCTAGACCCAGAAGGGGAGAATCCAGGGAAGGAGGGCAGGGATTTTTGTCCTTCGAGGGCCCAGCCCTTCCTCACACCAATGCCTGATGATCCCAGGCCTAGAGGGTGATGGTGGGTAAGAGGCAAGGCAGGGAGCAGGACTGCGCCATCATGTTTATTAGAAGGTTGAATTTCGGTGTGTGCTCTAGACAGATTACAGAATAAATACCTGCGCCTTGAGAACAGGAAGTCCAAGATTCATACAAAGTGCTCACTATAGGAAGTTGCTGTGTCAAAACCCAGGCAAGGACCCATTGGGGCAGCCCCTCCTCCTCCACTGACCTCGACAAGAGCTGTGCTATTGTTTTTTATTTTATTATTTATTTCTCTTTTATTATTATTAATATTATTATTATTTGCTTTTGCTGTGGTCACTATCATTGGCAAAGTTCCTTTTCCCCTTTCCTGGACATGGGGCTCCTGTCTTTAAAAGATTCCACTCTGAGGCTGAAGGTGCCAAAAGCTGCTTGAGAAGTGGCCTTTGAACTCCGTCAGGAAGATGGTGAGGAGAAGGAAGCAGGAGAAATCATTCTTGGTTTAAAAAAATTTAAAAAAACAAAACAAAAGTTCCACAATCTATAGGTCATTCCTTACTCCATCAGTGATTGAATGGCCCCAAAGAAAATACAAGAGGGAAGAGAAACAGGCCTGTGGGCAATGGGCCTTCTTCCCAGGGAGAGTGAGGAGAACTGGATCCCCCAAGGCTTTAGGGGAAACTGAGGGTCCTTCCAGCCTGGGGGTATGAAGGGGAGGAAGTGGAAGAAAAAAGAGACAGAGAGAGAACTCAGCGCCTCAAGAGACACTTTCTCAACTCCAGGGCCACCTGTGGCCCAACCAATGCCAGCTCCCACTGTTGCCTCCATCCAGGAGATTCATTAAAAAAAAAAAAAAAAAAAACAAAGCCCCAAACAAAATAAAATCCAAAAAGAAAGAAAAGACCTGGGAGAATGGAACAAGAAGGGGAGAGGAAGGTAGAGAAGGGCAGGTCTCTGGGTGCATAATTCCGGAGCCATCGGGGTTGGGGGGAAGGGTCCCCAGCGCCCAGCCTGCGTGGCGTTAGCTCGTCACGTAGTGTTTGGTGGACGGCTGCCCATACACCCTGTAGAAATCCTGGTGGCCTGGCTGCTGGGAGGCGTCGAGCCAGTCTCTGACCGCCAGGCCTGGAAGGGACTGGGGGACGGAGGGTGTGGGCGGAAGCGGGTGTGAGTACTCCTGTGAGGGCACTGTCCAGGGGAAGTGGCCGGAGCGGGGGTAGGGCTGGTGGCCGCCATGGTTGGCCACGGAAGAACAGTAACAATTGTCCACAGAACAGACGAGAATCTTACGGCCGCCATACTGGGGGAGCATGGGCTGCTGGGCGGCGGAGCCATTGGGATACTGCGATGGGGGGAACACGGGACTCGAGTGCACTGGCTGGGCACCGCCCGGCAGAGCCACCAAGTGCTGCGTAGAACTGCAGGGCCCTAGGGGCTGCCCAGACTGGCCCTCGCCGCTGGCTGTGCCTGCTGCCCCATACTGGCCGCCCACAGGGCCGGATGGCGTCTCTAGGAAACTGGCCTCGGGGAAGGCCGCTGAGTGCTTGCGCTTTTCCGCCCCAGAGCTGCTCACGCCACAAGGATACAGAGGGACGCTCTGCAGGAAGGGCACCGGTGTGCTGAAAGGCCCTGTGGAGAGTTTGGGGCAAAAGTCGCCAAAGCTCCCAGCCCAAGCAACCCAGGTCTCCTTTCCCCTGGGGACCTTGTACATCTGTGGGATCAAACATGTAACATCTTCCTTCAAGCTGGCTTCTCCGTTAGGAGGTACAGACTACTAGTATTCTCATTTCCCAGTTAAAGAAACTGAGGCTCAGGTCACTTGCCCAAGGTCCCACAGGTAGAAAAAGTGGCCAAGCCAGGATATGAAGAAAGGTCTATCTTCCTAGACCACACTGGCTCTGGCATTTACCCCTGCCCAAAGGGCTCTCTCCCTTCAAAGGAGGACCTCACCCTCACCTTCTAGCATCTTCCGCAGCTGCTTCTCCTTCTTGGCCACCTCGTTCAGGAAGAGCTTGGAGTTCAGGTGGCCGATCTTAGGGGGAGAAAGGCTGCTGCCCGTGCAGGTCTGGGTCCTGGGGGCAGTGGACGGGGCATCTGCTGTGAGGAGGTATCACCGCTGAGCCCGCCCTACCTCCCCCCTGTGGGCCTGGCCCTCCTTGTCCTCCCCCAGATGTGTTTCCTTTAGGGCCAGGGGCCATCCACTCACCTGTCCATTAGGATTTTCACAGACTTGGTGTTCTAGAGGGAGAGAAAAGGGTCAGTCAGTGGAAAAGGCAAGGAGGAAACTGCCCCCCTCTCCCTTTCCCCAGGCAGGGTGTAGCATGGGGAGTGTCACCATTTTTGGAGATAAAAAAGCTACATTTAGGCCAGACATGGTGGCCCATGCCTTGTAATCCCGGCAGCTCGGGAGGCTGAGGAAGGAGGATCATGAGTTTAAAGTCAGCCTCAGCAATTTAGCGGGGTAGAAGCAACTCAGTGAGATCTGTCTCTGATAAAATACAAAACAGGGCTGGGGATGTGGTTTAGTGGTTGAGTGTCCCTGAGTTCAATCCCTGGTACCCTTCCACTCTCCTGCAAAAAAAAAAAAAAAAAAAAAAAAAAAA
>NW_025999999.1:7884108-8002013 GCF_001458135.2 Marmota marmota marmota | reverse complement strand
CTTGCTATGTGACCTACGCCATTATAAGGGCTTTCTATACATCCATTATTTCATCTCTACAAGGTTGCCTCCATAAGCCTTTGACCTTTTATCTAAAGTTTCTGGGGCCAGATGTTGAATTTGGAGTGTTTGGGATTTTAGAAGGAAAATGGTTCCCGAATCATATATTACATATTACCCCAACAGGACACCACAATCCAATCCAATGATACTTATGCAGCAAAATGGTTGTTTTTTAAAATACTTTTATTAGTTATTGATGGACCTTTATTTATTTATTTGTTTATATGTGGTGCTGAGGATCAAACCCAGTGCCTCACACATGCCAGGCAAGTGCTCCACCGCTGAACTCCAGCTCCAGTCCTTAACAGTTGAATTTTCATACCAAATGATATACAGAAAGGCCACAAACTGCCCAACATTAGTTCTAGTCTATTTTTTTGGGGGGGCTGGGGGTGGTACTAGGGATTGAACTCAGGGGTACTTGGCCACTGCACCGCATCCCAGCCCTATTTTGTATTTTACGTAGGGGCTGGGTCTCCCTGAGCTGCTAAGCACCTCACCATTGCTGAGGCTGGCTTTGAACTCATGATCCTCCTACCTCAGCCTCCGGAGCCGATGGGATTATAGACATGCACCACGATGCCTGGATTGAGGACTTGTATTTTTAGCCTCATTTCATAGGTGAGGGAATAAGGTGCACACACTCCCTGTACCTTATTCCCTCATTTATGACCTTTGTTAAACCCAGTGTCACAAAGCTGGAAGAACAAACAGGCAGCCTGACTCCAGAGGCAGGGGCATGTGAAAATACTTGGAGGACAGGTTGGGGGAGCAGAAATTTGCAAACCCGTTTGGGAGGAGACCTGGCTTCCAGCAGCCCACCTTCATGAAGCTGACATCCTCTGTCTTATCGAAGAGCAGCTGCAGGGAGCCCAGCAGCTTCTTGGCCTCCTGCATGCGCTCCCCAAGGTGCAGCGCCTGCGCCGCGTTCTCGCTGCAGAACTTGGCCTGGGCCTTGTCCAGCACCTCTACTGTTTGCCGCAGGTCTTCATCCAGCAGCTGGTGCAGCTTCTCATACTGCAGCCGCACCTCCTCCTTCAGCTGGCTCACTTTCTCCTGTGGGGTGGGGACAAGAGTAGGGAGCCAGGTGAGTACTGGGACAGCAAGACCCTTGGATCCCAATGGTAAGGTCCAACCTGCCAACTCCCCACTGGCATCACTGAGCTTTGTACCAGCCACCCACGAAACAGTAGGTCTCAGGCACAGAGTCACCCAACATGCCCTACATAAGGAACTTGCCCCAGATCCTGAGTATGTGCTACCCCCAGCCACCATCCCCAGCTCCAGCTTTGCTACCTCCACCAGGCGCTTGTCTGACTCAAGCTTGTACAGCTGGTCCTCAATGTCTTGCTCTCGTTCCTCCAGCCGGTCCTGCTGCTTCATCAGCATCTTCTGCAGGGATATTTGGGGTAGAGACATCAGAGGGGCTGTCACTCCAACCGTTACCAAGGGTGGCTGAGCACTATCCTTCTCTCTGTACAATGGACTCAGAGAGGCCTAAAACCTCTGCCAGCCAGCCCTTCCCGGTGCTCACGAAGCCCTGGGGGGCCCAGCCCATGACCAGCAAGGGGAAACCTGCAACAGCCACACATAGTTAAACCCTGAGCTTTCTGAAGGCAGGCAGCGGACAGCACTTTTACTTATCTAATCATACCAACCATGCTAGGAGGTAAGTGCTATTATGACCCTCATTTCACAGAAGAGGAAATCAAGGCCCAAAGAAGTTAAGTATTTGTCCAAAATCATACAGCCAAAAAGTGGCACAGCCCAGGTGCTCTGGCAGCAGGGTCTGTTCTTATTCTAGCCAAGCTGCCTCTCTCCGGGGAGCACCATCTTACAGGTGAGTATCCTGAGATGCAGGGGATCAAATAGCCTTTCTGAGGTCATGCAGGACTCCTCTGGTCAGTCCAAAGACCTCACCTTACACAGGCCCTAGAGGGCATGGCGCCAGCCTCCCTCCCTTGCTCTGGAGCCTGAGAACGAGACCTCTGGAGTCCCTGCCAGTTCCCTCAGCCCCAGTGGGATCCAGACAGAAAGGAGACCATGGCTCCTAAGACTGAAGCTCTTAATTTCTGGCGTTCACAATCCTCCTCTTCCTGTCCCACCACAAGCCTTTTCAAACCCTTGCTCAAGAACCCTCAAGGACCTCTCCTTTCAAATACTTTGGCAAGCTAATGAAGTCTCTTTTATGTCTGACTCTTTCAGCCAGGTGAGCTGACATCCTGTCCCCAACGCTCTCACACTTTAGCTCCCTGAATTCTGGCATCTCCTCTCTCCTTCAAGGACCAATTCTTGGAATCTTTCTGTGCCCGCTGCTCTGACTTTTTGTAGGTCCTTCCCTGTCCTGGTCATGTAGTAGGGCTGTCACCCTCTCCCCTTCCCCTCCCTCTATAACTGTACTGTATAGCAAAGTTGCCACTAGTTACATGTGGCTACTTTACAAGACTCACAGCCTCTTAAGAACAGGGCATCACTGCTCTTTCTTACCTGCCTTCATAGCCAGGCCTCAGAAAGACCTGAATACCACCCGGTAAATGCAGGACATATTTACGGAATAAACCCAGGGGTTCTGCACACAAAGTAAGATTTGCCATGCAGCTCTGAGCAATTGCCCTCACTCACAGTGATGTCCACTCAACAAGAAGCAACTCTCTTTTTTCCTCTGTGGGGGCCTCAGAGTAACCCTTGAGTTTTACTCCATGACTCCTGCACTCTCCATCACACCCAGTTGGCTTCACAGACAAGCTACCAGGGGCTAGGGTTGTGGCTCAGTGGTAGAGTGCTTGCCTAGCATATGTGAGGCACTGGGTTCGATCCTCAGCACCACATATAAATAAATGAATAAAAGGTCCATTAACATCTAAAAAAAAAATTAAAAAAAAAAAAGACAAGCTGCCAACAAACCCTTCCTCATGCCCCCAACCCCTTTTCCATGTGGAAAAACCAAGGTCATGGAGACACTTCAGTCACACCCCACTTTGTATAGGTAGCTACCCTAGAAACAAGCACAAGGATGTGGGGTACAGGAGGTGTCGAGGCTCTTGTTCTCAGCTGGGGAAGCCTATGGCTCTCCCCTAATTGGCTCTGCCTTTCAATGGCATAGCACAGAACCTCGAAGAATATGACTCAGGAGCCCTTTCTTTTTGGCAAGTCCCTCACCCAGGCTCAACACACAGGGATCTGCTGTCAGCCTAGGGGACAGACCGATAATAAAAACAGCTTGGGTGAGGGCAGGGACAGAGGGGCACTCATGCGCTCATGCACATACCAGCATATATCGCCACCTGGGAGCCCTTCATGCTTACACCTACACCCAATCTACTGCACAGCAAAGGCTGGGCCTCCTGGAGGCCCCAAACAATGGAGAGGGCCTGTCATAAAGACAAAGCAGCCAGGGTGTCCTTCAGAAACATTAGGCCTACTTGCCTACACTGTAACAACCGGCCTCACACTCTTGTCTGCTGGCTGCCCATCGTCCCCCAGGTGCACCTCAGAGTTTAGGCCACTCTTACTGTCTCAGTACCCAGGATATCTGACAATCCAGATCCCCACTTACTCCACACACCTTGTATCGTGGTCTCCCTGCTCAACTACTTCTTAATGACCAAACCTATAAGTAACAGATTAGGGGGTTCAGGTGAGGGGTAAGAAAGAGGCAGCTCTAGGTTCCCAGCGCAATTTCCCTGGGAGGATAGAAATGGGGCTGCTCCACTCCCACCCTACAGGTAAGTGGGAGCCCTTTCCCCATCCCCCTCCAGGAGTTCCTTTCCAGAGAGGGAAGGAGCTGCCTCCTGTCCACTAGGGGATGGGGGTGGAACTTAGCCCCTTCCTTTTTCCTCTATAATTCCAGAGTCTCCCTGGCAGCACTTCTACCCTGGACCCTATGGAATATCTCTGCTTAGTGTCAGGGTCTCAGGGCCCTCTGAAGGGGGAAGAGAAGGGAAGTCCAGCCCAGGCCTAGCAAAGGCAGTGGCAATGCCCCCTAGCTGGTGGATGGGTCTCATTTCCCCTGACCCACATCAGAGGCCACTGGGCTTGTGTCTCTACTGAGTGCAGGAAGGAGAAGGACACTGGCCAGAGACAGTAGTCAGCCAGGGAGTGCTGAAAGCCGCCTACTCCCTTCCCCTCCTGCTTTGGGGCCTACCTTCTCTCAGGGCCAGGTGATCTTAATCCTGCTAGGGATACCTGGGAAGACGGGGTGTTGCTGCTGCCTCTAGCACAGGAGGAAGGAGGAATACCCACCTGTGCCCCATTTTCACCCTCTATTCTAGTTCTAACCAAATGATGGAATCAGGTTGGCCAGATGCTGGAGAACAAGCTGGCCTTGGTGGTGCAGACCTGTAATCCCAGCCACCCAGGAGGTTGTGGCAGGAGGCGAACAGAAAGGCAGCCTGGGAAGCAAGACCTGTACTTCTCCCCACCTCCAGCAGCCCTCTTTTCATTCCAACCTCACCAGCATCTTCAGGGAATCCCACATCCTAGTTTCCCACCTGAAAAGCCCCACAGCTGAGGTGCAGAGCAAGGCCTCCCAATGCAGAGGCGAGGGTAGAGGTGAAGCACTTTACAAAATGCTCCCACCCCACAGGGGCCTGCCTGGACTGAGGCACACTTCAAGTTTGTGGGAGTGGGTGGGCATGGTGGTGCACACCTATAATTCCTGTGACTCAGGAGGCTGAGGCAGGAGTATTGCAAGTTCAAGGCCAGCCTCGGCAACTTAGTGAAATCCTCAGCAATTCAGCAAAACCCTGTCTTAAAACAAAAAGTATGTGGGAGTGGGAACCATGATTTAGTCTAGTAGAACTCAAGGGACCAGGCCTCTAAAGGAGGAATATGTGTGATGCAATCCCACTCAGCAGCCCCTGGCCCAGGTGGGACCTGCTCATCCCTGTCCCTGCACTTTAGGGCCTCAGGCCTTCTGGGGTTGGTGCCTAGGCCTGTGAGAACAGAAGAATGAAGACTTGGGATGCTCTAGTACTATCCCTTCATGGCACCTGGACACCCTGTTCCTCAGGTAAGTCCCCAAAGGACTGATCTTTGAGCTGCTGCCTCAGATTCCCTTCCCAGCCTAGAGAGGGTGAATCCTGAGCCCCTATATCTCAACAGCTGGGAAAGCCTCAGGCCAGACGAGCCAGGCCCTGCTGGCATTTTTGCTGCCAGACTAGACTGGGCAGATAGGTGAGGCATGGGGACTAGGGGCTGTATAAAAGTTAATAAATAATAATAATAAAACCTCAGGTCAACCTTGAAGAGAAGCAAGGTCAAGAGGAAACGCCCCCAGAATGGGGCAGAGGCAGGTCCTGGGTTTGCAGAGAAGGAGAGCTGGCTCCAGCAGACCCTGTGGTGGGGGTAGAGCAGATGAGAAGGGGCAAGAAGGGGGCTGGACTGCTGAGCACTTCTTCCAGCTCAGGTTCTGCCTACTGCTCGAGCTGTCCCATCTTAACTTCCTCCCCAGTTGCCAAGCCCTGCTCCTCTACCACCTCTGTCCCCCCAGAGTGCAGGAGGCTCCTCACTCCCTGGAGCACTCTCTCCTCTCTAAAAAGCTTCTGCCCGCCTGGCCCTAGCCCCTGCTTGCACAGCCTCAGCCCCTGCCTCGAGCTACCATGTGATCTCCCAGACTGGGGAAAACTACAGACCCACAGAGAGAAGGGGTGACAGGGCAGAAGCCAGGGCAAGGAGAGAGAAGGCACCTCAGAGGCAAGCCTCGCAGACCCCAGAAGGCTTCCCAGCTGCGGAGTGGAATTAGCTTTTGCCATGCAGAGAGCAGAGCTCTGGGGCAGCAGAACAAAGAGGCGAGAGAGAGAAAGCCCCCCTTTGTCTGGGTCTGAATGCCAGGCCAGCCTGGGAGGAAGGCTTTCCCAGAGCCAGGGATGAGGCCAGCCAGGCTAGACTACTCAGCCCAGGGCAGGGGCCCAGCTCCCCCAGGACAGCACTGCAGGATCCATTCACCTACCAACACCTGCCAGATGCAACAGCTCACCCTCACCCCAACCAGGCAAGAAAGTCTCAAGCTCCTGACAGACTCACAGCCATCAGATCACCTGAGCAAGCACTCACACCAGCAGTCATGCTGACAACAGGGAAACACACACTCAACTTCAGCTCAAAGATGTACAGCCAGCATGGTGCATGCATGTGTATACATACACACACACACACACACACACACACACTTTCTTGACCTCACCGCCACACATGAAACTACTGCAAAATTAAGTCAACCACATTGTCCCTTCTCATAGATACCCACAGGACAGAAAAAAAATTAGTTACACGTAAAATATACAGAAGTGCTGTGCAGGCTACACACACACACACACACCTGCAGATGTGGAAGCACAACCTCCCAGAGCTGCAGGAGGCAGAGTAATCAATAGGGCGTACATGACAGGCGCCCCGCTGTGTCAGCAGGATCCTAGGGTAGAGGTGGGGGGCTGGGCCTCTGCCTAAGGCTCCTCTTAGAACAAGAGAGGAAGGCCAAGCCAGTCCCCTGCTTCCACAAAGACTCTGGATGGTCAAGGAAAGGGCACAACATGACCCTCACATTACATTCAGGTTCAGACACAGACACACCCTGTCTCTCCACCCCACCTAAGACCTCAGAAGTCTGTATGCTGTGGGCAGAGGGAGCAGTGAGTTGGTACTGCCAGAGTCAGGCTGCAGGCCCAGCCCCAGCCCCAGCCCCAGCATAGCTGTACCACCCAACTCTCACTCCCACAGCCTACCCAGAGATGGGCACACAGGGGCAGAGACCCAGGACTCCTTCCAGAGTACCGAGTCCAGAACAGGCATTGTGAACAGGGTGCTCTCACCCTAATTAGTTGCAAACCCCAAACTGGCCCAAGTGGTGTGATCCCCTCCCCAGAGAACACCTCTTCTCAACTCTGCACCTGGAAGAATGCAAGGAACAGGGTCCTGGCAACATTTCCAGCCTTGACCTGGGGTCCTAGGGATGACACAGCAGCACACTATGAATGCATATGCTCAAGCAGGCACAGATGAACATGCATGTACACACACCTCTGCAGAGCGCCCCCCCAACCTAGGCCTTCTTTGGGGTCCCTTACATGTTAAGGGAGGTCACAGGGGTGTTTTCAACACCCACCAGTCCCTGGTTACTCAGATGAACCCCTGAACCTGGGGGCCAAAATGGATTGTCCACTCAGAGTGGCCAGGCCTGAGTCCACCTGAATGTATCAATCTTGGGGTCTTAGCTCCCCTCCCCCAGTCTATGGAAAACATATTGAGGGTTTAGGTAAGTCCTGGAGAATAGTTCTGAGGCCCATTCAGTGGGAATCTAGGCTTCAGGCAATGAGGCCAGGAACACTGGCTTCCCAAGGGCAGAGTGGGGCAATGACCTGACTTGAAAAGGTTGACTGAGTCCCCCACAAGTTGTCCAGGCCCTGGAGGCCATGCTTGCCTTTCTGCTGCTCCACCCATCATTGGCCCAAGTGTACAAGTGGGTGCATGAGTATGTGAGGTGAGACAACCAGGGTTTCCTATTTCTAGTCAATTGATCTGCCATGTTAGCAGGACCCCCCACCCACAGGGTAGGAGAGGAAGGACAAGGGACCAAGGCAAAGGACTCTCTCCCTGACTTTGGGTGGGGTGGGAGAGACAGATGACTGACAGGGACAAGGTTCTTCTATTCAGCTTCCTCGTGGTTCATCACCCTACCAGGGCGGGGCTCCTATTCCTCCACTTTCAGTAAGTCAAACTCACATTTGAGTGACACTAAACTATTGAAGGATCTCTAACCCTAATGCCCTGGGGCACTGGAGAGAAAGGAGTGGAGGGGGAGCCTGGAGGAGGATGAGACTCAGACTGCTGGGCACAGGTGCTGAGCGAACAAAATTACACATCTGGACCTGATGCAGCCCACTACTTCTGAGCCTGCCCACACCATGCACACACACACACACACACACTCACAGAGCTGTTGACAAAGTTCAGTGTCTGCTTCCATCTATCAAGTCTTCCAGATCAGTGGTCTGTTGGTGGAAACCCCAGGGTACACACTGCAAACAAGTGCCACCCTTGTCCCCCCCAAGCTACAGGCAAGAGACAGATCCATTTAAAGGCAAATTTAGGCAGACTAAGGATATTTGCTCATTACCAAGTCAAGTATAATGAAGTTTTCTCCCCACCCTAACTAAAAGTCTCCCTGGCACTCGAGCCCACTATAGCAGCCTCACAGGTGTAGGCACACATACACTCAATACCCTGGGTGCTGCCCCTCCCTGTTCCTTTCAACCACCTCTCCTTCTTTCCCCTCCTTACTTTCCGCTGCCAATCCCAGGACAAGTACTGGCCAGCCCTCCTCTCTCTAGCCTCTGCACTTTCCCAGCCCCCTCTCCTCAGCCCTGCTATCTTTATTAATAGCAGCAGCTTCCCAATACTGGAGAAAAGTGTGGGTTGTGCCTGCACAACCCACACTGCACAAGTTGTGAGTCCGGGTGGAGGACAACCAGGTTCCCGGCTTCTCCACTTCCCCAGGCCTTGGTCTTTTCCAACCATGGGGGATGGAGGAGAGGGAGTGGCTCCTTTCTCCATCCCCCACACTTCCTTTAAGAAACCAGAAGCCTATCCTGGCACAAAACCCCAGGGCTATAGCCCATCGGATTGCAAACTAATTATACAGCAAATTTGTTATTCCACCCTTTGCCTGCGGTGGCCCTCCTGCCTTTTGTTGGTTGAATATGTATGTTTTTTGATTGTTAAATAGTGACTCATTGTGAGTAGTCCCCCCCACACACACAGGAAACAGCCCCCATCTACAACCTTGACCTGCTTGAGCTTCCTCATACCCAAGCTCCGCACTGGCCTCTACTAGCCTCCAGGGGCCCCCACCCATAAACACTCCCAGTTCTATTGGAGCCCAGTCCTATCAAAGTGATATCACACCCAGGCCCCAAGCTGGAGCTTCAGTGATGGCCCAGTCAGTCTTAGGACAACCCCTTCCTTCTGGTGTGACTCAACCCTTGAGAGCCAGGGGACTGGGGAGGGACCTAGGAGGAGTCCCCTTCAGTGAAGGGGACGGAAGTATTGCCTCAGACCAGCTTCCAAACCCTGCCAGAGGCCTGGGAGGGAAGGCAATTTTGACATTGGCCGCTGCTGCAGGGTGTATACAATGGGAGGGGGGTGCGGTTCCATAATCACCAAGCCGGCAGCCCAGGGGAGCCAGCTGCCTGAAACCAGATTTCAAGGCGGCTCAACCTTAAACCCACAGGATTCTTTTTCCGTCTCTCCCCCCCCAGCCCCCCTACATGTGGGAGGGCTGTGCAAGTGGGCTGGGCTGGGAGGAAAGGGCTCAGAGTGATGAAGACACATACTTTAAGGTTTGTTCATGCAGGCGCGGACAACACAGAGCAGCTTTCTCGCACACAGGAGGAAGCTACTGGGACTAACACGCATAACAGAGGCACTGTAGGGTGCCTCCTCTGGCTGTCCAGGCCTTGATCAGATAGATACCTGGAGTTCTGCTCCCCCTCCGGAAGCTCCCCCCACTCCCCAATGTGTTTCCAATAGAGCTTAAAACTAACATGGCTGCTTTTGTTTACTTCCTCATTGGTATGCCAGCATCATGGATCATGTCAGCCACAGCAGCGGCACCAGGACGCTCATTACATAAACAGCAGCTGGAGAAGCAGGACCGGGGTCACTGCCTTGGTGACTTCCCGTAGGGCTTACTGAAACAACGCTGGGGGAGGAGCTGCGCAAAACAGAAAAGCGACACCCAAACTCTACCTTTTACAGCACCCGCCCCCCAATTCCGTAAAGGAATCGCAAGATGGACCCTAGGAGCATCGGCTCGGGGAATGTACCCAGCAGAGATCTGGAACCTTTCTTGAAGGCCCTTAACCCCAAACTTTCAGAGAAGAGTTTGGTAGGGGGTCTCTAGCCTGCTGTCACAAGAGTCAGCCTGTCAGGATGGGTGGTTCCCAGGCGAGAGGGTGTGTGTGTGTGTGTGTGTGTGTGTGTGTGGTGTGTAAGAGTGTGTGTGTGTTCGCGCGCGCGCGCGCGCGCAGGGTACTTGCCCGGATCTCATTCCTCCGGATCTCCACGTCGCACACCGAGTGTCCCTGATGCGCGCCGCTGTAGTAGCAGCAGTACTGGCACACAGCCACCTGCTCGGCCTCGCAGTGGTAGAGGCGGTAGGCGTTGTGCTGCGGGCAGCTCCAGGCCCGCACGTCGTCCGCCTCCACCAGGAGGTGCCCGCGGGCGGTGGAGGGCTGCTGCAGGTGCGTCTGCACGTGGGACTGGCAGCAGGGCGCCTCGCAGCGCAGGCAGACCTTCTGCGCGGGCAGCGGGGGGCCGCGGCGGCAGAACACGCAGTGCAGCGCCGCCGGCGGCTTTTCCACGTGCAGGGCGTTGAACTTCTCCACGATGTTGGTGAGCTTCAGGTTCTTCTCCAGGCCTGGCTTCTGGTTGTAGGCCTGGTTGCACTCTGGGCAGCGTACCAGGCCACTGTCCTTGGCCCATGCCTCGCCAATGCAGCCCCGACAGAAGTTGTGTTTGCACGGGAGCTGCACCGGCTCCACGAAGACGTGCAGGCAGATGGGGCAGATGAGCTCCTCCTCGAAGCAGTTCTTCCAATTCTCCGCCATGGCGGCTCCGAGCAGGGGGCCCGGGCAGGTCTCTCCAAGTAACCAGCCCTGGGGGTCCGTCCCGTGCAGCTATGGGCCTACCGAGCCCCGAGCTCTGGCCCCGGTCGGCCCCAACAGTCGCTCAGTCACCAGCGCCTTCCGCGTGCCCGCCCCCCAGAGGAGGGAGCCTTGGTCCCCACGCCGCGCGCGCCGCCGGCTGCGTCTCCTCCTCCCGAGCGCCTAGCGGGAGGCGGCGGACTGCGCCAGGGCCGTGGCCGGGGCACCAGCCCTGGACGGGGAACGTCGGGGGTCCAAAATTCCATATAAGAGGCCGCCTCCCCGTCGGCGCGGCTAAGGCAGCGGCGGCCCGAGGCCTGCGCGCCCCGCAACTGACATCTGGGCGCGCCCCAAAGGCGGACGGAGCCCGGGAGCAGCACACTTCCTCTAGCGACGGCTGCGGCGATAGTGGCTCCCGCCCGGCTCGTCGGCGCCGCGCCTCCCTCGCCTGGCCGGGGGCCGAGGTCCGAGGGACCCGGGAAGCGAGTGCGGCGGCGCCAAGGGTTGCTAGAACCGGACCCGGCGAGCGAGGCAAGCCAGCTGTTCCCGGACCGCGGCGCGGGCGTCCGCGGCTGGCCGGCAGTGTGCGGGCGCGGGCTGCGGGGCGCAGGCGGGCCGACTCCGGGGCGCTGCGTGCGCGCTGGGGCAGTCATTCAGATGAAATTCCAGTCCCCGGCCAGAGACACCAGCCCGCCTCTGCCTTCCTCCTCCTTCACAAATAGAAACGGAAGGGGGAGGGAGAGAAGTGGAAAAAAAAGGCAACCAGAAAGGGAGGGAGGGAGAAGCCCCGGAGGTGCTCCGGCCTGACCCCCTTGTCGCTACTTATGCGCTCCCCCGAGGCCCCGCGCTGGGCGCCCCCACGGCGAAGAGACCCCGCTCTCCGTCGCCGCGCTGGGCGGGCGCCTCGGCTCTGCCGAGGAAAACAAGGATTGATCAAACTAGAAAGGAATTTTTCTNTTTCCTGCCTCGGCTCGCGCGTCTGCCGCTCCTCCTACGGAGGGCGGGCGGGGGGGGGGTGTGGGGGCTAGCTCGCTGCCGGGGCCGGGGGAGGGGGGGGTACGTCCTTACGGCCAGCCAGTTAGCCCTGCCGCCTGCTCAGCGAGGGAAGGGCGCCTTCGCCTCTGCCTCACTACCACGAGAAGGGCAGGCACGGGAAGGCCCTGAGGGACCGGCTGCCAGGGCACACTGGAGTCCCCGGTTCCCCAGTCACCGCCCGGCCTTGGAGCCACAGTCGCCAAGTATACAATGGGTTGGGAGGCCCTCAGGGTGGGGATGCTGGAGAGCAGGGGTCTGCGGCGAGTGGACTGGAGCGGACGGAGATGGGGGGTGGTGTTCGTACATCAAGGCCGGTCCCGCTACTCGAGAAGGAAGCGGGGAGACGGGGAGGGGGAGGTGAAGAGAAAGCGGCAGGCGGCGCCTTTAATCAGCTCCCGCTGGTTCAGCCCACCCAGCACTAGTGAAGTAGATGGGCGGGGCGAACTTTTCCGGAAGTGCTATTACAGCTGCAAAGGCGCCTGGTTCCTCCCCTTTTCCCTGTCTGGAACTGGGGCTGTTCCAGAGTCTGCTTATGCTATTGGTCCCCAAGATGGGGCTCCGCCTCTTTAAGGCGGGGCAACCCCGAGAGTCTGACGTGACTGGTTCACTAACTTCGGTATGTTAAACATTGGGTTGGGAGAGGGTTTCTGTGTATCTTACATGGGCGATAATGCCAGTTCGTAGTGGGACCACTTCTTCCTGGGCCTCTTCACCTGTAGCTCTTTTTTACTTGAGGGAAAGGAGGGTTTGTTAATGAGTCTGCTCATCTGTCCTGTGGAACTGAACCGAGAATTGCAAAGGTTCACTGTGGGGCAATTTCCTGATGTCTTTAATACTTGTCTTCACATCCCTGACGCTTAAAACTACCGAGCATTATTATTCCTTTTCTATTTAGAAGGAAGCTGAGGCTTAAAGAATTAAAGTAATTTGCCTTAATTGGTCAGTCCACAAATACATAGTATAACAAAAGACTTCTTGTATCTGTCATTTTTCTAGGCCCTGGGGATTGATTCCCTGGCAAATGCATGAAAATTTTTTTAAAATTTAAATATATGTAGGATACTTTCTGTGATAAGAGAGTAAGAGGCACACACAAAGGCTCTACAAAAGTAACATCTGAGCTGAAACCTGAATGCTCAGGAGGAATCAGGCAAGTAACAACATCGAGAAGAGAAGAGTGCGCCTGTCTGAAGGAAAAACAAATGCAAAAAGCAATAGAACAAGCATGTCCTACGGCAGAAAAAGGCTGTGTGGGAGGGAGAAAGGCAGGTAGGGGCCAGAACACACAGAGTCTTACAGGTCATAGTGAGGAGTTTGGATTTTAAACTGAGCAGCTGTGAGATCTGGTATATATTTTGGAAGTAGAAACAACCCGAATTACTGATGGATTAGATATGAGGTAGAGAGGAATCCATGCAACAATAGAAATTCCATCTCAGGGGTGTAGGAATGAGATAAAAATGTACTTATCTCTGTATGTAAAGCAGGGTGCTGTAATCCCAGTGAATCAGGACACTGAGGCAGGATGATCACAAGTTCAAGGCCAGCCACAACAACTTAGCAAGACTCTAACCAACTTAGCAAGACCCTGAAAATAAAATATATGTGGTTTAGTGGTTAAGCACCCCTGGGTTTAATCCCTGGTACCAAAATAGGTAAATAAATAATAACACACAGACTTCTCTCTACCTTCTTATTCTTGGTGGTGGTGGTGCTTGGGATGGAACACTCTAGGCAAGTGCTTTACCACTGAGCTACACCCCCAGCCCTATTTTTATTTATTTTAATTTTTGCAGTACTGGGAAGTACTGGGGGTGGAACCCAGGGCCTTATGCATGTTATGTGTGCACTATATCACTGAACTACACCCCCATCCCTGTTTACCCCCTTTTTTTGGGGGGGGAGGTGTCGGGGATTGAACTCAGGGGCACTTAACCACTGAACCATATCCCCAGCCTTTTTTATTTTTTGAGACAGGGTCTCAATAAGTTGTTTGCAAGTTTCTGTGGCTGGCCTTGAACTTATGATCCTTCTGCTCAGCCTCCAAGTCTCTGGGATTACAGGCCTGTGCTACCACACATCCAACTGATCAAAATGTTCTAAAATGACTCCTAGAGCCAGCTTGGCAGGAGGATCAAAAACTCAGTTGATGGGGCTAGGGTTGTGGCTCACTGGTAGAGCACTTGCCTAGCATGTGTGAGGCACTGGGTTGATTTTCAGCACCCCATATAAATAAATGAATAAAATAAAAATCCAACTAATTAAACAAAATATTTTTTAAAAATATTTAAAAATTCAGCTGGGCGCAGTGGCCTTCTTCTAATTCCTCACTTTTCTCAACTTTCAACTTCACTTGAAAGACATCATACTGTTCTGGTTTTCTCATCTTTTAACTTCTCCACTCAGCAATTTCCAATTCAGCAATATTGACAGTCCTCAGAGTCCTTCTCTCCATCCTCTTACTAATCTCCACCTGTCTTTGGGGGCCTTTCATTTAGTCCTCAGTATTTATTACTGATGACTCTTCAGCCAATATCTCCAGTTTCTCTCTCTCTCTTGGATTTTGGCCTCAGAAAGAGGTAGTTCCATTACTAAAAAGTATCTAATAAATCATCACTGTCCCGGTTGCAGAAGCTTTTCACACAGATTTCTCTCAATTACCTTGAATTCAATGAATTGGAATCTAAACTCCTCATCTCTTCATATCCTAGCCTCTCCCTCTGTCTAAGATTCCCAATCTCAGTGGATCGATCCATCAACTATTTAGTTGTTACTAAGCCAAGGATCAGGGAGACAACCTGAACATTTTTTTGTCCCTCATCTATTTTATCTAATTGATCAGTATCAGGTCCTGTAGATAGATCTTACTCTTAAATATCTATATACTCGTATACTAATTGCTCATCTTGACATCTTCACTTGAAGGTACAAGCATCTCAAACTGAAAGTGTCCAAAATATACTATTTCTGCTCCAGTCATCCTTGACTACTTCTTAACATCTCCATTACTGGCTTCCCTGTTTCTGTCCTTACTTCCAGGAGTGAATTCTCAACAACGTAGTCAGAATAATCTTTTAAAAATATGTCAGCAGGTGCTGGGGCTGTGGCTCAGAGGCAGAGCACTTGCCTAGCATGTGGGGGCACTGGATTCCATCCTCAGTATCACATAAAAGTAAATGAGTAAAATAAAGGTATTGTGTCCATCTACAACTAATATATATATATAAATATGTCAGCAGCCAGGAGTTGTGATATGTGCCTGTAGTCCCAGTTACTCTGGAGTCTTGAAAGGGAGGATCACTTGAGCCCATCACTTCTGAGACAGCCTGGGTAACATGGTGAGACTCCACTATTTATTAATAATGAACAAATTAGCTAATAAATAATAATTTTATTTATAAATACATTCATCTTTCACGGCTGTTTCTGGGTCTGTTTCCTTGTATTTCCCTATTGTACCATGAGCTCCTTCAGGCAGGGCCTGTGTCCATGAGAGTAAAGGCATGTGTTTGCTAAAAAATAACTGAGTGCTTAATTGAGTAATAATAAATAAATAAATAATGTAAGTCAAATCACATCACTCCTCTGCTTGAAATCTTCTAATAGCTTCCAAGAATGAAAGTTGAAGTTTTATAATTGCCTATAAAGCCCCACACAATCTCACCTGTGGGTAACCATCAGGTCTCACTTCCTATTAACTCCCCTTTCCTTCTGCTTCTGTCACCTTGGCTTCCCTGTTGTTCCTCAAACATACCTGATGTGTTCCTTTTTAGTCTTTGTGGTTATTCTTCACTTTGTGAAGCCCTTTCTTCCTCCAGATTGCTCTATAGTTCACCTCTTCCTGTCATTGCGGTCCTTTGTTCAAATGTTACCTATGTAATCAGGCCTTCCCTGATCTATTTAAAAATAGACTTTTTGTAAAAATACATTTCATCACTGTCTATTGCTTGGATTATTTCAGTAGGTCCTAAATAGTTTTCCTAAAGAACAACTGAGTAGGGCTGGGGTTGTGGCTCAGAGGTACAGTACTTGCCTAGCACCACATAAAAATAAAGGTCCAACAACAACTAATAAAATACTTTAAAAAAAAGAACTGAGTGCTTAATTGAGTAATAAATAAATAATGTAAGTCAAATAATGAGAGCTCTCATTATTCCTCCCCCTCTGCTTGTTTCCACAGAGTATATCTCCATGTACTATGTATTATACCTTTAACAATTATTATCTCTCATCATAAAATGTAAAAGGAGTGATTTTCTTTTTTTAAAAAAAATTTTAGTTGTAGATGAACATAATATCTTTATTTTACTTATTTATCTTTATGTGGTGATGAGGATCAAATCCAGTGCCTCATGCATTCGAGGCAAGCACTCTACCACTGAGTTATAACCCCATCCCAGGAGGGATTTTCTTTAATGCTATATTCCTAGCTTCTAGAATGAGACATAGCATAGTAGATGCTCGATAAGTATTGAATCGATGAATGAATCCTACTCTGTCCATCCTACTCTTCTACTTAATCCATGTTTGACTGGTCACTTTGCCTCCATTCTTACTCCCTTTTAAAACATTGTCCATCCAGTAGGCAGTGGCATGATTCTAAAATGAGTTTGATGCCTTAAGCCATATACTCAATTGGTTCAACAATTTGAACCAAATAGTTCCCAAGAGTGTTGAGGCATTTACTCTTGTTGTTCTGTCTGCCTGGAGAGCTTTTGAAAGTAAAGTCCCCACCTCTTTTGTTTGACTCATCCATAGATGTTCCTAAGATTTTAATTTAGATGTCACTTCTTTCAGGAAGCCTTTTAATCTCCCCAGACTGGTGTAGATACCAGACATCTCATGTCTGTTTTTTCATGTGGGAGGCCAACCTTATGGGTGACTGAGTTACACTCCCTAGCTGGGTGCTAAGGCGCTCAGTCACAGAAATGGGTGTGTCTTGCTACAGCCCCATGGGTGAAGCTATGCTCACCTGTTCCTTTGTAATATAACCCCTTGCCCTGTTTAGGATAGAATCTTCCAATGGAAGTGCCTTGTGTGTGTCCCCTCCTCTTACTGTGCCCTTGGGTGTGGCCTACCCAGGTGTCAGTCAACCTGCTGACAGTGGACATCATGAAGATAGACTCAGCCCCCTGAAACCTGACCCCTTGCCTCATTTGAATAGCTTCTCCTCATTAAAAGGGGTCAGAGCGTGTTCTCGCTCTCTCTCTTTCTATGGACCCTTAACGTCAGAGGAGCCGTCACAGCAACCCCAAAGAAAAAGGTATTTGTGTCTCTTGTGTGGTTATTTCGTGCAGCCCGGTTAGCCCAGTTTAACTAGAGTGACCCCTGAGCCTTTTAGTCGCGAGAACAGAAACCCGGCAGTTTCATATGAGCCTTTCAAAAGCTCTGTGAGGCAAATATCCATTGTAGGTGAAGAAACTGAGGCATAACTTAGTTAACCTGAAGTCACATTGGTACTAAGTGGTAGAAGTAGGACAGAAGGATAGAAAGCTGCGCAGTGCCTTCATTTTTCATGACTCTTGCTTGCATCTGTTTACGTGCATTTCTTCCACTGTAGTATGAACTCCTTCAGGCAGGGCCTGTGTCCATTTCGCGAAATTTAAGTTTTGGCATGTTTTTGCTGAAAGAATAACTGAGTGCTTTCTAGTTCTTACTGTTCCCACAGTGTTACTGGAGAGGCTCAACTGTGCACAGTGGCCTTCATGTCTTGTACAGGTGGCCACCTGGTAGCTTTATTCTCCATGACTTTTGAGCTCTTATGGTACTGAGATGGGGGGAAGATGCAGTTTGGGTAAACTGGGTAAAGAAGGAACAGTTCCCTGCCCCTGGTTTTCTGGCTTCAGTAAGGTCACAATGCCAAGACTCCTTCAACCCTCAAGTTATTCAGAAAGCTATGCTCATACAACCATAGATACCCACCACCAGTTGACTGCTCCTCCCCCATTCTGCCTACACTCAGTTCTCTCCTGAGGACTTTGTACATTGAGGAGAAGGGGAAGAGGACCGGGTCAATCCCAGCATGCCCCCAGAAGGGGCCTGTAGATGGTTGCCCTTTGTAAACTACATCCTGCACTGCCGATACAGTCTGGGAATACACTTTCCCTTTTCCTGCCAGCAAATCAAATCATCCCCTCATCCCCATCCTGCTCTCCCCACCTCCTTCCTCCCTCTCTGTGGTCTGCAGCTGCCTTGGTGCCTGGCAGGCTGGCCTGAGTCACTCCCAGCTTGCATTCTCCTTCTAGTCAAGACAGTCTGGCCAATCTCTCAGGCTGTCCAGCCCCATGGTCCTGGAGCATATATCCCCCCTCCCCAGATAAGGCAAAGCAGATACCCGGCAGAATATAACAGCCTTTCTGAAGGAGCATTAAAAATCACATGGCAGGGCTGAGGATGCAGAGCACTTGCCTAGCACTTGTGAGGCCCTGGGTTGAACCTCAGTACTAAAAAGAAAAAAAAAAAGGTCACATTGCAGATTTTCTGCTCTAGAGACTTTGGTGTAGGCCCAGGAGCCCTTCTCTTTCCAGAAAAAAAACTCAGCCGGTACAGTCTCCCAGAACCACCTAAGTACAGGGTATCACTATTCTGCATTTTTTAGTTGTAGTTTGACACAATATCTTTATTTATTTTTATGTGGTGCTGAGGACTGAACCCAGGGCCTCACACATAGTAGGTGAGTACTCTACCGCTGAGCCACAATCCCAGCCCACTATTCTGCATTCTTTGGGGCAAGAACCTCACCCTGACCCTGGGTCTTTCGAGGCCAGTCAGATGAGGAGGGTGAAGTAACTGCCCCATCTCCAGGGAGCAAGGGGAAGGGACACAAAGGGATCATCCTGTGGTTGTCAGCCTGGCTTCACATCCTCCTAGCTCCCTTCTTCTGGCCACCAGAGGGATTGAGGCTCATGTAGGACCTACCCCTATGTGCCAGGGGCCAGCCCCTTGCCAGAGTTCAATAAGAGGTCACAGGGGAAGAAGGGGTACTGATCTCCTCCTAGAAGTCCCCCCAAGCAGCTGGGGCTCATAAAGGATGACAAGAACTAAGAGTTCTTACACAAGAACTGACAACCCCCTCTCCTTGCCTGTCCTAGCCCTGGGTGCTGCAGCCCATCCTGAGGACCAGAAGAAAAAGCCCTGTCAATTGCCAAGACAGAAAATCAGGTCTAGCAGTAAGACACAAAGTTCTGGGCTAGCTTGGGCAATTGAGCATGACCTGTCTCAAAACAAAACAAAACAAAACAAAAAACAAAAACAATGGCTGGGGATGTAGTTTAGTGGTTGAGCATCCCTGGGGTTCAATCCCCAGTACCAAAAAAAAAAGTGTGAGGTCCTGGGCGATCTCACAGGTTTCAGGAACTCTGTCTGGATGCAGACACCACCTTGTCTGCCTAGGACTCTAGGCTGTTGCTTCCCTGGGCCCCCCAGCATGGGTCCTGGAGAGGCAGTAGTTGCAGGGCAGTCCAAGGAAGGAAGATACATTCACCTAGCCCAGGCCTAGAAGACTTGGTAACAAGTGTGGGCTGGCCTGTATCCACCCATGAGTGCAGCTGGTTTTGAGATGCCCTTCCTTCCAATCCTGAGTCCTGAACCTAGGCCTAGGTAAGGAGGTTGAATTTAAATGCTTGATGAGGGGAATAGTTAGCTGGAAGATGGAACAGGACTTTCAAACTGGAGGTGAGGAAGTCCTACGTTCCCCACCTGTTGGGCGCCTCTTCTAAAGGGGATGCAGGGATTGGTGAGAAGAATAAGGAATGGCAGAGAGAAGGTCCCACCCACTCAACTCAGACTGGGTTCCTCACTCCAACCCTCTGACCTTAGAAAAATCAAGACCCATGAGGGAAAGCCTATCCCAGCACTTTTCTGCATGACTGTAGAGTCACCAGTTAGGCAACCCCATGCCTTGCACCCTCTGCACTCCCAACAATACTCCTTAGGTCTTCCCCTACCTGGGCACCAGGCTTCCTGCTCCACTATTCCAGGCAGCCAGAAAGGAGCACACAACTCAGGCGCTTCTGCAAATATGTTTAATGCACTTAGATTACACAGAGGAAGAGGGGCAAGAAGGAACGACGTCATCTAAGTGAGTCACTCAAAAATTCTTACAAAAGCCCCAGGCTGGCTGCAGCTCCAGGAACCGAGTCGCCACTGACATTAAAAAAAAAACTAATATAAAATTTTACAAAAGTCTGCTTCTTGCAGCATTCAGGTACTTGTACAAAAGGAGGGGTCTTCCTACAGGGCTCCTGACTTGTAACAGGGACCCAGGCACCTCACATGGCATACGGGTCCTGGAAGGCAGAGAGGGAAGATCACATAAAAAAATAGTCCAGGGAGTTCCACTGGTCTGCCCCATAGGGGCACCAACCTTCAGTTTTTCTGTCCCTTCTCAACTCAATCTCAGAAACCATCCCAAGACCTTGGGTCTGGTTTTAAGAATTCTCTAGCCCTTTTAGACTCACCCCAAGGCTTCTTAGTTCCTGCCCTAGAGCCTTGCCCATGGAAGAATAGGAGGCACCAACATCCCTGCCAGGCCAGAGACCTTGCAGGAGCTTCCCTGCCCCCTCAGAATGGCAGCCATCCTCTTGCAGCCATATTGGACCTTAACAGCCACAGGAGTCTGCCTTAGACAGCAGCAGGTACAGCAAGCAGGGAGCCTCCTCTTCTCCGAAGCTTTAGTACCAGGGACCTGGAAAGATGGGGTAGGACTGGGCAAGCCTGAAGAAGGGGCAGACAGAGGGAGACAGAGAGTCCCTGCCCCCTTGATCCATATAGCTTCAAGGAGGGAAAGAAGGGGTTCATTTACTGAGTACCCACCATGTGCTGGGCACCATACAAGGTCAGTCTAGCTTGATCCTGTCAGGGTCCCCTCTCACCAACCAGGAGCTCACTGGAGAACCTCCTCCCTGAGAAACCTCAGAATCCATGGGAAAGACCAGATGAGAGATGGCTGAGGCCTTATCACTCTCCTGGAGCCAATGTTCTGTAGAGAAATAATGGGTGCTCAGCACCAGCAGGATCTTGGATATTCATAAGGCTCCCAAAGTGGTGGGGGCAGAAAGGGGCCCCAGGCTTCCTGGGCTTATCACTCAGTACTTTCCTGTTCCCTTCTACCATCCCCAACTTCCCAAGCTCAGGGCCACCAAGCAGATGATGCTATCATTCAGTTTGTAAAGGTCCTGCAGGTCTGGGGCAAGTTGTTGACCAGATGTTTCATGGACTGATGACAAAATATAGCTCAGAAAATGTACCTATTCCCACAAAGCAGGCAGATAGAGGTAGGGATCCCTTAGGCAGCTCCCAGGAAGGGAGAACTTGGGGAGATGCTGGTTGGGATGGCAGGATAACAAATTGATGGCACCTCTCTGCCCATGAAATGTCAGAAGACAAGATCTTCAAAGGTGGGGCTGCCATGATGGATGAAGATCATCCAGCATCCTTCAGGGAAAGTTCTCAGGGCAGCAGGCTGCTTCTTGGCTGGAAGGCCTGAGGCCAGTCTCTCCCACATGCTCCAGGCTAGTTGCCTTGACATTCTGAGCTTGGTAGAGTTAATAGGATAACCCTGGAGTTGTACAGAGGGTTTGGGCCTAGTGGACCCTTGGAAGTCCAAAGTTCCTTGGAGACTCTAGCCAGCATCCTCATGACCTTGGAGGCAGCTCTCGGAGGCTGGTTATCTCATCAGAGGGATTCTGTACCCTATGGGCCTCCTGATGCTTCCTGGTGGGTGCCCATGTAGGTGGTGGAGGTGAACAGAGCCAGGGAAGAGCCCTTCATGGTCCTTGACAGACAGAATGACTTGTTTTAGAGAGGTCTGAAGGGTGATTTTGAAGTAGCCCCCTGGAGTTGGAGGCTAAGAGGACAGGAAAGGGGCTTTCTAATTCCAGGTAAGAAGTGGGAGATAACTCAAGAGTTAACTCTAAAACTTTGGGTCAAAGACAGGTTGGCTTCTAGAAGGCAAAATGTGCGATCTGTAGTACTAGGGTTGAGGGACCAAGGACCACAGAGTCCATGATGTGCTGGGCGTGGTGGCACATGCCTGTAATTCCAGCAGCTTGGGAGGCTGAGGAAGGATTGCATGTTCAAAGCCAGCCTCAGCAAAAGTGAGGCACTTAGCAACTCAGTGAGACCCTGTCTCTAAATAAAATACAAAATAGGGCTGGGGATGTGGCTCAGTGGTGAAGTGCCCCTGAGTTCAATCCCCGGTACCCCTCCCCCCCCCAAAAAAAGGAGGCCAGGATGTAAGAAAGGAGACAGGACAAGGAACAGGGAATGAAAAACAAGAAAATAATGGATGCAGGGAAGACTGGGGTGGGGTGGGTGGAGGTGGGGAGCTGGCAGAGAGCAGTACAGGCAAAATCAAAGTGAAAGAAATGGTGAAAGGTTGACTTTTCAATTTTTAATAAGCCAGAGTACTGTAGCCTGGGTGCTGGCAAGCCTAGGGGATGAGGAAAGGGGACAGGGGTAGTCAAAGAGCTGAAGACCTAGGCCCTGAGTAGCAGGTGGGGATGGTCTGTGAGGTGTGCAATGGTGTGCAATGGTTGGGATGGCAGGATAACAAATTGATGGCAGGCCTGGTTGAGTGGGAAAGGCCTGGAAGTTGAGACCGGGGCCACCAGTATCTTTGAGTTCTTAATGACTCCTGAACCTTGTGGGAGCCCAGTTCACTTGGAAAACAGCAGCAGTACTGCTTCCTGGCACCAGCTACACTGGGCTCAAGGCTGTATGGAGAGTATCCAGGTTCCTCTGGCCCAGATGGGAAGAAAAGTTCCTCTGGGAAGCAGGGACTGCTCCAGGACCTGGAATCCTTTTCTGGGAGAAGTACAGGGGCAGACAGAGGCCCCTGTCTGAGAGAATGGGAAAGTTCATCTGGGAATAAAGTTCTGCTTAAAAAACATTATACAGACAGCTTCTGGACATCTTTGCCATACAATAAAATACCATTCGGTTTCTACAAAATAAAGAAGAAAATCAAATGTAGGAATCATTCCATGACTGGAGCAGCTCAACGAGCAAAGACGTATGGAATTGAACTGGGCAGCCACCCATGTGTACTCCACACTGGGCTGAGTGGCAGGGGTAGGTGAGGACAAGGCCTATCTCCATCCAAGGGCACTTCAAGGGTTCAGAGTCAAATCTCAATCCAGAACCCGTGGTGCCAGGGGTGGAGAGGGTTTACATGTGCCCACTCACTGGCCCAGTGGGATGAGGGCCTGGTTACGTGGACTTGGCTGGCTGGAGGGCGAGGCCCCTGAGCTGGAGGTGAGGCAGGGGCCTGTGGCCATACATGGGAGTCGCACAGTCGTCCTCACACTTGTCCTTTTAATTTGTGGGAATCTCCCTTATGCAGTTGTTATACCGGAAGTCACTAGAGAGCAGCCGGGCTCCCCTTGGCCCCTGCAGGGCCTAGCCCAGGCTAGTGCAGAGGACTGTCGAACACCACATCCGGGAGGATGGAGACTTTGAGCTTCTTTTCGGGCCAGCTGTACTCTTTGGGAAGTTTGAACTGTGGAGGAAGCAAGCACAGACCCAGAGTACATGTGATTAGCAGCGAAGGAGGCCAAGAGAGGCAGGATGCTTGTCCAGGCACTATCTCTGGGGTGCTGGGGGAAAGAGAGAGGTCACTGGATACCAGCTTCATTCTCAAATGCTAGACCCAGGTGGGCACCTGGGATAAAGTTGCTGAAATTCCCTCGTCTCTTCTTTCCCCTTGCCCTGCCAATAACTAACCAGGTTGGAGGAGGTATGTTTCCCTGCTCTTTTTTAACTATGCTGATCTCCCTCCTGCTTACTTCCTTGGTTCTGCCTCCAGCCACAAGCATGTATGGAATCTGCTCCCTGAGGCCCTGAGGCTGGCACATGGCAGGCCAGAGCAGGGTGCGGATGCTACAGGGAAGTGGCTTGAGGTCTATCATTGCCATGGCCTCTTTTCAAGACTGGTGTGGGCAGGACCCTGAAACTTGTCCTCCATACCTTTGCCAAAGGGTCCAAAGGGAAGGAGGCCCTAGTTCAGATCCAAAGTCAGACTTTCATTCGTGGCCTTGGTGGGAGCAAAGGAGCAGGATCAGTGTGGTTTGAGCCTGGTGCATTCTCAGAAGGAACAAATCCCCATGCTGCTCTCCCTGGTTCATTTTCATGCACTTCCCATGGTCCCTAGCTCAGAGTGGTGGCTGAGAAGAGACCAGGGTCTTCCGATCCTACCCTAGAAATAACTGATCAGTTTGTGTTGTTTCTTCTGCTTCTGCTTACCTGGGGGCTTATGGTAGGGAAGAGAAGAAGCTGACATCTCATTTTTTCTGGATTTTAGGACCTTGCATGTAGATTGACACACCGTTGGTGCTCAATGAATGTTCACTGACTTGGGCTAATACTGGAGCTTGGAAGCAGGGTCTGTCTTTTATGAGTCTTACTGTCTTGGAGCTAGACCACAAGTTAGGGCCACGATGAAAAGAAGAAAACTGCTCTCAGCCTGTCTGGAGCTGAGCTGGAGGTGAACAGGCCCTGATGCTTCCTGGCTGGCTCCTTCTACCCTCCCTCTGGATGGGGGACTGTCCATGCCAGGACAAAGTAGAGAGTGGGGCAGGGTGTGGGGATAGCCTTTGGACAGGAAAGCAAAAAAAAAAAAAGTCATTTTTAGTGACCTACTTTCCTAAGCTCCCCTGGCTCCTATCCCTTTTGCCTGGACTGTCCCTCTCCCACCCCTTCAACACCCAAGCTTAAAGCAGCAACCTGGCGCAGCGCCACCCCAGTGTGACAAGGCCTCTCCGGAAGCACTTCTGGGCAGCTGGCTCTGGCCTGACTGAATGGGAAGCCAGGCCTCAGAGTCAGTGACTTATGGGAGTTGATTAGTTGGCACCAATTGAGTGCTTGATGACTTTGGAATGTATATGAATTAATTTATCAAAATTGTATCCCAGAGGATAGAGAAGACAATGCCTTATTGGGGTAAATGGCTCTCCTGTCCACCCAGAGATCCATCCAGGATAGCCCACCTTGAGCGTTTAAAGTCTCACGAACATCAGAGGCCTCTATATCCTGCCTATGTGCCCCTGGGAGCCCTGGCAGCTGAAAGGTCCTGCCTTGCCTCCCTCTAGCTTAAAAGCCTAGCCCTTGGGAAGTAAAAGAGCTCTCCCCCAAACACATTTCCTGGAAGACAGGGCAAGGGAAGGGTCTGTCTCTGCCACAGGGAAGGGAGGGCCAAGAAGAGCTCTCCAGAGGCCTGGGCAGCTTGCTAATGTTCCACTAGCCCATCAGGCATTCAGGCCAGGAAGACTCAGGTCCCACTGGGGTACTGGTTAGTAGGAGGCAGGGGGAGGGGAAGGGACTTTCCAGGATGAGTTAAGTCCCACAAATGAGGATGCTGGGAACAAGGAAGAAAAACAAAGGGGATTATGGACTCCATTCCTGTATCCCAGAGAAGTACCCAAGGGAAGGCATAACCCCCCCCCCCCCCCGCCCCCTGGCCTGCCAGCTCCTCAGACTCTGAGCTAGCCTGGAAGAGGAGACTAAGAGGGGAGAGCTGAAGAAAGGAAGAAGGAAGAGTGGCTCCTGGGTGGCCCAAGGCGAGAGCAGTAGTCCTTCGCTGCCCACCAGAACTCCCTAGTGGAATGTTCTCTGGCAGCAGAATGGGCTTTCTGTTCAGAACCTGCCAGGGAACAGCAGGGGCTAGGGAGAACTCGTACTGGCCTGAAGGCCCTGGCTGCCTCTTCAATGAGGTTCTTAAGAGCTGGCAATTCAGACAATTTGCTTGGTGTCCTCATAAGGGCGGGGGTGGAGCAGGGGATGGTGGTGGTTTATGGAAACGGAAGAGAAATGAAGCCATTTAACATTCCTGGGGGCACTTCTTAGCCTATCCCAGCACCTCAGAGAGCAGCCTGCAGATGCAGACATGTAGACACACACCTGGAGAACAGCCCCACCATGAGAGAGAAATCAAACAGGCTTACTTCCTCTGGAGAAGTCAAATCTTCTAAGTCCTCCAACATTTTCTCTACAAACTCTTCAGTCAACAAAATCTGGGAAGAAGGCACAAGGCAGACTTTTATTTTTTTAAATATATGGTCTTTTTTGCCAATTGCTAGCTGTGGATCTTTCTTCTGGCCATGGAGGAGGAATCAACCCATTGCTCAGTTCTAGGGACAGAGGGAAATTCTTGAGACCTAACCCCAAACACACACCCCCAATGCCTCCCACCACCACCTGCCTGTGATATCACCAGAGTCTGGCAGAGAAGGAAGAGGGTCAGAAGACAGTGGGGAGGTGTGGTAGGGACATCTGGAGGGTGGGTAGTGCTGTTCCCAGAAGGGAGATGGAAACTGGTGTGGGGGGAAAACCACCCTCTTTTGGCTGTTCAGGGCTCCCGCATATGCAAGGTGGGGTGGGGGGATGGGGACAGAAAAGTCATAGAGCAGAGAAGTTGCCAACATCCTCCTTGCCCCATCAGGCTCACATGTTCCCACCTCCTTTCCCATTGACTTGGTAGGACAAAAGGAATCTATTTGGCTTTAGAATACAAGCCCTGTCTGGAATCTAGAAATGCCCCTGAAATCCAAGAATGTCTAAGTTGGATAATTTGAATATTGTGGACCAACCTCTCTCATTCTACAGATGGGGAAGGGACTCTCAACTTCCCTTTCTACCTACAGTATTCATGTTATTTCAGGCTGGCTCCCAAGCCCCTGCCCTACTGGTGCAGTCAATGCTGAGTTCTTCAAAAATCCTGAGATGCTTCTTTCCTAGGTTCCGTTCAGTTTCCTACTCTGCTGATACCTGCCACCTCAGGCTTTAAGGTTGGACAGTCTAATCCTACTATTTGGTTGACAAAACCATCATCCTCAATGCCTAAACAAAATTTCTCAGCTAGTTTGAATGCCCACAGATGCTGAGGGCTTCTAACGCCAGGCCTTCCTCAACCTGATGGGCCCCTTAACCAACCCATTGGTCTGGTAAGCCATGCTCACCACATGCCTGCACCACCTCGGGCTTGGCTAAAGATATCTTTCCTCTTCCAGATTCTGGCCCTTTCCTCTCTCTCCTCTCAGTCCTTGTCCTTAGGGCTTCCCCAAGGCTGTGGCTCTACCTGCTTCCCACATGTGAGATAAAGTGAAGTGGCAGAGAAAGGAAAGCAAGCAAGAAGGGTCCTTAAGGATGGACCCCAAAGGAAGTTGATGGGGTGGGGTGGCAAGTGAGAAAACTACCCTCAATGAGTAGAAAAATCACCATCATACCAGGTACCTGCTGACTGAACACGTATGTGTCTTATGTCCTTCAGTCTCCTTACAGATGAGGAAACTGAGGCACAAATAGGTTACAGCATGTGGCCTATGGGGCTGAGACAAGACCATATCTCAATCATATCTGGATGGGAAACTTAGTTCCTGAAGTACTGCTTCTAAATCCTGAACTTTTAGTGCCAGGACATTTGCTCCTGTATTCTTTTCTTTTCTTTTTTTTTAGTTGTAGATGGACACACTATCTTTATTTATTTATTTATTTATTTATTTTTATGTGGTGCTGAGGACTGAATCCAGGGCCTTACATGTCCAAGGCAAGTGCTCTACCACTGAGCTACAAACCCAGTCCCTCATGTATTCATTTTTTAAGACAAGGCATGAAGGCAGCCCGTATTTCACTGGACTAGCCTTCCCTTGGCTGACAGGACCCATCTTTCCCAGGATGGAAGCCCACAGTTAGGAACAAAAGCTCTGACCACTAGCCCATGACTCTTTACCAAATCTTCTGTTGGAGGAGCTCAGGCCTCAAGTGAGAAACGGAACAAAGTCAGGGCCAAGTTGGCCCAAGGGAGTGCCTACCTGAGGTGTCCCCTTCTTGTTCTTTCTCCAAGTTCTTCCTAGACTGTAGTTATACCCAGTTAAACTCATACCCAACCTTCCAGCAGCCCAAGCCCTTTCTCTTCATACTCTTATCCCAGGGAACATCCCTCCCTGGCCACCAATTCCAGAGTTTCTCTACCAGTTATCACCAGTCTGCTCGAGTAGTATAACGTCACATTTATATATTTGGCATTTCCAGGGCTTGTTGCCATCTCTGCAAATGCTAGCGCAAACACAAGCATACCACAAACCCAGTTACAATACAATGGCTCCAGTCTGGGCCAAGCTGGGTTCACTTCTAACCCATAAATATTTGAGGGAGGGGCTTTTTGCTAGAGCGGTCACTAGGTCTGGGCCTATAACTAGTGCTAGGGTGAAATGGGGCATGGGGAGGGTTACAGAGATGGTGGCTACCCAGTGAGACTCCAAAGGGAATTGTTTCTCAACAACAGGAAAGGTAATGCCAATAGCACTGACAAAGGTCTGGAACTGGTGCTGGGAAAGGGTAAGCTATGGAAGCTTTTAGCAGAGCCACCATCAAACGCTGCACCATCTGTGTGTGGACTTATTTTGTACTCGATGGGGGAAGGGATGGCAAGACTCGAAAGGAGGACAAATTCTAGTCACTCCTCCATTTTCACTTCTGGTGATTTGTTAGTTTCTGTTGGAAACTTCACATTATTTTTAAAAAAATTAAAGGGGAAAAATTATACATGAGATCTTCATGATATTAAGGGTGACATTCTCTGCAAAGAAACACGACAGACTGTCATAGCTCCAGGCACCTAATTTAATTTCCTTTGGGAATTAAACCTTAGAAGCTTGGATTGAACAAACAGGCCCTGTTCTTTGTATATTTCAGAGCTAGAGCTGAGAATGTTAACAGATCTTATCAAAAGGACACTGGAGATAGACAGCTATGATGGAGTAGCTCCTGGGAGCTCTCACGAGGAACAGACTCACCGTTGTGATGTAGCTGTGGGAAGAGTCTGTGAAGGTCTGGGGCTTGGAGCACCTGAAGCTCTCTGGGTCCCCATGGAGCTGCCTGGCTCTGCCACAAATAATAATGGGAATGGCTATGACAGTGACAGTTAAAATGACCAATAGCAGTGACTCCCCTGCTAGGTGTTTGACCTGAATCTTCTCAGGGAATCCTAAGATGATCCTGCATAGGAGGAAACTCTCATCACCAAGACAAGAGGATGCTTTTTTACCCCAACCTTAGAAACCTGTACACTTAGGGCTGGTCTCTCTCTCCTCCGATGGGGGAGGTGAAGGTCACTTTGGCTTCTACCAGTGGCCCAGAAAACTAGTAATACCAGCCCTAGCCAGCCACACAGCTCCTGACCACCCTCAGTTCAACAGGACTGGAACCCAAAGTATTACAGACATGCAGCTGTTGAAAATCCAGGCTAGACATCTGGAAAGGAAAGCAAACCATGCCTCAAGATGGTTTCCAAGTGGATCCAGTAGGGCAAATTTTTAGGCTAGCCTGGTTGAGTCCCTATATTTCAACAGTTCTGCTAGCCCAGAAAACAGCAGAAGTAATAATGACAAGAATGATAACTTCACCCTTTTATATTTGCACTCATGAAGAGCCACACAAAAAACATTTAGGTTTGTGTACAAACTGCCCATGGAGTGAGGTGACCCTTGAATGAGAGGCATACTTTCTTGTAAGGCTTTTTTTTTTTTTTTTTTTGGTGGGGGCAGTACTAGGGATTGAACTCAGGGGTGCTTGGCCACTGAGCCACATCCCCAGTCCTTTCTTATATTTTATTTAGAGACAGGGTCTCACTGTATTGCTTAGGGCCTTGCTAAATTGCTAAGGCTGGCTTTGAACTCATGAACCTCTTGCCTCAGCCTCCCCAGCTGCTGGGATTATAGGTGAATGAGCGTGAGAGCCACTATAAAGGCCCCTGTGAGGCTTTTGAAAATATGGAGATGTTAGACACTAAGTCCTCCTGAATCAGAATGCCCGGGGCAAGGCCAAGGCATCTTCATTTTCTTTTTTTTCAGTAGCGGGGATTGAATCCAGGACATTGTACATGCTGGTCAAGTGTGCTACCACTGAGCTATATTCCCAATCCTTCTTCTTTTTTGTTAAAATTTTGAGATAGGGTCTCACTAAATTGATCAGGGCTGGCCTCAAACTTGTAATTCCTTACAGTCTCATGTCACTGTACCTGGATAGCATCTGCATTTTAAAAAGATACCTCAGGAGATCAAGGTGGAGAGAGTGCTAGGAAATAGGCACAGAGGGAAAGGGGTTTGGGCAAGGCTCTACCACCATTTAACTGGCTGAGCTGAGAATAATGGCTTCTCTCTCCCCACTGGCATCTTTGGCCAGGGAAGGGGTGAGGAATCTAGGCCAGTACTTTACTCCAGTGGGCTCACATCAAGTGCCTTAGGACAGTCTGGCTGGTTGGTGGTGAGGGAAGATTGTCAACAACCTATCAATTCCCCAGGCCCCAGCAAGTTCCAGAAAGGAACCTGAAAAGTGATCTTTTGTTAGTGCCTGTCCTGGGCAGGCCCAGCTGTGCTGCAGGCAGGGGCCCAGCTGCTGCAGATCTGATGCTGATTCAAATGTCTGTGGTCAATAATATTTTTGAGGTCAATGATATTTCTGAATGGCTGACAATGCCCATTCCTTCCCCTTGGTGTGACAATTAGCACTTTGTCCAGGGCCTTGTTTGCTCTTCATGTTGACACGTTGTTCTTGCTTCCCAACAAGTTTTGCTTTCTCTTCCCTCCCTTTCCTTCTCTTGGGGAAGGAAACATGTTGTTTTCAGTGGCAAGACCTGCCAAGGAATTGCTCTGGCACCCACAATGGCAGTGGAGGAGGTAGGGACAAGTAAGCAGTCCTGTCTGTTGTGACCCTCCACCCCTAGACCAGACAAAAGCCAGGAAACAGCCTGCAGGTTCCCCCCCAACCTCACACACACACTGGGAGGAGGCAGAGATATGTGCTTGCGGACAGTGGGGGCACAGTAGGCCTCACTCATTCATTTCCTGTTCTTGGTGGGTGGTGAGAAGGTGGCTTTGGAGGTCAGAAGCAAGCTGACTCTTCTGTTCTGGCTGTTGGTTCCTAGGCACACAGTTGGGCATTATGGGTCTCTATTGCAACAAAGGTACCTTCCCCAAGCATACACCTGGGCTTTAAACCTCAACAGGTATGCCCCTGGATAATAGGTCTCTGCAACAGCCTAAGCAAAGGTCTCCAGGGAGAAGAGGTGTGGCCAGGTCCACCAGTGGAAGGAGAAGCAGTACACATCAAAGAGGAACCCCGTAAGTTTGAGCAGGGGATTCCCAAGTTGACTTCCATACAGCATCCAAATAGCAGGAGAATTCAGGATGTGAGGAGCTTGTCTTTGGGTAAGGGGGAGAGCTCAGTAGTAATTCCTCAAACATGGTTGGGAGCAGCAGAGGCCACTTGAAAACAGCTGCTGGGCGGCTTCTCCCAAGACTGGGGCCTCTCACTGGGGCTGCTAGGGAGTGGCTAGGGCTGGGGGCATCACCTGGGTGAACAGTCAGATACTGCACAGCTGAGAAAGCACTGCAGCACCTAAAAAAATATTCTTATATCTGGTAATATGACCCCTCTGTGACCTCTGGATTGAAACTTCTCCTTTTCACACTGCCCTGGCTAGGGAGGAACAATTTGGCACTGGACTGCACTCTTAGAAAACCAACATCCCAACATCAAAAGGCCAAGGGAGAAGCTTGCTCAAGCCATCAGAGTGAGAGGATGCTGGGAGATAAAGGGGCAGGAGAAGACTTTGGCAAGGCCTCCCTGCCAGGGTCTGAAGACTCTCCTGCAAAGCTTCACAGTTGGCTGATACATTTTCCATCCAATCTCAACAAGGATGAAAAAGCAAAGTAGGGCAGACAATGCCAAGTGCCTTCTCCAGAAAATGAGAAGAGTGCAGAGATACAACTGACTCCTGCCTCTGGGGCTCCCCCTAATGCACTGCACCTAACTGGTACTGCCCACATGCTATTCTTCAGTGTACCGGGGCCCTAACTTCCCTGGTACTGGGTTACCCTGAGATGTTGAATATGGGGGAGTAGGTGCCGACCCAGGAGAAAGTGGATGTGGAGGACTGTCTGGGGCCACTCCACAAGCTCTGGAAAGAGGCTCAGGTTCCCTAATCTTCTGACTTTTCTTCTCAGCCTTTTCTTTGTCATTCTTTCCCTATGCATGATGTCTGCCTTGCTTTTCCCCCAAGAGATAACAGGCCTGGGCTGGTAGCCAGAGCAAGGTGCCAAGGCTGGGAGTAAGTACTTCCAAGGCTGTTGATGGCTGATGCAAGAAAGTCATCCCACCCCTCCTGCTTCAGCTGGGACCTACAGGGAAAATTCATGCAGCAGCCAACAGAACAGAAGCCTGGGTTTCTCTACTTCCTGGGTCTACTACATTCAGCTCTTTCCTGCTCCTCTACCCCAACAGGCCTGGGCATACAAGACCCATGGAGACACCCCAAATTCTGGAAACATAGTGAGAAATGCCTGCAAGGAGCAAGGGCAGGCCTCTGAGCTGGGGTCTCCCTCCCCCTGGAGGTCCTGGGGCCCTTGGTGGCCTCACCTGTGACTGAAAGTCTAACTCCAGGGCTCCAGGAGGCTTTGGACTCCTGGGAAGATAGTTAGACCCCTGAGAGGCCCACAAGTCATTACAAGCCCAGATTCCCACAAGCTAGAGAGCTGCCTGTGACCACAAGGCAAGACCCTAAAGGGGAAAGTGGGCTGGCAGTCAGACACAGAAAATGCTGACTGCTTGCCGGGAGGGGAGGAGGGCTGGTGTGGGTGTTGGCTCCACTGCTGAGAATCCGGCTGGCTGGGGGCAGGGTCGGAGGGTTTCCCAGGGCTCCTTGCAAAGGGCCTGAGAAACCCCTTGGTGATCAAGGGTGCGAGCCTCGGGAGTGGGGCCTCAGCCAGCCTTCCCAGGAGCTCTCCTGTGAGCTGGCCTGTGGTGGACCACACTAATGAGCCCATAACACAGGCCTTTGATTAAGCAGCTCCCAGCACAGCAACTTTATTGAAACATGCCGAGGCCAGCGGCTCGTTCCCACCACTTCCCGGTTCCCCAGGCAACAGCCCACAGGAGGGGACCATGTGCTGGGAGTCAGCGGGTGCTGAGAGTCCAGGCTCACTGAGGGGCTGCCAGGGAGTGAGGGGGTTGTGGTGTTGGAAGTGGGAATGCCAACAGCCAGGGGATTAGAGGCTTTGGAGTTAGGTGGGGCCTGGAAGGCTTTCTATGATGACTGAGGGGTCTTGTGGTCACCTGCAGAGTCCTTTGGGGATCAAGCTTCCTGGGCTGCTGAAAAACTAGAGAGGCTGACCAGCTTAGTTCTCAGGGCAAGAAGACATTTCGAGGGGGGGATGGCAGAACAAGGGCAAGTTAAGTTTTGAGGATACCAAAAAACTGGGTGGACTTTCTTCTTGGGTTTGGAGAGACCCCAGACTCTATTTTCTCCAAACAAAATATCTAAAACCTTCAAATACAGGCACATGCACTATGAGAACACTTCTGTCAAGACCTGCCAACATGACATCATCTGTTGGAATGACAACCTATGAACTCTCAGGGGTTGGGGTCTCCTGCATAGGCCCCAACTCTCAACTTACCAGCTACCAGCTCTGCCCAGAACAGGCCTGTTCCCTCCTGCTCTCAGCCAAGGCACCAGTGGCAGCCTGGGACATGGGTGGGGGGTGGGGCGTGGGGGCAGCAGGAGACCTTTTCCACTTGTGCTGGGCTAATTTCAAATGTTACACTTCAGAGCTTTTGCTACAGTAACTATCAACACCACATGGACAGAAATCTAATGTTACCAAGTGGGACTTTTAAAATGTATTTATAACTTTATGGTTCAAAGTAATTTTGTTATGAAACAATGTAATAACAACAGTGGAAAAAGGCAAGATAATTTATGGAACACAATATCCCTAAAGCACTAGCTTCCACTTCTACCTCAGCTAAGTCTAGGGAGTGCGGTTGGTGTCCTTTGTTTGCTGTTTGTTTTAATTAAAGGTTAGGATTTTGGTGATGGGGGTGGGGGCAAGCCTGAAGGAGGAGGAATTCTGCTGCAAGCAGACACACGTGGACAAAAACATGCCCATATTAAGAATATTACAGACCCCCAGCTGGGTTAAACCCAAAAAACCCAGCAAAATTATCTTCCTATCTACTGTAATTCCCCCATGTTCTCTCTAACACACTACAAACAAGTTTTGGGCACCTTTAGATTAGGGTCAGATCCCTTTCCATATTTTTATTTTTTTGGCAGTGCTGGGGGATTGAACTCAGGGCTTCCAGCATGCTAGGCAAGTACTCTGCCACTCCCTAGCCCAAAAAACTCCTTTTCTTGATATTCCTGAGAAAGATAAGGGAAAGTATTCACCCCCAAAGCAAACAAAGCCCAAAAAGGAGTGTGAAGCACCAGACACAATACCTCTTAGAGACCTGGTCAGAGTGGATGCTAGAAGAAGGCTGATGACTCTTAGTTAGCCCCATCACCCTGCTAGGTATCAGCTCTTAAAGTTTCCTTCATCCAGAAGAGCAAAGAAGAATAAGCACTCTGGACAAGCCAGCAGGTTTCTGTTCAAATTGTGTTTCCACAGGAGAAACAGGGAAGTTGACTGATGGGAGGAGACTCTGGCCTGCCCATCCCAGCCCCAAGTCTGGGCACAGATAACCACTCCCTATAAATTCTTTTTTTTTTTTTTTAAATATTTATTTATTTATTTTTAGTTATGGTTGGACACGATACCTTTATTTTATTTATTCATTTTTATATGGTGCTGAGAATTGAACCCAGGGCTTTACACATGCTAGGCAAGCGCTCTACTGCTGAGCCACAACTTCAGCCCTACTTCCCATGAATTCTCATAAGATTTTCATATAACTGCTGAGAGTGACTTCCATATGTCCTCCATCTTGCTTCACTCTTGGTTTCCTGTACTTTAATCTTGCCCAGGGTAGGGGAAGTCATATTCCTCACACCTGGATTTTCATAGGAACCCGAATCACCAATGGCCAGGGCCTGGAGAGTGATCACTTATGTCTCATAGGAGGCCAGGAAGTGCCCCTGCAGCTGCTGAGATGGGCAGCAGCATCCACACTCATGACCACACAAAGGCCTCAGGCCCTGAATCCAAGAGGCATCTTATAACCAGCTGCTCAGGAAGAGCGGCCAAGGGAGGGGAGGGCAGGTAGCCAAGGGAATAGCCTACGGGAAGAAGATAGGGAGAAGAAAAAAAGCCTTCTCACTTGTAACCAGGGTCCATGAGCTGCGTAAGGATGCTCCTCAGTGGCAAAGGCACCTTCTACTCCAGTGGAGACAAATGTGATGGCCATATCACCCGTGATACTTTTATATGTAAAGTGCCGTCCATGCAGGAGCCTGCCCCTGGGGATGGGAACATGGAGACAATGAGGAGCTGGGCCTAGAAACAGCCTGAAGCACAGCAGGCTTGGTCAAAGTTCTGGGACGATGAGGCTATGCTTTCTGGGGCAGGATGCCTGACAAACGCCCTCCTGATGGCCCACCTGCCCACCAACAGGGGACCATAACCAAACCGCTCATCACAGCACCTTCAAAGAGAAGCCTCCTTCACCAGTTCTATAAAGCCTTCCTCCTGAAGTGCTCAACCAGCAGAGACAACTCTAGATCAGAGTTCAAAGGGCCTCAGTGGTGATAGATTCCAACTCCCTCACATACTGGTGGGAATGGTGAGGCTAGAGAGGAAAGTGAGCAATATGCCCAGGGTTATACCCAGAATGAAGAGGGAGTCATGTCCTCCTTTGCTTGAGGGATGGAGGTGAAGTGATACCAGGCCTTCCCAGCAAGAAAGACAATTCAGTGTCCAGGGCAGAATTTTCCACCTGCTCCTGGGCTTTCCTGTAACATTTAAACAGCTGGTTTAAAGGCAAAAAGCACATCTTTATTTATTTATTTGTTGATTGATTGATTAATGAAGCCAAGTGGGGTCACTCTGAGGGAGCCACAAGAAGTCACCCTTAATCCCCAGTCTGGAAATATACCGGGGGAAGGGGAGGCAGTGACAACTTAGGGGGCAAAGATGCTAGTCAGCAAGGGAAGCAACACCTGCTCTTTACTCTCTCAGGCTGCCTTACATTAACCCTTCACCAGTCTAATGGCCTTAAGCCTATACCAAAGAAATAGCTGAGGAGGAAATTATTGGGAATCTGGCAGTGGGCCCTGCCGGGTCCTGTTCACTCTGATCAAGCAATCTTTGCCCTGCTGCCCAGGGTGGCTGGCCAAGGTTGGCCACCCTCCAAACTCCTTCCCCAGGCTCCAGGGATATTAGGGAGGATCCAAACCATGCAACCCCTTCTTCCTTGTCACTGTCCTCCAAGTTAGAGGGATTCTTGTTGCCTCTCCTGCTAGCAAAGTGACTGTGGAAGGCCAGAGGACTGCAGATGAGGCCAGCTGTAAGAGATTCAGCTCAACATAATCAGCTGACTTCTGGCTACAAGACTGGGTTTCTGATCTGAACGGCAGCAGAAGAGACACAGCTGGGCTTCCTGGTCTCTCAAGGAGTCTGCTGGGCTGGTCATTGGGTATGAAGAACTGAGAGTTTTTCATGGGAAAGGCAGCAAGCAGGAAGAACCCACCAGAATCTTCCCCCTGGCAACCAAATGCTACTGGTGACTCAGTCATCCCTGACCCCAGGCTTGTGGGATAGCAGGGGGCATCTGAGACTCCCTTAGTTACTAAAACTCCCTAAAGAGGGCAAGGCTGAAGAACAATTCCTGGATAAAGGAGAGTTCTTCAGCACCTATTCCCTGTGGGTTCTCTGACTCTGAAACTTGCTAATGAGAATGGTCTGTCGACCAAGCAGCCAGAGATTGCTTGTGGCTTTGCTCATTGGAGCCTGCCACTGCTCTACGCTGAGATACAGAAGAGAGCCTTCCTCTAGGGATAATTTATGTGGCCAACTGGCCCCCACTGCTTGCAGACTTCTTACAACCTAAGCTGCCTAGAGGTTTCCATAGGGAGAATGACCCAGTGACATGGGGATTGATGGCTGGTTTGGGGTCCCCAGGATCACATATAGGTCCAAGATCTGCCTGAGCAGTTTTCCTCCCTCCCTGTTCCCAGACTCTGGTCAGATATGCGGGCGGGCTTCCTACAGGGGCCTTGCTGGGTAAAACAGCAAGCATAGGTCTTGAGGAATGGAGGTGAAGTGGTACCAGGCCCCCCCTGGGGGTGGGGCGCATGTTGGGGGAGAGAGATTTGGGAGGCTCTGAAGTGGCCCCAAAGCCAGGTTGGGTGTCGGGGGAGAGGGGGTGGCTCCATTGTGGAATAATCTTGGCTCACCTTAGGCAGAGAGGAATGAGAGCTCCTGACTCCTGGTTGAATTTCAGATGTACACTCTCAAGTTGTCGGGTGCGGATGAGCTCGTGGGGAATAATGGTGGTGGAGCTGTCACTTTCCAGGCTGTCTTTGCGGCTCCTGTGAAACAAGCATGGAAACAGGTTTAGTACATGGTGAAAACCACAGGGAGGAGCAAGATGGGAGTTTCTGGCTATGTTGCTGATTAATACGAATCATGGTGCCTGATACAATTATAGCAGCCACCCTTCAATCTGTGCTTGCCAAGTGCCAGTCACTGTGCCAAGTACTTCCACTGACTGGCTACTCCTTGTGATACTCCCATGAGGTGGGCACTATCATCATCTCTCTCTTACAGATAAGAAACTAGGACCAGGGAGGTTAAGTAACTTGCCCCAGGTTGCACAGCCAGTAATGGGGGTGGAGTTGGCATCTGTCTCAGGTAGATCTGTTACTACAGCCTGTATCATTGGCCAACAATACTCTAAAGTTTATGCCACAGGGTTTTGTTTTAATCTGTGAGATCAGTAGGGAGCCTTCTCCCCTGCTGTGGGGCCTGAGAGCCCTTGTTCCCAAGGCTGACATGGGAGAGCTCCCCAAGATCTGGCTCCAAGAGCTTCCATCCAGCTGACCCTGAAAAGACTGTGAGCATGCCTATTCCTACTAATCGCCAGGCACTGAAGTGACACATATTTTCTTCATTTAACCAGGAAGTAACACAAACCTCACTGAGGGGTGGGAGCTGGGCTCTTGGGACTCAGGCCACTAGGCTTGGCTGCCCACTGTGTAGGATTGGACCCCTGTGGCCAACCCCAGTAAGCTATCACTGCTGCCTCATTCTCCCTTTGTGCAGCTCCCTACCAACAGCTTGTCCCACTGCTAGGCCACCAGGTCTCTTTGCATTCCAAGATTTGCTCTTTCAAATTCAGCTGCCCCTACTGACAACCTTTCAAATCTGCCTCAGCAGGAAATGAGGGTCACCCACTGATCCCATTCAAAAGGCCGGATTCTGGTTTGGGCTGTGAATCTCAAAACAATTCCCCAAGTGTCCATCAAAGTACTTGGTGAGAAGCTCCAGTTTTTATCATTCAAGCAGCAGGCAGGAGCCACCCAGGATGTCTGGGCTCGACAGCCTCTGAAGAGAGGGAGAGGCCAGGCCTGACCTCCTCACACACTGGAGGCTGAGCCCTGGGGCCTGCAGCCAATGAGACGCCAAAGGCAGAGTCCTCCCAGGGGGCAAGGGTGTGAGGCCAGCACTGGACAGCAAGGGTCCTGCTGAGGCAGTGCTTAGAACTGCTCCCTCCTGAGTCTTCTCCTTCTATGTGAGGATCCTTCCCCAGATTTGACTGCTCTTTCACAAAAGCCATCACTTCCTCTGGCTTCCCAAAGCCACTTGAAATGGCCTTTCCCCTTGGCAAGAGCTTTTTTAAGACCTGTGAAGGAGACAAAAGCTATGAACAAGAGGGTCATGGTATTTCAGGACTGGAAGGAAACTCAAGATTGTTTAATCTATCTCTTTCCTTTTCAAAAAAGGGACAGCAAGGCATCCAAGGCAACAGAGCTGGTCTATGACAGGCCAACTTGGGAACCCTGGACTTCTGACCAACTAACTCTTTCCCTCCACCAGAGCCGCTACACCTCCCTTTTGAGGAGAGTAACACTAAATACATCAACTCAGTCAGGCACTACTGATGGGCTCAGAGGTGACACCGGTGCCCTCTAGGTCCAAACAAGAACAGAAGGCAGGAAACAACAGCAGCTCCTCCAATCTGCTGGGTACTTTCTCTGTGCCATAGGTTTACTCCCTAAGGCAGGTTCTGTTAACCCTTTTACAGATGAGTTGAGGTGACAAGCCTGAGTTTCACATAGGGAGTTTAATCCTTTATTTTTATTTTTTATGGTTTTGGGGATTAAACCTAGGACCCTGTGCATGATGGGTAAGCATTCTCCCCAGCCCCACAGAGTGAGTTTAAGTGTAAAAACTAGGGTGTGACTGTGCTATCTGACAGGTTCTTATATCCAGGGGCACCACCATGCTCATTCTGCAGAGGGGCTGAGGCCTAGCCCTAGGGCAGGGCCCACAGGCAAAAGTGCTGAGGAACAGCAATGGGAGGTGGAAGGGGGCTGGTGGGAGAAGAATCAGCAACACACAGGGCTAGAGACATCTCAAGCTGGAGGGAAAAATAAATTGTTGAAAGTCAGCTAAAGTCACCTTGGTAACTGCCACAACACACTCACCCGGAACGAGGACATCAAACCCAACTGCAAACAGCTTTAAAGAAATGGAAAAGAACTTAATCATCTGAAGAATTAATGTGACAAGTGCCCACATTTACACCTCCCACCAACCTTCAATCATTTGAAAAACCGTACTTTAATCTTTTAAAAGAAAAAAAAAATTGCAAAACGCTAGATCTGCAGTCCTGGAGCTTGGGTATTTCCGGCACGCTGCTTCAATGGAAAGGCGGCTGCTCTATACACACGCAGGAGCCCAGCTTTTTGCTGATTTGTTTTTTCTGGACATCGATGCAGAAGCATGAATTATTTGTGTGGGCTGGGTGAGGTATTAAATCTGCAGCCGACACAGGTTTGCAATGTTTTGCATGGTTGTCAGCTTAATCTTAGTCATAAAAAAATAAGTAGTGTGCTCGGCAGCATGGCCTAATTTTTCAGCTGGGCTGTTTTCTCCCTGAGTTCCCAGTAGAGGAGAAGGCAAAGGTTTGGGGGAGGAAGAGAGAGGGAGGGGCTCCTGAGATGGCATGACCCAGACCCACTGCCCCCCACCCCCAAGTGCTTATGTTCTGGATTTGAGTCCTTGGGTAACTGACTGAACCTTTCTCTAAGATTTTTTTTTTTGTGGTGCTGGGGACTGAACCCATGGCCTTGTGCATGTGAGGCAAGCACTGTACCAACCGAGCTATATTCCCAGCCCAAGATTTGTTATCTTTGATGGGAGTAATAACAGTAGAGTCATCATATTGATTAAATGAGATGACTCGTGTAAGTCCTGGGATATGGGAGGTCCTCAAAATATAGCTGACTGCCTCTCAAGTCTCTCTGCTCCTCCTGCCAGAATGTCCACAACTTATAGGAACTTGTTTGCCTTTCTCCAGGACTCAGTCCAACTGTCACAAGCTAGGTCAATTTCCCTGAGCTTGGGAGAGATGGGGCCTGAAAAGGCTCCTGACTCCTGGAGTGGACACTATAGGCTATCAGTGCTTCTGGAAGGCTAACTACAGGCCAACAAGACCCCTTGTGCCTTTGTTCCACTGAAGGAGGAGCTGGTTCAGCCATCTTGTTTCTACAGGGCATAGTCTGCCTCTCTGCAATTCTCAAACCACTGGCCTTCAAGTTGCCCAGTAGTTTAATCCATCTTTCCATGACAGCCTTTTGAATCCCCAAGGCTGCTCTCACATCCCATCAACAGTTTCTTTTTCTAGGATCTGTGGCCCCAACTTTCTACTACATTTCTTGACAAGGTTCTGAAATCCTCCATCCATTCAAGTCACCCTCCCTTGGATTCATTTTAGCTTGTCAAAGCTAGAGTGTCATGTCTGGAAGTGAAGTGTGGTGTGTGGAAATAAATACAGTATGTGGTCTGACCAGAACAGATCACAGAGGCCCTGGGCACTCTTGTTTGGGACACTTTATTTCTATTAAAACTGTCATCAAATTGTCTATTCTTTGAAACCTCATCAAACTACCAACTCATATTGCACTCCCTCAGTCAATGAAATCTCCCTCAGGCTTTCTCCCATGGGTTGCCCTTAGAACTTTTCTCCCCCAGCTACTATGTACTGATGATTATTTGCAGCTAAGAGTAGAACTCTTGTTATTTGGCTAGGATTGCAAGCAGTTCAGATAATTCTGAACCTGACTCTGGCATCCATCATATTGGCATTCTTTCCTGACTTCACATCACTGACAAAACTGATAAACTTGCCATCGATGTTCTCTTCCTAGGCTTTGATTAAATAGTAAGCAGGCCAGGGCTGGCAGACAGCCTGACAGACTGACATCATTACTCTTTGGGTATCCTCATCCAATCAATTATAAATCAACCCAACCTTCCCATCACCAGTCTCTCACCCTCCTGGATGCTCTCTGGACACATCTGTGTTGCTTATAATTTTAAGGTTGTTGCTTAGCATCTGGATGGTCATCTTAAGTGACAGCCACCATTTTAAGGAAAAAGTTTCACTTTCCTGCCCAAGGGCCTTTCTGAGAAAGGCTCACCACTCCCTCATACCAACACAACCCCTGACTACCTGCATTAGGACCCGCCTGGCTCTGATTTCTGAGCCTGCCCCATAAAAGTCCTGGAACCCAAGCCTGTTTTGCCTTTCTCTGCTATAGAGAGATGTGCCTTTATTTGTCATCTCTGACAAATAAACTCTTATGTGTATCGCTGCCTGGTCTGTTTTTCATTTCTCGCTTACCCATCTCTCGTTCCTCACTTTCCCTTCAATAATGATGTCAGAGCGTTCTCAAGATGTCTTTCTAAACCCTGTGTATGTGAATCCAAAGGACTTCTTCTGTCTTCCAGGCAGGTAAGCACTTCCCAAAGCCTTATTTTCTGATTCTCAGGGCTCACTGTTCCCAAAATGTCTGAAGCTCCTTGCTGAATCATCTAGTGCAGAATTTTCATGAGAACTGCGCCAAGCTCACTAGTCTGGAGAGTGCAAATGCTCTTGTCATCCTGAAACTTTTGGTTGCTTCCAGGTTGTCAACTCTCCTCTCCCCAATTCCCTCAGAATTTCTGATACCAGCTGGGCCTGGGAGCACATACCTGTAATCCCAGCTACTTGGGAGGCTGAGGTAGGAGGATCTCAAGTTCAAGGCCAGCCTCAGCAACTTAGTGAGACCCTGTCTCAAAACAGAAAGGACTGGGGTTGTAGTTTAGTGTTAAAGTGTCCTTGGGTTCAATCTCCAGTATCTATCAATTAATCAATCAGTCAGGGCTTCGGATGTAGTTCAGTGGTAGTGTTTGCTTCACATGTGCAAGGTCCTTGATTCAATCCCTAGTACCATAAATAAGTAGGTAAGTAAGAAAGAAAGAAAGAGAAAAAGCAAAAGATATGAACACCAGTCTCTTTACTTCCACTTCCAATTCTCCTAAAATCCTTGTGGACCAGGAGATCTGAATGCACAGCTTCCATCCTTTTGTCACTGCTGTGACCCTTCCTAGGCTGATAATCATTGTGTTGAGGTGGCAGCATTACACAATTCAAGTAAAATTTACTTCTCTCTGCCACTGATTAGCATTACTCTATCCAAACCGTGAGGTCTTCTCCAAAGAGTCACACAAAACTAAAGCCCTTTTTGTTGGTCATAGCACTTTGTTTTTGTCTATAATAGATTGAACCCAGGGGCTTTCTACCATTGAGTTACAATCCCAGCCCTTTTTAATTTCTTTCTTTCTTTTTTTAAAAATTTTGAGACAGGCTCTCACTAAATTGGTGAGGCTGGTCTCCAGTTGTGATCCTCCTGTCTCAGTCTCCCAAACTGCTGGGATTATAGACATGTGTCACTGCATCAGCCTTCATAGTACTTTTTAGCAGGACTCAGTTCTTGAGTTTCAGCTTTTTTTTTTTTTGACCCTGTTCTTTACATCTGTGCTGGCATAACATGACTCTCTTTCCAGCTATTGTTCAAATTCTTCCCAAATTCTGAGTTGTGAGGAGAATTCTCTAAATACCTGCACTGGTCCCTGGAGGTCTTATGCCTCCTTTTAGTTTTCAGGGAACTATTCACAACAATAATACCAAGTGATACCTTTTATTAAGCACAAACAATAGTTCTGGGTCCCCTAGTAAACCCTTCATATATTTCGCTTCCTTTAATTTTCATAACCCAATTAATAGGTGTTACATTCCTCATTTTACAGATGAAGACACTGAAACTCCAAGACTTAAATAACTAGCTCAAGGTCATGCAATGAGCAAATAAAAGCTGAGATAAAATCCATGTCTTTCTGATGCCAGCCAAAATGTTGCTATATTCTCCTTAAGAAACTTTTATCTTCCTGCCTGGCACAGTGGTGCATTTCTGTAATCCCAGTGGCATGGAGGCTGAGGCAGTAGGATTTTAAGTTTGAGGCAAGCCTCAGGAATTTAGTGAGACCCTGTGTCAAAATAAAATTTAAAAAAGTGAATGGGGATGCGTAACTCAGTGGTTAAGAGTCTCTGGGTTCAGTCCCTAGTATTACAACAACAATAACAACAAAAGAAAAAGAAAGAGAGAGAGAGAAACTCCCATACTTCCATACTTTATGAGTTATCCTTTCTTCTGGGGTTTCAGCCCATAAAGGCATAGCTCTCTTCCCTGAACATCCCAATTCCTCTTTTTTTTGGGGGGGACACGGGGGGGATACTGGGGATTGAACTCAGGGGCACTCAACCACTGAGCCACATCTCTAGCCCTTTTTTGTATTTTATTTTAAAGACAGTCTGAGTTGCTTAGCGCCTTGTTTTTGCTGAAGCTGGTTTTGAACTCATGATCCTCCTGCCTCAGCCTCCCAAAATACTGGGAGTAGAGATATGCGCCACCCACCACACCCAGTCCAATTCCTCCACATCTCTGTAGTGCTGGGGATGGAACCAAGATCCTACTCAGGTATATTTGGCAAGGGCTCTACCACTGAGCTGCATTGAATAGTTCATTCCCTGAACTCTGAACAGAACATCCTTCCTGGGAGATAGTTTCTCAAAGGGCATTCTATGGAATTCTCAGAGAAGTTTCTAAAAAACAAAATAAAACAAAACAACAACAACAACAACAACAAAACAGATATGACAAAGGCTGGATGCAATATGCTCACCTCAGATTAGAGGTTCGCAAAATGTTGGTGAACTCCAAACATTTTGAAGGTTTACAAAAGGAGAATTAATTGGTTTCCTTTTGTGTAAGCCAACATTTTCCAACCTTAACCAGAGAACCCCTCTTTTCATAAACTCACCAAACTCCCCTAAAAGACAAGCTTTTGGCTCTTTCTTATCCCACCCTCCTTTGTTTCCATCTTCCCAAGACAACTACCTTGCAAGTTTGTGTGGATCTGTATTAAGTGTTCACATTATTACCACTATATCAATCTTATTTATAGGTGAATCATGTAGTATACTATAATTACTCTTCTAACATGTCTATTTCCTTGGATTTAATAACTGTCTTAGTTTTCTTTCTTTTTATTGTATTCCTCTTGTAGTCCTGGGGATTGAACCCAGGGCCTTGCATATGCTAGGTAAGTGCTCTACCACTGAACTAAACTAAATCCCTAGGCAAACTATCTTAGTTTTCTGGGTGTTTACCATCAGTTCAATTAGGATTAATATACCAATGATCTACAGATGTCCTCCCAAGACATACAAATACAACAAATATTTATCAGTTCTATCTTAAAGCCATTTTTCATGAGGATCCTTCCAATTGACTCCAATCTGAGTTGGTTGCCTTTGGTTCTTGCTGCTCAGCCATTATCTGGAATCACTCTTTACCTTCACCCTGTGACTCCCCGTCTCCTTCTCATGTTGGACCCCCTTTCCTACATTCACTGTCTGCCTCACTCATTTTGATGGAGTGTATATTCTAGCAGATTTCATTTTACTTTTTACATTTTACACTTTTCTCAGCCAGATGGTCTCCATTGACCTGCCACCTCCATGGGTTTCCAGGCAAACTAAAATAACTGTTTCTCTCTGCACACAGGTAGACTTCCAGGGCCCCCTTTCCAGTTATATTTTCCTGTGGATTGACAAGCACCTCCTCCACTTTTATCCTTTTTTATAGGCAGTACACAGTGGTGAAGAGGCCTGGATCTAAAGGCAAACAACCTGAGGTTCAAATTCTGGCTGACACTTATTCCTAGTGGTTAGACTCTAGATAAGTTATAAAACATAAGCCTCCGTGTTATAATCTGAGAAGTGGGGACAACAGCAGCTCACAATACAGAACTTCACACGTGGTGATGGGCAATAAAAACTGCACACTCAGTCACAAGAACCTGTCCAGCTCAGGATTCTTTCTGTATTGGAAGCACCAAGGGGGTGGTTTATGGTGTGGCTTAGAGGCACACCTCAGCAATCCAGGAATAGATCTAAATAAAATTTATTTAGTCTTTCCCACCTGTCTATATAACACATTCTATATTTATACTTCTCACTGCATAAAGTGACTAACATACCTTAGCATACCCTCTCCTTCCAGTGTAAGGATAGAATCCTGAATTCTAGTACTGTATTGTTTATAGTATATGCCCTAATGACTCTACTGACACTTTACAGATTGGCAGAGCCTTATACATACTTCCTCCCTGTTCTGATTCCTTCAAACGGAAAGGTCTTAATTTCGCCACATTAACCTAAAGGGTACCAGCCGTATTCTATCAATGGCAGGGGGTAGAAAGGAGAGGAGTTGAACCACTGAAACTCCTTTTAGCTATGGTCCTAGTCCTGTGACAATCATGATATCCGCACTGGCCACACAACTTGGGGCCTTCTCCTTGAGGACACTGGGGAATAGCAACCAGGGCATCAGTCTTGGCAACTACCCCCAGATGAGGTGAATTTGGCTGGCAGAGACCCAACCAACATCTGGCTTCTGTTTCTTTTCTGAGAAATCGCTCCTCTTGCTTTCTGATTGCTGACGAAAGCTCTGAACCTTTCAGAGAAAGAACCACGTGTAGATCTCTCTTCAAGGCATGATTGGTAAAGAGTGTGGGTGTGGGGTAGAGGGTGAGGGGACCAGTTCACCTCCAGAGTCACTGTTAAGCATGAGACTGTATTATCTAGTCATACTCTTTTAGAATATTAGAAATAAAAGGCTATAAAGGGTTACCAATAAGTAATAATAACCAAATGATAAGGTATAATATTCTCCATAGGAACATCCCACAGATGGAACATGAAAATGGAATGGTGGAACAGAGTGGGGATGAAGAAATCAGGGTGGATAAAATGTGCATAAGGATTGGGGATTCCCTAATCAACCATTAGTCCCTCTGGGCACCACGGGCCTTTACCCAGGCCTAGCCTGAGTGAGCCAGTTTTAGTCAGAGTCCTTGGCTTTCCTTTTTCTAAGACACTGAGTCATTTCCTTTCTCCAGCTCTTACCTTTGAGCCTTCCCTTTCCCTTCCCTGCAGAAGTGACTCACTACTGAAGTGTTGGGTGACATTGAGGATCAGGGATGAGTGATAAAAATACTCATGATTGTGCAAGTTGAGGAAGGGGGATGTAGCATTTGCACTGAGAATTTAAAGTGCCAGTGAGGGCAGTAAAGACAAGGTGTTAACAACGGCCGCTGTGGCTTCAACTTTGGGGAAGTAGAGCAAAGAGTGGAGTTTAAATAGAAACTGAATTGTGCTGGATTTGCTACAGCCCCTTGTTCTACCCTTTCAAATGTATATTTCTGAGAAAGGCATGTAAAGAAACTTAGTGTGACAACCTGGATCACAGTGAGAGAGGCAAAGCATTGAACACTAATCCAGGAAGCAGGCAGAAAAGAGGCTTGGGCCCTTCATCCTATCAGCCCTGAGGATCCTGGCCAGGGCTATGAGTGAAAGGCTGTTTCTTTCTGGGCTTTCTTTCCAGTGCAAACAAATGTACTTCCCCAACATGAGAGTGGTGAGGGAAGCCAACGTGACAGAGCAGGCTCCAGGCTGGCCCTGCACAGACATGAGAGGCTGAAAGTAAGGTCACCCCACACTGCTTTGCCTGTGAATGGCACCGCAATAGCCTTGTGGTCTTCCCAGATGGAAACTCACCTTCTTTCATCTAAATTAATTGGTAGGGTAGGTGCAAACAAGATATTTTCTTCTTCTAGTTAATCTTCATGGAGCTAATAAGTTGAGCAAAACAAATCACAATTTCCTCTAAATGATGATTCCCTGGTCAGGTTACAAGCTATTCAAGACAGGAATTAGAGGTGGCAAAGTCACCCCATCCAAAAGTTCAAACAGGTAGGAGCAGATGTGCTTACAAAAATAGAGAGGATTGGGGATGTAGCTCAGTGGCAAAGCGCTTGCCTAGAATGCAGAAGACCCTGGATTTGATCCCTAGCACTCCAGGAAAAAAATAAATAAATAAATTAGAAAGAAATAAGTGTATGTACGTGTGCATGTGTGTATTGGGGGTGGTGTTGTAGATGCGAATGTCACAACAGGAGAACTCATGCTACAAAACCTGAATTTTCCAGGAAATTAAGGAAAGAAGAAGAATAAAAAATAAAATAAATCTTAAAAAAGAAGGAAAAGGACAGAAAAGAAAGCAGTCTTAAAAGCTGCTGGTGTAATTCCAGAGGACTGAGAAACTTGGCTCAGCAATGACGGTGAGTTTGTTTTTCAGAGGTGCCCCAACTACAAAGTATTCCTCCAATGGTCAGAAGCCTTCTCCTTCCAACACTTGTGTGTATACACAGGAGCCCTGTCCTTCTCTGGTAGGTGACCCAGAGAGCTTCCTAAAGGTCCCTCTACCTCAGACAATAAATCCACTGGCCAAGGGAAGAAGAGATTCTAGAATACTGATACAGGTTCCTAGCATCCCAGGAACAGTTTATAGAAAAGTAAATCTCCCTAAGTAGCACCTGATCATACACACCATCCCAGGCCCCAGTCATTGTGAAGAGGCTGGAAGCTAAGTCAGACTCTAGCTTACCAGCCACTTCAGACAACCCCCCATCCCAGATCCCTACAAATATCCGCAGGCACAGTTCTAGGGCAGGCTGTCCTTAAGTAGCACAAAGGGATTGCTTCCTATGCTTCCCAAACTCACCCAAGCAGGCAGTGGGAAGGGAGGCGCCAGCAAGCCGAAGGAGGCTTTTCTCAACTGATCATCTTGGGGAAAGCCAGATACAAATTTCATGGCTGGAATGCAAGGGTTGTGAAATGCTAAAGAAGCCCTAAAGAGGGCCAAGGAGACTCCTTCTGGGAAGGCAGTTGGAGGAGGGCTGGAAATAGTGAGTGGCAGAGGAGGCAGGTTACCCAGAGGGGCCTGCCTTTCTGGGAAGCAAGAAATAAGGCCTCCAGAAAGAAAGAAATCCCCTAGTACTGAGGCAGTGCAGGGACAGAGAAAGGGTTGTACTTGTGTTTGAACTTGAAGAAAACAAGGTCTCATATCAAAAAGTAATTCTGCTATAAATGAGCCAGTTAATTCAGAGCTCATTATTTCTGGGATTTAGAATCACTGGGGTTCATGGTATGTCATCCCTGGAGTTAAGTAAGCACAGTAAGCTTTTAACATGGGGCTTAGCTTTGTCCTCAGTGTCATGTGAAGGGTTCATATTCATGCTACAACTAGTTACAGGAGTTCTACCAGTGAAGGTCATTGTTATCTCAGAGACACTGATTCTGTGTTCCTTATGGGGTCCCTGAGAATGAAGCAAGAAAGATCACATCCATTGTTTTTACCATTTTTTTTTTTTTTTTTTGTTCTGGGGATTGAACTCAGGGGCACTCAACAACAGAGCCACATCCCCATCCCTATTTTGAATTTTATTTAGAGACAGGGCTCACTGAGTTGCTCAGTGCCTTGCTTTTGCTGAGGTTGGCTTTGAACCTCCTGTCTCAGCCTCCTGAGCCACTGGGATTACAGGTGTGTGTCATTGCACCTGACTCACATTTGTTTTAATGTCTGACAGATTGCCCTGAGCTCTAACCTCTTCTAACCTTAAACAAATTACTTATTAACTTCCCTACATTTCAGTTTTCTCATCTATAAAAGGGAGATATATAAGACTATCTACTCTATAGAGTAGCTAGGAGGATAAATTAAATTAATATGGTTATAAAGTCCTTATAATATTATCTGGCTCAGAATAAGCTCTATAGAAGTGTTGGCTGCTATGGAGGTGTGAAAAGAACAAGCACCTGACTCCCCCAAGTAGGCCAGGACCCAGGTGATGATGACTAGGCTTGATCAGCTGTTCTGAACCTCTGATCTATCTCTGTGCCCTCCTCAGACCATACACAGACCCACAAAGACCATGTATCAGAGTTCTCCAGCCCAGAAATCCTGACTAAGGGGAAATCAGACACCAGACAAAATAAGGCCCATGCTGGCTGCTTCCCCACAGGGAGAGGAGCAAATCCTGGTGCCAGCACATTTTGGGTCAGCTTTCTCTATTGCAATCCATGTGGTGTGTCTGAAACAGGGTCAGGTCCCAGAGTGGGCAGCACAGATATTACACTCATGCTTGCTAATCTGAACTGAGTCTGTCACCACTGATCCTGAGACAACAGGGAGCCAGAGTTTGAGAGACTCAAGGGTGTACTGGAGAATGGCCTTGGCAAAGGAGGAGGAACCATCATTCAACTGGCTGCTAACAAATTGTAATGAGCACCAAGAACCTCAGAGCACACATTCTGATTCTATCCAGATGGCAAAGTCTGGCACTCTGGGGACCTGACTGAGCACACTTGAGCTGCATAAAGGGGAGATGATCCCAGAGGGCTGGCACCTCTGATCTATTCCCACCCACTTCTGTATGTGAGCCATCTGAGGCTAAGGGGTGGAGGCTGTAGCCTCTGTCTTGTGCCGAAACCACTGCTCCACTGCCCAGTCATGGGGTATCTATAGGAACCCAGAGCCTGTGCCTCCTTGAAGTATCTTGGGGTACAATAGCTGAAAGTACTCTCAAGACAGGGAGCAAGATCTCAGGCTTGTCCTGGTAGTAAGGAGGGGCAAGTGGGTGTGCATGTTGGTAGGAGCCCCTGCCCTCTGACTCTGGCCTTCTGGAGGCATGAGGGCCATCTGCACTGACAGTCACCAGGTTATAGGTAATTTTCTTGAGATTTTAAGTCTACTAGTACCTCTGGCTCCCCAACAGTGCCAAGAAGGCCTTTAATAAGAAGCCAAGCTAAGGGCACAGGAAGGAGTATGGCTCTGGGACAGGGTCCAGACCACAGGCAGAGAGCTTCCAGATGCCTCACAACCCAGCTTGGCCATCTGCTGCCACCAGAGGAAGATCCTGGTGCCCCAAAGCCAGCTACTTCAGGCTGGAGAAACACACTGGCTACAGTTGAAAGTCACTCTGAGGTGGCAGTGGAGACCTCTCTAGGCCCTTGATAAAGAGTTCAACTCTCTTGGCTTCTGGATGGCAAGTTTACCAGGTGAGCCATGTTGGTACTCAAGTAACTCTTCTTACTCCACAATCCACTCCTAGAATGTAGTCTTAACCTTAGCTGGCCAGGCCTCCCCTTATTCCATTCCTTTCAGCAGTTTCCCTTGCTTGAATGATTCTAGGATGAGATATTATGGTCCTTCTTCAAGACACTTTCCCTAACTATGCCAGGTCATACTGTCTCTTCTTCTTCTCCTTCTTCTTTTTTTTTTGTTTTTGTTTTTGTAGTATTAGGGATTAAATGCAGGGCCTTGCACATGCTAGGCAAGTGCTCTACAACTTACCTATGTCCCCAGGCCTTTTTTGGAATTTTATTTTGAGATAGGGTCTAACTAAGTTTCTTAGGTTGGCCTTGAATTTAAAATCCTCTTGCCTCATCCCCTTCAACAGCTGAGATAGGCCACCATGCCCAACTTCTGACCAACTTTTCTGTAATATACTGCATCACTACCATTTCTGGGGATCACGGATCAGCAACTGGAGCTGTACTACAGAGCAACAGCCATTTCCAACAAACTGATTTATGTCAGGTTCATACTGTTAAAAGTTCATTTTTAGTTGGGCACAGTGGTACATGCCTGTAATTCCAGTGATGCAGGAGGTTGAGATGGGAAGATCACAAGATCAAGACCAGCCTCAGCAACTTAGCAAGCAAGGCCATAAGCAACTTAGTGAGACCCTGTCTCAAAATAAAAAATTATGAAAAGGCTGGGGATGTGGCTGGCTCAGTGGTTAAGCAGCCCCTGGTTTCAATCCCTGGTACCTCCCCCAAGATGTTCACTGTTTCATTCATGCACCCCCCTGCCACAAGGAAGATCCTGTGTACTCTGGATGACCCCCTTTGGCCCTGAGTTTGCCACAAAGCAAGTGTGTAATTCAGACTTCTTAGAAGACAGGTAGATCATCCTAATCTTTCAGAATTAGTTGATGTCCTTTTTAGCTCAAGGCACAGCAATTTCCTCCCTGGCAGGCAAGGTTCCTGCTCCTAACTGCCAAGTCCCAGGCATCCCCTGCCAGCAGCAATTCCCTAGAGTTGCTGGTAGGACTAAGGGCAGAAAGGGGTGCTCTAGCCCTGCCCACCACTTGTCCCCTATCAGAGGAAGAGGGGTTGGTGGGAAGGAAGTTGACCCCTGGGGTGGCCTCAGTCTCCCCCAAGGGCTATAGGGCCCCCTGGACAGGCAGCAGAGGCCTACAAAGGATTTCCCTTCCTTTCCCTAGGGCCCAGGGAAGCAGGCAGGAAGAAGTGCCTCAGTAGCAGGCATCTAGTATGGGGGCAGCCAGATAGGGAGGTCCCCAGGGTTGCAGTTATCAGCCGGAGACCAGGCTCCAGGAAGGAAGGAAGGGCAACTCTGGCTGAGGCTGAGATAAGAAGGGGACTGTGCTCAGCACAATGGGCTCCAATAAGGCTGAGAGGCCCCAAGTCAGATTTTGCCCCAACCTGGCCTCCTGTCTATTCACACAGCCCATATAAATATTTACTGCTGTTTATATTCCTGGTCCACTGGGTCCCCTTTGAGGCCTTTACCTATGACCCACAGATCTATGTGCTCTAGACCATGCCTGCCCTTAAATCTAGAGGCCCTGGACTCACCCAGCAAGGGTTATGGACATTGTTCTCTCATACAATCCACAGGGACAGTCCCTCTGGACAAAACTATCCTCTTGTCCCAACCTTGGAACATTGGGAACTTACGGGGTCCGGTCATGGGTGAGGCCATTCGGCCGCTGAGGGTTGATCTGGGGGTTGATCGGTGGAAGAACAGGTTTGCTGTTGATCTCGAGTCCTCTCCTCAGGGTCTCTCGGATCTGCTCTGTGTCTGCAACCAAATCATTAAATATCCTAAGTAGCCTTTGAATTTCCAGCAACCCCCTCCCAGGCCCTGAAACCTAGTTCAATAGACATACTGGGGGAAGGCCACCATGCTAGCTAGTCCTGAGCCTACTCTATGCATCTAGATGTGAGAGCTGAGTGAGGGCAGATTGTGAGGAGATGGGGCAGATGAGGCATCATGCTCTCAAGAAGCTCTGGGTTTGAGAAGTGCCAATCTTGTAGAAGACAAGAAGTACTCTCTGACTCCAGAAGGCACTCATCATTGTTCTTTTTCTTCCTGCAACTTAGGCCTGAAGTTTACCTTTAACATGGCTGCAGACAGTGACTGACTGCCAAGGCCTTTGCCACTGTTCCAGATCATCAGGGATTCTGCATGTTAGGATAGATGCTGGCAAAGGCTGTAAGGGTCCTGCTATGAACTGGCAGGCACCTTCTACACTTGCTTTTGGGTTTTGAGTGGTCTGGCTCTGCTGCCCCTTTGCCTTTGGTCTGGGTCAGTAGGCTACTGAGATCGTCTTCCTACCTTGGCCTATCCCAGGGAACTCTGCCTCTCCATGGAGCTAGCAAGGATGGTGAGGTGAGAAAGGAGTTCTTTGGTGTAATTATTTCTCTGTAAGGTGCTTTAATGGTCTTTGAGGTGAAGTTTACTAGTTTCATCCCATATATGATATAAAATTTACCTCTGTACACTGCAAACAATTCAAAAAGAGGAAATTAGAATTGGTTGCTCAAATGGTAGACTTAAGAACGGGAGGACAGGATTACTGACTTTTCTGTTTGACCTGTTACTGTGGCATGGATTACCTTTACAATTAAAAAAATGCTGGCAGTGGTGGCACAACCTGTAATCCCAGTAGCTTGGGAGGCTGAGGCAGGAGGATCGCAAGTTCAAAGCCAGCCTCAGCAATTAAGGAGGCTCTGAGCAACTTAGAGAGCCCTGTCTCAAAAAAAAAAAAAAGGCTGTGGTTTGGTGGTTAAGCACCCCTGCATTTAATTCCTGGTCTCTCTCTCACACTCACTCACACACACACACACACACACACACACACACAGCCAATAATGATTAAAATTGTGGATAAGAATATGAATCCCTTCTTAAATTACTTCTTTTGTCAAATGCAATAAAATGATTATAGTATTTGAATGGGGTTGACACACCATTAGAACAAACAGGATGGAAATACAGGGTCAAATGTTTGTGACTAAATTTTCTCTTTTGAGAAAGACAAAAACTTTTATGAGTCTCATATATATATAGGAGCTGGGGGTGTAGGTCAGTGATAGAGCACATGCTTAGCATGCACAAAGCCCTGGATTCCATCTCTAGCACCCAAGAATAAATAAATCTCATATATAGATATTTTTTTCAGTGTTATAGACAACTTACAGGGCTGGAAATATAGCTCAATTGGTACAGTGCTTGTCTCACATGCACAAGGCCCTGGGTTCAATCCCCAGCACCAAAACAAAAACAAAAAAAGACAACGTATTAAAAAAAAAAAAAGATGAAGAGATTGAGAAAGGAAATAGACAAAAAAGTTGCATATGTATATGTAAGTGGCCAAATTTCCTTTGGAGATGCCCTTTGCTAAAAACCACAACTGTTTCTACAGCCAACACCAGCATAGGGAGCTTTCAACAATACAACCACATCCTCATCAAGACCTCACCAGGAAAGCAGTGGGTCCAGGGTGCCTTGCCGTAGCCCCTTAGACTGCCTGTGTAGGACAGTGGTGTGTAGTCACTGAGAGCTGGCCTCACATTCAGGCTTCTGTCTTCAAAAGCCTGGGTGGGCCTGAAGACAGTGATCCCCAGGTCTGGCATGGCCTTCAGGCCAGATCTGGGCCTTTTGTCAATTCTGTGGGTGGCCTACAGTTGTTCTCTTGTGCTTGGGTGATCTGTGAACTTTTCCTGTAACTGTTCTGTGGCTTCCACTCACCTCTATGACCTCAGATTGCAAGGGGTAAATAAAAAAAACACAATAGATCCAGCTGGTGGTACATCTGAAGTACATACAGGAAATTAAGCTTCTCTAATTCCCCCTTGATGGAAGACTTCACTAGCTGTTTAAATCAGGCTGGAAATAATCCATTGAGTAGGCTGTTGAGTTGAAAACCTATCCTAGACAGCCTGAAAATCCAACATGAAACCAAAGGGGGAAGGCAGGGTAGACACTCCTACCTTTCCCAGAGAGCCGTCGGGGCTGTGTGCCGATGCAGATGCTCCGGCTATCTTCATCATCCTCGGGGGGCCGGCTCAAATCATCCCAGGCACACTTGGCACTCACACCGCTCAGGTTGGAGCCATCTGTTTCAATGCCTTTGTCAACTCTCTCCTGCTTGAAAAGAACCAAAGACCCAGAGTTCCTTCAGAGAACTATGGCCCAATGTCACTACTACCCTCCCAGCTACCACCCTTATAGTAAGTACTGAGCCTATGTAGGTGCTGAGCATGGACAGCTGCTATTAAGAGCAAATTATTTGACCTTGTTCTGCTCTGGTTATAGATAATGGGCTTTGCCAGACACTGGATTCCTCCTGGGGATGAAGCCAGGGAAGCTTCTCTATCATTAACCTTTCAATCTAACGGCCTTCACACCTCTTTCAGAGCCCCAACTCTGTCTACCACATGCTGGCCCACAGAGCTGATAAAGCAAAGACAGAACCTTACTCCACGAGCAAAGATACAATCCCTCCTCTTCTCCCTGACACTCTAAGAAGAACCCCCCAGTCACTGCTACAGGCAGGGTGGAAGCCTGCCAGTGGCATGGGTGTTAAAGGGGTGAAGGCGGGGCAGCACACCTGCAGTTCCCCTTTCCAACAGCTAGAGGGGGTGCTCACCCTAGAGCATAAGGACTGTCCTAGCTGCTGGCAAACTTGTTTGGCCAAGGGCTCTGGATGAAGTTTCTTTTCCACTCCTTAGACTGAAATGGGGTCCTGGAGGGCAGTGATCATTTGCAGATTTCCTACAGGCCATCTGTGCAGGCCTTGGCATAGCTGAGTTAAAACACTTTCCAAATGGCCTCAAGGAAGAGATGTACTCAAAACAACTCTGGATTTTCTGGTAAAACATAGTTCTGTGATGCTGGGTTTGGATCAAAGGTCATCTGAGAGGCTTTAGCAACATTGCCTGAAAAGAGCCATACAGGCCAAATAAATCTCCTTATGACTTAGTAACTCAACAAGAGGCTGCACTTTCCTGTCTGCCTGTCCCTTGACCAGGGCTTCAAAATGGTCAGGGAGTCTATCTAGAGGAAGCATAGGTTCCCTTATTACTTGGGACCAGCCACAGGTGGCCTCTTTCCATCGATCACTTTTTGCTCTCTTTTTGTGCTACCATCAGCCGAGGCAAAGCTGGGGATTCTGAGCAGGGCAACAGCTCTATAAGCTTTAGGCAGGGAGCAATGGGCATGTGGGTCCTGGTTTGTTCAGGGGACAACTTGTGCCCATGCCTCTGCCTCCTTCTTCACTGCCTGCCCTGAGGCCCTCACCTAAGCCAAGAGCTGAAAACAGACACCTCATGCCTTCACTAGTCCAGCCTACTTACTTTATAAGTAAAAAGAAATAAGTAAGACCCAGAGCCAGGCACATTCCAAATTCAAGCCAGTCTCATCAATTTGGTGAGACCCTGACTCAAAATTAAAAATAAGAAGGGATGGAGACAAAGCTCCATGTAGTGTCCCTGGGTTCAATCCCCAATACCAAGATCAGAGAGAAACAGAGAAGTTAAGTGATTTGTTTAGGCACACAGCTAGTTAGTAGTAGAATTTAGATCAAAGCAACATGAGCCAGCTCTCAAATGAACTGATGGTGAGCAGTTCCCAGAGATGCACAAGCAAATACTAGGAGTTCATAATTGATGCACAGGGCCACAAGGAAAAGAAAGGTGTACTTCCTCCCATGGGCTCCTGCTTGCTTTCAAAGACTTTTGGGTAATGTGGATACTGCTGGTTGGTCTCAGGGAGTCTGCTGACTTGGAAGAACTATTTTCAGCATGCAGACAAAGGATGGTTTGCACATCTTACCAGTTCAAGATACCAAGTTCTTTCTGAGTATTTGGCACTTATGACAGAGGTCAAACAAGCAGCCCACAGTGCCCTTTCCTGGATCCCATTATAGCTGCTGAATAAGGGATTAGGGAAACAGCCTTCCATGGCTCCTTGCTCTTGCTTAGGCAGAAGCTACAATGAAACCAAGTTTAAAGTAGAGATAACAGAGGATCCTGGCATCAATTTGAAATTTTCAGTATTAAAAGCACTAGGAAAATAGAGGAGCATCATGTGTGAATGAGGAAGATTTATGCCCTGAAGCTCACAGGTCTGCAGAGAAGAAACCAGGGACTGAATGCTACATGTCCACCTGCCACCTCTCCCCTGCCCTAGCTCCTGGGTGCTGCCTGTGGCCTGCTCAAAATTTACAGAAGCATAAAAAGTTTAGAGATGGCAATGACTTGCAAATGATAGTAGATGGGCAAAAGAAACCAGATACAACATAGGCACATGGTCAGCTGCTTGCTGCTCTTGCTCCTCCTGAGCAGCCCACAGGAAAGGCAATGATGCTCTTGCAAGTTTCAAAATTCATACACATGCCAAAGGAGTACTTCATATAATCAAAGATGACACTGACATTGTCCATGGGCCAAACTGATAGGCAGTGGCAGGACTGTGTCTAAAGACCCCTTCACACACCAAGGAGTGCCAACCTACCCAGGCATGGTTGAAAAATGTGTCAGGAAGGACAAGATCATTAGGCCGTTTAGCACTCACCTCATAGCTGGGTGTGGGGTATCACCTGTGGTACTGACTGTTTCAAGGTTGGGGTGGCCACAGGGTGTCTCCTTGAAAGAAATCTGTGTTCTTTTAAGAAGGGAAAGTGGGGGAATGAATCCTGGGTGAGGAGGCAATACCCACTAATCTTCTTTTGTTGCTGATGATCTAATTTTAAAAAGTTGGTATGTAATTTACATTCAATAAAATGTATCAGTTTTTTTTAAACAACTCTTTTTTTTTAAGAGAGAGAGAGAGAGAGAGAGAGAGAGAGAGAGAGAGAATTTTAATATTTATTTTTTAGTTTTTGGCGGACACAACATCTTTGTTTGTATGTGGTGCTGAGGATCGAACCCGGGCCGCACGCATGCCAGGCGAGCGCGCTACTGTTTGAGCCACATCCCCAGCCCCCAAATGTATCAGTTTTAAATGCAAAAATACATGTGTCTGAGACACTTTTTTTCTGTGCTGAAATCTCTGCTCTCTTATGTCTGTTGCAGAATTCAGGTGTCAAGTTCCAAATCATGTCATATTTCTACTCGTTCACATATAAAGGTCTCCATTTTCCCAGGATGAAAGCCAGGGTTATTTGGAAGAGGCCTAGGCACAGTGTGCTAGCAAGGTTTTCCTCACTCAAGACATACTTGCAGATGTGGATCGATCTCAAATATGGTCTCTCCTCTCCGCATGTCAGTTATCAGCCAGGGACCACCAGCGCTGTGGATAAGGAAAGGGGAAACAATGATAACTGCGAATCTGGAGCTGACACTGAGCCAAGAGCCTGCCCTGTTTGCTGCCCCAGGTCCAGAACACAGAGGAGTAGTTTGTGGTCAGGGATCATTAGGGAGTGAGTGCCAGAAGCACAATACAAAGAAAAGCAGTCACCTATGGGGTAAGGGAGGAACTCCCACCCACAGAGAGCCAGGCCCCATCTCATGGGTGAATGTACTCACACGGGCACCGTCCGCAGCAGTTCCAAGATGCCCTGCCCATTCCACTGCTGGGCTGAATGTAGCTCCTCAGTGCAGACGCCAACAATCTAAGGCCAGGGATAAGATGCCATTGTGTGTTAGTGACCATCCTCCCTGAAAGGTCAATCACCTAGGCTTTCTTGGTGCCACTAAAATGGGGGCTCACAGGTGGGATTGCTGCCCCTGGGCTTGTGTGTTCATAATGGAAGGTTCCCTTAGTAGGGAGTGCTAGCCTGGATAGGAGATGGCCGGGTCCACAGATAAGCCCTGAGGCCTGACCCTTGCCCTTGTGTGACAGGTCAGGTGTTTGGCCAATATAAAGTCTAGCTCTCAGCTGCAGAGGAGAAAACCAAGGCCTGAGCTAACTCAGGATGGGTCCTCAGGCTGCATCTCGGAAAGGAAGGAAAGGTCAGGGAGATGTTCCCACAGGTGGTGAACCTTTGTGTGAATCTCCAGGAAACCAACTGAACCTCCACATAAACCACATCATAAGCAAAAGCAAGCACTGGTGGCAGCTGGGGAGATTCACACCCCTTCTGGGAAAATGTGAGGCCAGCCTGAGCTTCCCTACTGGGAAGTCCTGCTCCTGTGATGGGTCCTCATATGCTCACAAGATTCCCTCATTGGGGTCTCTCTTAACTACAGCCTTTCTATCCCACTCTGATGGCCCTTCCCCTTCTCCTCTCAGAGTGTGAAACAGGACCAAGTAAATCAACCTCACAGACCCATCAGAGGGAGAACAATGTGAATCTCTTGCTTCCTTCATTCCCCTCAGGTTTCCCTCCGTCTTCCAGGACTTTTCCCACAGGGAAGACTCCAATATCCAATTACACCTCACCTGGAGGAAGGTAACTACCCCAAAGGGTGTCTGCACAGGCTGCATCTGTGGGTCCTCTGTCAGCAGCATGTGCTGAATTCTTGACTCACTGTTATCCAAAGGGCTATGCCAAGATACGTGGTCCCCACTGCAGAAGGTGTTCTCTGTGGAGACACAGGAGGATCCTCATTATTTGCATCCAGGCCTAGAATTTGACTTGGACCTTAGAAGACCAGGCTGGGAGGCTCCCCATATTCCTGGTGTTAAATGAGGCCCCAAAAGCTCTTGAGTAAATACAGGAATGTTGAGAGGTAAGACAATTGGACTGTGAGAGCTATAACATAATCAGTCTATCCAAGTTTGAATGGACTAACCAGTTGGTAACTGTAGACAGGCAGGGCATGGCTGGAGGAGGTAGGTGACTAAGGATGTAGCCAAAAGGATTCATCTTTCCTATGGCCCTTCTGCCACCTCTCCCTACTTCTTGGGCACTATGAATGAAGCAGCTTCCCTCTACCATGCCCTTCTGCCATGATTACCTGCCTCACTTTGGGCCTAGAACAATGGAGTAAGCCTATCATGGCCTGAACCTCTGAAGCCGTGGGCCCAAATAAACTTTTCCTCTTCTAAGCTGTCCTTGTCAGATATTTTGGTCACAACAACAAAAAAGCTAAAATACCTGGGGGTAGGCCCAGGTATTTTAGCATTCCCTCTGGATGGAAGTGAAAAGTTTGCTGATATCTCCAAAACATCCTGTTTGCCATTCTGTTGGGCTTCGATGGAAAAGGACAGGCTGCTAGCATGGATGCTCTCTTGGCCTGGGAAAGTCAAAGACCTCTAGCATTTTTGGTCCTTCCCCAGCACCATGATTCATGAGACAGACAGCAGCCATGATCCTGTCTGCCAAAAAAGAATGAAGTGCTTTCCTGTGGGGTCACCTAGCTGCATGTCTTTCTCCTTGAAAAAATAGACCATGATTTCTGTGCTACTGAAATGGGGCTTGGAAGGGAACACCAACTTTGGAGGGTCTTTGAGACTGGGATCAGTTCCCCACAGTAGGCAGATTTAGGTATTTCTGAGGAACACTGGAGGCTTCCAGGAAATGAAGGTCTGGATAATACTTCACGTACCTTGACAGAGTATACAGGCTGGAAAGGCAGCTGCTTCCATGAGAACAGAGCCACCTAATAGCCTCACCACTGCACCTCACACCAGTCTATTACCTGGCACTTACCTTGGGTACCCAAGATATGCTGTATTGACTAGCCCATATGCATCCCTTCCATTTTTCCTTCCAACATAAATTGAAGTACATCATTTTGCACACTTATTTACCTTAAAGCTCACTTCATATGTGTATACAGAGTGCCACTTCATTAAGTGGCTGTGTCATAATTCATTGTGGTCTAGCATTTATGATGTGCGAATTTCTACAGCTGTAGTCTCTTACAGTTTTTTTTTTTGTCAACATTTATGTCAAGGCAGACACACCCATCTCTCTTACACAAACACACACACACACACACACACACACACACACACCAGTCTGAAGGTTCCCAGAGAAGCCTGAAAGCTGCTCTCACTTGTCTTGGTCTAAATACTAATTCCCTCCTGTGTCGGGTAATGTTACATAACTATCTTATCCAAGACACAGATTGCTGTCCTAGCCTCTACAGTGTTCATTCAGGAGGGAGAAGGAAGACTCTGTAGCAAAGGAGAGACACAGCATAGCAAAGGCAAAAGAGAAGGCATACTTCCAGGCAAAGCCAAGGAGAAAACTCCAAATTTCCTGACTCTTGCTGGCTTACCCTTCTCAGATTGCCCCACATGCTCTATACATAAGCAGCAGTAACAGCAGCAACAGCAACAACAACCACATACACAATACTCACACACACAGCCCAGGCCTGGATGACTTCACTGATAAGTTCTACCACATAGATAGTAATTAATACCAATTCTTCACAAACTCTCTCCAAAAATAAAGGAGAAAACATTTCCCAATTTATCCTATGATGCCAATATCACCCTGATAACAAAAACCAAACAAAAAAGTCATGAGAAGGGCTGGGTTGTAGCTCAGTGGGAGAGTGCCTGCCTAGAACATGCGAGGCACTGGGTTTGATCCTCAGCACCACATAAAAATAAATAAATAAAGGTATTGTGTTCACCTACAACTATTTAAAAATTATATATACATAAAAAGAAGTCATAAGAAGGGGGTTGGAGTTGTGGCTCAGTGGTAGAGCTCTTGCCTGGCATGTTTGAAGTACTGGGTTCAATTCTCAGCACTGCAGATAAATAAATAAAATAAAGGTCCATTGACAACTTAAAAGTCACAAGGAAAACTAAAAAAATAATTCATAGAGCCAAATCCTTTATTTATATAGAAACAAAAATCTTCAATAAAATACTAGCAAGCTGAACCTAGAGTTATATTCAATGATTAGAAATGCAAGGTTGATTTAACATAAGAAAACCAATATAAGATGAGTATATGTATAAGTTCAGCAATTTGGGAGGCTAAGGCAGGAGGATCACAAGTTCAAGGTCAGCCAGGACAGCATAGCAAGATCCTATCTCAAAATAAAAAATAAAAAGGGCTGAGGATGTAGCTCAGTGGTAGAGTGCTCCCTATTCAATCTCCAGTAAGACACACACACACAAGAAAGAAAAAGAAAATCAGTGTAATATATCAATGAAATAAAGTTTTCTTTAAAAAAAAAAAAACCCACACATAATCATCTCAAAAGACACAGAGAAAGCATTTGGTACAATCTAACACATTTTCATGATTTAAAAAAAAAAAAAAAACAAAACTCAAACTAGGACAGAGGTTGTGGCTCAGTGGTTTTAGAGTACTCGCCTAGCATGTGTCAGGTGCTCGTTTTGATCCTCAGCACCGCATAAAAATAAATAAATAAAATAAAGGTATAAAAAATTGAAAAAAAAAAAAAACCACTCAAACTAGAAATAGACAGAACTTCCTCAAGCTGATAAAGGGCATCTACAAAACACCTGCAGCTAATAGCATGCTTCATGGTGATTACTTCCAAGATCAGGAACAAGCCAGAGATGTCCACTCTCATCACTTCCATTCAGCATTGTATTAGAGGCTCTAGTTTGGACAAGTAAAAAAGAAAAAGAGAAAATGCATCCAGATTGGAAAAGAAGAATTACACTGCCTTTATACATAGATGACATACTTTTGTATATAGAAAACGTATCTGCTGGGCTGGGGTTGTGGCTCACTGGTAGAGTGCTCACCTAGTGCTCACTGAGGCCCTGGGTTCGATCCTCAGAACCACATAAAGATAAATAAATAAAGGTATTGTGTCCATCTACAGCTAAAAAATATTTTTAAAAAATGCCTGTATGTCTATACATTAGCAATCTGAACATGAACAATCTGAAAATGAAATTAAAAGCAATTCTTTCACAGCACCATTAAAAAGAACACAATATATAGAAATGAATTTAACAAAAGAAGTGAAAACTACAAAAGTGAAAGCTACAAAACATTTTTGGAAGAAACTGGAAAAGACCTATATAAATGTCATGGATCAGAAGACTTAATGTTGTTAAGATGGCAGTATTTGAGCTGGGGCTGTAGCTCTGTGGTAGAGCACTTGCCTTTCATCTGTGAGGCACTGGGTTCGATCCTTAGCACCATATAAAAATAAATAAAGATAATGTGTCCATCTACAATTAAAAAATTATTAAAAAAAACATGGCAGTTTTTCCAAATTGAACTACAGATTCAACACAATCCCTATTTTAAAAAGTCAGATGCATTTGTGGAAGAAATTCATAAACATGGAAATACAAGAGACCATAAATAAATAAATAAAATTAAAACAAATTTTTAAAAAATTTTTGAGATGGGGTCTTACCATGTTGGCTGGCTGGCCTTGAACTTCTAGACTCTTACTTTGGCCTTAATGGGATTATAGATGCATGCTACTACATGTGACTGCCCAAAAATTCTTAAAGAAACAAAGTTGCTCTTCTCAATCTAATTATTATTGGCACACATGTGTGGAGTAGGGATCAAATCAGGGGCAGTACTTGACTACACAGCTACATACCCAGCCCGATCTTTCCAATTTTAAAACTTATTATAAAGCTGGAGTAATCACATCAGTGTGGTACTGGCTTAAGAATAGGCATTTGGTCAATGCAATAGAATTGAGAGTTCAGAATAAAACTTTGCATCTATGGCCATTAAATTTTTAACTTTTATTTAATTTTTTTATTTTTATGTGGTGCTGAGGATAGAACTCAGTGCCTCACATGTGCTAGGCAAGCACTCCATCACTGAACTACAACCCCAGCCCCTACGGCCATTAATTTTTGACAAGGTTGTCAAAATAATTCAATGGAGGAAAAAATACTCATTTCAACAAATGGAGCTGGAACAGTGGGATATCCACATGCAAGACTCAAATTGGATCCCTTCTTTCTACCATTAACAAAAACTGACTCAAAATGGATCACAGACTTAACTACAATAGCTAAAACTAAAACTAAAAATCATAATAGTAGGGCTGGGATTGTGGCTCAGCGGTAGAGTGCTCGCCTAGCATGCTCGGGGCCCTGAGTTCAATCCTCAGCACTGCATAAAAATAAATGAATGAAATAAAGGTATTAGATCCAACTATAACTAAAATAAATAAATAAATAAAAATAATAGTAGATCTTCTGATTTGGATTAGGTAATGGTTTCTTAGCTATAATACCAAAAGCACAAGCAACGAAGGACAGATAAATTGGACTTTATCAAAATTAAAACTTTTCACTGGGTATGGTGGTTGCCTATAAATCTCAGCAGCTCCGGAGGCTAAGGCAGGAGGATCAAGGGTTGGAGGGGCTGGGGCTGTAGCTTAGTGGCAGAGCGCTTGCTTAGAACGTTAACACCATATAATAAAATAAAAATAAAATACAGACATTCTGTCCATCTACACCTATAAAAAAATTTTAAAATTAAAAAAAAAAAAAAGGAGAGCTGGAGATGTGGCTCAGTGGTTAAGTGCCTCTGGGTTCTACTTTTTTTTTTTTTGGCATGGGGTGACTGAATTCAGGGGCATTTAACCACTGAGCCACATCTCCAACCCTACTCTGTATTTTATTTAGAGACAGGGTTTCACTGAGTTGCTTAGCATCTTATTTTTCTGAGGCTGGCTTTGAACTTTTGATCCTCCTGCCTCTGCCTCCCAAGACACTGGGATATAGGTGTGCGCCACCACACCCAGCTGGCTTCTACTTTACACTCTTTAGAATGGCAATTATAAAGAACAACAAAAACAAATCCAGAAAAAACAAGCATTGGTGAAGAAATGGAAAACCTGGAATACCTGTGCACTGCTGGTGGTAATGTAAAATGGTGTAGTTGCTATAGAAAACATTATGGCAGTTCCTCAAACATTTAAAAATAGAATTACCATATGATTCAACAATTCCAATTCTGGGGATATACCCCAAAGAATTGAAAGCAGGGACTTGAACCAATATTTGTATAATGATGTTCATAGCAGCATTAATTCACAATAACAGTAACAACAAAATGGAAGAAACCCAGGGCTGGGGCTGTAGCTCAGTGGCAGAGTGCTTGCCTCGCACATGTGAGGCACTGGGTTTGATCCTCAGCACCACATACAAATAAATAAACAAAATAAAGATACTGTGTCCATATATAACTAAAAAATTATTTTAAAAAAATGGAAGAAACTCAATGCCCATCAAGAGATGAATAGGCTAACAAAATGTAGTATTTACATAAAATGTAATATTATTCAGTCTTAGAAAGGGAAGGATATTCTGATCCATGTTACAACACAGCTGAACTTTGAAAGACATTATGCAAAGTGAAATGAGTTAGACACAGGATAAATACTGCATGACTCCACTTATATATGAGGTACTCAGAGTATTCAAATTTAGAGAGACAGAAAGTAGAATGAAGACTGTCTGAGACTGGGTGGCAACTGCAGAGTTAGTGTTTGGTGGTTCAGAGTTTTAGTGTGGGAAGATAATAAAAGATGATAAAAGTCCTGGAAGCCAGGTGTACTGTAGTCCCAGTGGCTCGGGAGGCTGAGACAGAAGGATAGCCAACCTCAGAATAAAATACAAAATAGGGCTGGGCATGTGGCTCAGTGGTGGAGTGCCCTGAGTTCAATCACTGTAAAAAAAAAAAAAAGAAAAAGTCCTGGAGACAGATGATGGTTCTAGATACCACAATGTGAACATACTTATCACTACTGAACTATATGATTCTTTTTTTCTTTCTTTCAGTACTAGGGATAAAACCCATGGACACCCTACCAACGGAGTTACATCCCCAGACCTTTTTATTTTTTATTTTGGGACAAGGTCTTGCTAAGTTGCCCAGGCTGGTCTGGAATTTGTAATCCTTCTGCCTCAGCCTCCCGAATAGCTGGGATTAATTACATGAGTATACCATCATGCCTGGATGAACTGTGTACTTAAAAACAGTTAAGGATGACAAATTCCATGTTATGCATATTTAAACATCATTTAAAAAAGGCAGTTCAGAGAATGGGAGAAATATTTTCAAATCATGGATCTGATTAATATCCATAACAAAGCATATTGTATCCAGAATATACAAAGAGCTCTTACAACTCAATAATAAAAGACAATTCAATTTAAAATAGGTAAAAGATCTGAATAGGGGCTGGGGTTGTGGCTCAGTGGTAGAGAGCTTGCCTAGCACACGTGAGGCACAGGGTTCGATCCTCAGCACCACATAAAAATAAACAAACAAATAAATAAAATATTGAAAAAAATATCTGAACAGATATTTCTTCAAAGAAGATATACAGATAGCCAATAAGCATATTAAAAGATGTTCAACATGATTAGATGTTAAGGATATGCAAATCAAAGCCACAAAGAGATCACCACCACTTGATACCCACTAAAATGGCTAAAATACAAAAAAAAGTAATAACATGAGCTGACAGGGATGTGGAGAAACTGAAAACTTCATATATTGATGATGGGATGTAAAATGGTAGAGCTGCTTTGGAAAAGAGTTTAGTTATTTCCCCAAATGTTAAATGCAGAGTTGCCATATGATCCCGCAATTCCGTCCTAGGTTATACCTAAAAGTAAAGAAAATTTGACTATACAAAGGTTTGTATATGAATGTTCATAGCAGCATTATTCATAATAATCCAAAAGGTAGAAATACCAAATGTTCCTCAACTGATGAATGGGTAAATAAAATATGGTATATTCATACAATGTAATATTATTTGGCAATAAAAAGGAATGGTGTACTAATACATGCTACAAGATGCCAAGATAATTCAATAAAGAGCAGTCTTTTCAGCAAATGATGTTAGAACAGCAAGATATCCACATGCAAAAAAGACACAAGTTGGATTCCTTCCTTCTACCACTTATAAAAACTGACTCAAAATACAAAAATTGACTCTAACTGCAGTAGCTAAAACTATAAAACTCTTTAAGAGGAGTAAATCTTCCGACTTGGGTTAAGCAATAGTTTCTTAAGACGTAATGCCTCCGGGCACAGTGGTACACGCCTATAATCCCAGTGGCTGGGGAGGCTGAGACAGAAGAATCGCAAGTTCAAAGCCATCCTCAGCAATGACGAGGCACTAAGCAACTCAGTGAGACCCTGTCTCTCAATAAAATACAAAATAGGGCTGGGAGTATGGATCAGTGGTCAAGTAACCCTGAGTTCAATCCCCCATACCAAAGGAAAAGGGGGAAAAAAAAAGACATAATGCCCAAAGCACAAACAATGAAGAATAAATTCAGGACTTTATCAAATTAAAAACTTTTGTGCTGCAAACAATACCATTGAAAAAGTGAAAAGAGATGCAAATCAAAATTATTACTGCTTTACACCAGCTAGAATGGTATAAACATGAATCTTAAAAATACAACATTAAGGGCTGGAAGTGTGGTAGAGCTCTCATGGGGGTGGGGGGACACTGGGTTTGATCCTCAGCACTATATCAAAATAAAATAAAGGTATTGTGTCCATCGATAACTTAAAAAAGAAATTTAAAAAATACAACATTAAGGGGGAAAAGCCAGTCATAAGAGACCATCTGTTATATGATTCCATTGATAGAGAATATCCAAATGGGCAAAACTACAAAGACAGGAAGTAGTTCAGTGATTGTCCAGGGCAGGGATGGTTGAAGGGACTGTAGACTGACCAGGGGAGTTGGGGTGATAAAAATATTATAGGGTTCATTGTGGTGATGGCTATACGGTATGTGAACCATATCTCAATAAAGTCATTATTAAAAAAAAAAGTTGTAGTAGGAAAAGGAAGGAAGTCAAGTCCCTGAATTTCTCGTTACCATCTCCCCAGCCCAGCTTAGCAGAAATCTGACTAATAATTCTGAGACATCAAAGCATTTTATAGGCTCGTAAGATCTGAAAAATCACCTACCAACATTTTCTTTTCTACCAGTGAGAAAAGGGCCTCTGAGACTGTCCAATGCTGTGTAGCATGTCAGTGAGGAGGGGCATAGTCCAACACCTCCCAAACTTTACACCATAACACTCACCTGGACTTTTACCCTATCTGTGTACTCCTGTACCATTATCTATCTGTATTTCATCCCTTAAAATTGACTTACTTTTCTTTCTTTTTTTTTTAGTTTCCGGTGGACACAACATCTTTATTTTATTCTTATGTGGTGTTGAGGAGGATCGAACCCAGCGCCCCGCGCATGCCAGGCGAGCGCGCTACCACTTGAGCCACATCCCTAGCCCTTACTTTTTTTTTTTAACCTAAATAAACTTACTTTAAAGATAACTTCATCATCACTATCCTAACTAAGGAAAATAAATGGAAAATCAGTGTTGCTGACCACTAAGTGGAAGATAATTTGGTTTAGCTAATATTGTTGCCTACCTAAAGCTGTTGAAAACTGAAATAAGCAAGGATTACAGGCTGTTAAAAGATTAAAAAGTCATGAAAGAATCAAAGGACTGAGAAGGGAAGAGAAACCTAACTATTCATGTTACTGAATTCCTGTTGTCCAGTTATCAGCTAAAATCTGCTAGCTTTAAAGGCAAACCCTGGTCTAGAGGTGAACTTTGGAATTGAGAAGGCCTGGTTCCTATTTGCCTCTTTCCCTTACTAGTTTTAACTCTGGGCAACTTGTCCAACCACAATATCCTAAACCTGTTTCCTTGTCTGTAAGCAGGATCTACTGTGCCTACTTGGCGTGTTTCCTACTGCCACCAAGATATTCCTGTGCTGAAATACTGTATACTCACAAACAATGCCTAGTCACCAGAACACAGGACTGGCCAGTCTGTAGTAACAGCAAGTGGCCAGTAGGTGACACCATCACCCTTGGTTTAAGAAACAGATGGGGCCATTCCCTTGAATTTAATCTGATGTCTGGTCTACAGAAAAATACCCCAATCCAGGCTGCAATTTAGGTTAAAAACAGGGAAGATGCTAAAAATGCTTGGAGCCAAAACCTTTTATTAACCAGAACTGACACGGATTTTTAAAATGAATTCGCGCAAACCCAAACTGTTTAATGTACAGGCTTAATTTGGGAAGGGGCTTAAATTAAGCAGAAGAGCATTGGCAAGAAAAGGCAGTCAGGCCAAGTTGCTGCTGTAGGACTAATACTTTCCGGATATCCTGAGCACGTGTGGTCAAGTCTTGGCACAGGTACTACTGAGTTAAGAGGGACAGGGCAGAATGTGTAACTTTCCACAGAAAATGTTTAGAGAACAGGACACTAACTAACAGAATCTTTCAGCAAGTGGCAGAGTCTGCTGTGGCCAAGTCTTTCTTAACAATGAAAGAGCCTTGGTCACAGTTTTCAAGACTGGGATAAAGCCACAATGGGTTCATTCTTGAGTCAGGTCTGGTCTTTATGCCCTGGATGCTTGGCTCCATTCTGTGTGAAGCCACTGTAGGTCTCAGCACTCAGCCCCAGTGCCCGCCCCAGGAAGCTCCTGGCCCTACAGAGGCGTTTTCAAATGCTAATAATGCCTTAGTTGGAGGCCCAGCTGTCCAGCCAGGGGTTAGAGAACTGGCTCAGTCTCCCCCTCTCTCTGCCTAAGTCCTCTGTGCAAGTGAGGATGAAAATCCCTGAGGCCCCTTCTGAACCACACAGCAGGTGGCCACCTGGTATCTAAAAGGCCATCCCAGGTGAGGGCACCAAGTCATTTTCCATTCCCTTTCTTCCTCTGAGTTTTGCCCCCATGAGAAACCTCCCTTAGCTCCCTGAGCTTGGTATGCTTCTTGGCAAGGGGAAGCAGCACTCCAAGGTGGCAAAGAGTAAAAATAAAAATTTAAAAAAAAAAAAAAAATGACTAGGTATATTTCTGCCCCTTGCTTACTTGAGAAGGATTTCCTTATTCTATGTTAAATTCCTCAATAACAAAAAATTCCCTGGCAAGAGCTCTTTAAAACTCTATGTGTTGGGCTATGGGGTTGTGTGTGGCTCAGAGGTAGAACGCTTGCCTAGCACATGTGAGGCACTGGGATAGATCCTCAGCTCTACATAAAAATAAATAAAATAAAAGGGGCTGGAGTTGTGGTGCAATGGTAGTGTTCTCATCTAGCATGCACGAGGCACTGGGTTCGAGACTCATAAAAATAAAATAAAACCACATAAAAATAAAACAAAAATATCTGTCCACCTAAAACTAAAAAATAAATATTTAAAAATGAAATAAACATATTATGTCCATCATATCTAAAAAAAAAATTTTAAATACCCTCTATGTATTGGCAGGGGGGGAGTTGTTGAATGGGTGTACAGAGACACTCATTGGGTCCTTAAATTGGCCATCACCCTGTCCCCACCTCCCCAACATCCAAATTTGGTCATGGTGGTCTGAAGTTGGACTGGTATAATAAGTTACCTATTTCTGCACAAATAGGTTTTAGAAAGCAATTATTGTTTGCAAAGTAATTAACACTGCCTTTGAAATACTAAGAAACAAACACATTCTTCAAGGGTTCTTAATTCATCCCAACTCTGGAGAATGATGGTCTGCCTACATCCCATAAAAGGAAAGTCCCAGCAATGTTCCATACAATGGCTTCAAAAGTAATGCCCCACTACCACCCAATGGAAGCTAATGTCCCTTCTGGAGTTTCTTATGGCTGAAGTCTGGAATCCTGAAGGGAAATGGTCCTTTCTTCCAGGTGCTCTTTCTGAACACCCTGAGATGATCACAAGCTCTCCAGGGACAGAATGAGGCAGCAGGCCCAGCTGAATCACACTAATTGTCAAGTGAGGAGCTGGCCTGTAGGAGGTGTTTGAGAGAGAGCAGGAAAATGGAAGGAGACCCAAAATGGGCTGGCAGACTCAGGCCTGTCAGTTTTGAGGTTAAACTTCTGAACAATATGACACAACCATCTCTGTCTCCCAAGAAATAACCTCTTACCATTTTTTTTTTTTTTTTTAATGGTGCTGGGGATGAAACCTAGGATCTTGTGTGTGCTGGACACTCTACCGCTGAGCGACACCCCCATCTCCCTTATTGGTGTTTAAAAATCACTGACAACCAGGGTTCAAGTGTTCTCTATGAAGACCCAGAGCTGGTTCCTAGGAGGACTTGGCAGCTCTTTCCCCAAATGCCAGACACACCAGATATGCCACCAGCAACATGGACTGATGAGAAGGGAAGGGCCGATTAGTCTGTGTTCCATCTCTGGGAGACCCAGGAAGCCAACACATAGAGAATCTGGCAACAGTCTACCCCACCCTCTTTCCTAAGAAGGCCCAAGCTGCTGTTGTGGCCACAGTGGAACTGCTCAGCAGAGCTGGGTCCAGAAAAGGTCTCTCTGAAACTGGAAGAGAGCCCTTATACAAGTTAGAATACACTTAGGGGCAAACAGGCAGTTCTGCACAGGTGCAGCAGCCTCATGATTCCCCAGTGAAAGGGGGATACCAACTGAAGGTTTTGTTGAATGAACTAGCCCTGGCTGAGGCAGCAGAAGAAGTGAAATACAGTCAGTTCTGTTGGCCTCTACCAGCACAAGTGCTCCCAAAAGGGCCTTCTGATTGCCCGGACTGTGTCTCTGTCAGTTTTGAGGTTAAATTTCTCAATTTCAAAAGCCCGGGGGCTTTCTCCTTGCTGGAAGGAGGGAAGTGGGGTTGTATGCGCCTAGTCTGTTTTTGCCAGAAGAAGCCTACAAAGTTTTAAGGCCAAGGTGTATGGGCAGTCTGATGTCACTGCCACAGATTACATTTCTGGAGCTATTAACACACTCATGCAATGCTACTCTCATTTTAGGGAAGTGGTAACCCCAGACATTGTATGAAGGGCACTACCCTCACTATCCAACACCCTAAGACCCAGAGCCTCCTCCAGGCAGACACTACCTCCACCTGACAGCTCCCACTCACCAAAGGAAGGCCAGCACTCACTTTTTCCTCCAGGGATCCACACAGAGCTAGTGAGCATCTCAACAGGAGCTCGCAGTTCCCTGCATGCCATGCCCCACCATGCTCTAGCCATAGGTAAGAATCTTGCAATGGAGTTCTGAGGCAAAGCCACACCAGGAACCTCGAAAGCAGCTGAAGGCAACCATGTAAGCAAAGCACCAAGGAGAAAAAATTAATATGTTCTGGGTAATTCCCCTTGAACACTTGACCTCCTGCAGGGAGATGAAAAGATGGGATATTCTAGAAGTTAGAGGTGGTACAAATCCACAGAATCTGGCACCCCTGTCTTTCTCCACACACATGCACTGAGGACAAGGTGCTTGCAAGAGAAGGAAATCCTAGGGTACAGCTGAACCCCATTGCAGGGTTTCAAAGCAAATTTCTCCAAAGAAGGACAAGACAGAAGTCTTTCTTAAAGAAAGAAAAAACAAACAAATCAAAAGGAAAAACAAAACAGACTCTCTGTACATAAAGTTAATGAGTTTTTATGGCTAGAAGGCATTTTTTTTTTTTTTTTAATGTGGTGCTAGGGATCAAACTCAAGGCTTTGTGCATGCAGGCAAGCACTCTAGCACCAAGTTACATCCCCAGCCCATTAGAAAGAAAATTCTTGGTAGTTGGATGGATGGTAGCCAGTCTTAAAGGTTTTTCCAACTTGGTCAAATGGTAAAAGCAAGAATTGTGCCCATCCCCATGCATCCTCCTTTCAAATATTCTGAATGTAGTTTATGACTGGAAAAGTTCATTTGGGTGTTCAGAGGGCTTCCTTCCACTAATTCTGTCTGATATTAATTTGGCTAAATGTGGTTGCAAGACACTGCAAGGGGAAATGAATGTGTGGTACTACTTGATTAAATAAAGAAGAGTGAGAAGAAACATGATTTCTTCTACAAAACTGAAAGGAAACCTCCAGGATATCCCTTCTAAGTTTTGCCTGGCATCAAAGGACTGGAAAAGGACTAGAAAGCTAGTCAAGGGAGACTTAAAATTGTTTCCCTAGAAATTTCCTCAAAAACCTTTCCCTCTCCAGCTTCCTTTCACTCCCTCAAGTCACTGTCAGGAGGTATAGATAGAGAAGTGTAAAGAAAATTCCTTTTATACTCAAAGAAGCTCAGCAAACTGCAATACTTGCAGCAGGGTCATAGCAGGGGAGGCAGAAAACTGGTGGGCTGACAAAGACTCTGCAAGCCTCACCAGAGTCTCTACAGACAAGACTGTGGGTCCCTGCACTCCTCTTGAGTCCCATGCAGGACAATCTCCCCATTGTAAGGATGGGAACCTCAGTAGCCTAAAGGGCTCAGTGTAAACTTATAGTCCTACGTTTACTTTTATGAAAAATGTCAGGAGGTCCTTTAAAGTTTTGTTTTGTTTTTTTTTTTAAAGAGAGAGAGAGAGAGAGAGAATTTCAATATTTATTTTTCAGTTTTTGGCGGACACAACATCTTTATTTGTATGTGGTGCTAAGGATCGAACCCGAGCCTCACGCATGCCAGGCAAGCGCGACACCGCTTGAGCCAAATCCCCAGCCCCAAAAGTTTAGGTAGATCAAGCCCAGGGCCTCACATACACTGGGCAGGCATTTTTTTTTTTTTTTTTTGGTAGTGCTGGGGATTGAACCCAGGGCCTTGTGCATGCAAGGAAGGCACTTTACCAACTGAGCTATATCCCCAGACCTTTTAAAGTTTTAAAATCAAGCATATGCTTGTGCTCTTTCCACCTTTTTCCTGAAGAGAACGGTGAAATCTAGAATGAAAATCCATTTAGTTGCCAGGGACTTGTAAACCAGTGTACAATCACTTTGAAGACCAAGTGGCAGAATCAATATAGTATTCTCCGTGTGTGTGTGTGTGTGTGTGTGTGTGTGTGTGTGTGTGTTAGTTACTGGAGATTTAACCCAGAGGCACTCTACCACAGAGATATACTCCCAGCCCCCGGCTGCACTATTCTACATTCCCATCAGCAGTATGTGTTCAGAGTTCCGATTTCTCTACATCCTCACCAACATTTGTTATCTTTTGCATGCGTTTGTGTATTTTGATAACTGCTCATCAGATGATTTTGAGCTAATTAAAAAGGAGAACAGGAGATTGTCCTGAGTAGCAATGACTAAATTAGGCAAAAGTCCTTCAAAAGTAGGACTATCCTGTTTCATGTACACATATAGCCCCTCTGTCCATTGTTCGCTGTGAAACAATAAGCTGCAATTGCAAGAAATGGATCAGGAAACCTAGAAGCAGATTCACCCTAGCAGAGCCTTCAAATAAAAAGGCAGCCTACTAAACACCTGCAGTGTGGCCCCTGCCCATTGTGGCACTGCACAGACTGAGCAGAGGACCTAAAGAAGCTGTACCCAGACTCCACAGAAACTTGTAAGGGTATAAATAGGTATTGTCTTAAACCATTAATTTTGTGATAATTTGTTATGCTGCCCAGAAAACCAACACAGGAAAACTTCATTTTGGCTTAATTGTATTTGTTTTTTGCAGGGTTGGGGATCAAACTCAGAACCTCATGCATACTAGTCAAGAACTCTACTACTAAGCTACATCCTCAGCAATAATTTTATTTTATAATTCTATAAAATTTACATGGTTCCAAAGTCACAAATCTACAAAACAAGGAAAAGCCAGGCTTCCTGTTCTCTCCATTCATTCTGTTCCTTCTTCTTCTTTTTTTTTTTTTTTTTTGGTACCAGGGATTGAACCCAGAGGTGCTCAACCACTGAGCCACATTCCCAGCCCTTTTAAAAATATTTTATTTAGAGACAGGGACTTGCTGAGTTGCTTAGGGCCTTACTAAGTTGCTGAGGCTAGCTTTGAACTCACAATCCTCTTGCCTCAGCCTCCTGAGCCACTGAGATTCATGTGCCACCATGAACAGCCTGTTCCCTCCTTCTTGAATAGGTCACCATTTAAAATATATTATAGCTTATCTTTCTATTTAAAAAATCCACAATAAAGAAAAGCAGGGGCTGAGATTGTGGCTCAGTGGCAGAGTGCTTGCCTCACACTATGAGGCACTGGGTTTGATCCTCAGCACCACATAAAAAGGAATAAACAAAAATAAAATATTGTGTCCATCTACACCTAAAAAAAATTTAAAAAAGAAAAATATGTTTTCTTATGTGTGTGTGTGTATATATATGCCATATATATACCCCCATCCTGCTTTTATTTATTTTTTGTGGTGCTGGAGATTGAACCCTGCAGTGTGGCCCCTGCCCATTGTGGCACTGCACAGACTGAGCAGAGGACCTAAAGAAGGTCCTCTGTTTCATGTGTTTATATCCCCAGCCCCACCTGCTTTTACTTTTAAAGTTTGCTATGGCCATAATTTTATTTGGTTACAATAAACCATACATTTTACTTTATATCCTAGAATGTTTAACAACTTTCTAGGCTACATGAAAAAGCTTTTTTTTTTTTTTTTGATTCGTCTGTCACTTAAAATGACAACTTTGAAGACACTGCATAGCCATTCTTGATGTCAAGAGTTAGCCTCATCAATATATCACTACCTTCAAATTTTTTACTGCACAGGTAGAATGGTGAGTGTTCATATTCCCAAAGATAATTGGGAATTAGTGTATACTGAAATATTGGATTTATACAATTTAGGAAATAATATTGCTAACTTAAGAGTATATTCTAGGGCTGGGGATCTAGCTCAGTTGGTAGAGTTCTTGCCTCACATGTACAAGGCCCTGGGTTCAATCTCCAGTACCACTAAAAAAAAAAAAAAAAAAAAAAAAAAAGTGTATTTTATTTGGCTAACCAGGATGGTAAATCTATGAATCATGCTGTATGAATGACAAGCAGACTAGTAAGTTCTCTGTGGCTAACTATTGCATTAATAATCCAAATTAATACCCTTTCTGAATTAATGCCATCTACCTATAACTATCATTTCCCTGTAGGCTTGGCCATAGGATTTGCCTTGGTCAGTAGGCCAGTAGCAAAGTATATTTTCTCTTTATTTGGTGTGTGTGTGTGTGTGTGGTGCTGGGGTATTGAACCCAGGGCCTTGTGCATGTGAGGCAAGCATGCTACCAACTGAGCTCTATCCCCAGCCCAACAAAGCATATTTTCATTTCCACTTCTTCCCATGGACCCATAACACTGTGATAAGATGCCAGAGCTAATTATTGCAACTAGTGCTTCAATTAATAGTCCTTTGTGAACATCTTTTCATAATTTTGCTCATATCTTTGAAATTCCTAGAAGTGGGATTGCTAGCATTGCTATATCATTTTTAGCAACATTGCTAGGTATTGATAAATTCTCTTCCAGAGAGAGAGAGCTCTTTGTCCCCCCTAAGCCCCCATCTCAACTGAAGATTGAATCCAGGGGTGCTCTACTAACTGAGTTATATCCCCAGCCCTTTCTATCTTTTTATTTTGGGACAGTGTCTCACTAAATTGCAGAGTCTGGCATTAAACTTAAAATCTTCCTAACTGAGCCTCCCAAGTAGCTGGGATTACAGGAGTACACCACTGCACCTAGTCAATAGTGGCATTTTGTATCCCACCACGAATGTATGACAGTTTCTCTAAGCCTGACTTGATTCTGTCAGATAAGGGAGAAGTGTTATCTCAAGGCTTTTCGTTGCATTTCTCTTATTACAAGTGACGTGAACATACTTCTTTTCATGTGTTTATGGACATTTCCTTGAAACATCAAATTTTATCTCAAGAGTATTTTGGTTTGCCTCATCCCCAGCAATCCTCCAAAAGATAAAAAAATCAAACACTGATTATAGCTGTCATCCGCCACCACAGTGTAAGGTGAAAGTATCACTTATTAGCACTGATTACTCTTCTTTTACCAGGTCATAGGGCCCAGTCACCCCAAATGTATGTGTTTACCTGATTCTGAGGCAAAACCAGATCAAGTTAAGAGTCTCCAAGTAATGAAACTTCACTTTATTCTCTGATGCAATTTCCTTTGCTGTGTAGCCTTGAACAAACAAGTCACTTCCCCGTACTTTTCTTCCAGGTATCAAAATATGATGTGATGATACTGCCTACCTTGCAGGGAAATTTTTAGAATCAAGAAAAGTGATTAAAATACATAAAATCTGCCTTTTGTACTATCTGTAAGACTGTACAAGTATTGAGCCTCTGAGGACCTCAAATATTTTTAAGCACCTGATTTGACCACAGGAAAACAGGGCCACTACCCACATGAAAAGGAATAATGATCAAAGAGCCTCATGGGAACTAAGATACAGAGTCCAATACTGTGGTGCAGAATACAGTCTCCTCAGAGAGCCAGGATTCTAATCTTCAGCTCAGGAAACTAACACTTTTCTTCCTGCCTTAGTTTATATCAAGAAACACAGTCACAGTGTTTATGGTTGTCCTCAGAGATCACCCAACTGGGTCACACCTGGAGGGCCTGGGAAAGAAAACCTGGAGAAGAGGAAGGAGGCAGGGGGCTTTTTATAGGAGGCCATGTTGGAGCACAACAGAGTGGTCACCAGAATGTCAGATTAGAATTATTAGCATTATTAATTGGCTCTTGGATTTGGCAGTCTAAACACTCAAATTGACAGAGCTCACACTCAATGTTTAAATCCACACTGACCTGGGCCAGCAACTGTCCCAACTTTGTTAGGGCAGCATCAGAGATAGCAAGTATACTGCCCCCCCAAGGCCTATCCATGTTAGGAAATGCTCCCATATCCCAGTGAGCAGTTAACAGCTTTCCAGTTAAATCCCATTAACAAGAAAGAAAAACTAACAAAGAAAAAGGAAAATCCCTTTTCCATATGGCAAGACCTTAATTTTTTTAGCATTTTTAAAAATTTATTTAATTTTTTTTAATATTTATTTTTTAGTTATAGTTGGACACAATACTTTTATGTATTTATTTTTATGTGGTGCTGAGGATCGAACTCAGAGCCCTGTGTGTGCTAGGCAAGCGCCCTACCACTGAGCCCCAACGCAGCCCCAAGACCTTAATTTTTTTATTAGCTATTTTATAATTTATTTATAGTCTAAGCAACAAGTTCCTATGATTAACACAGATCAATACCACCTTGATTTTTGACCCCAGAGAATATTAATTAGGTTTTAGATGCATTTTTCTTTATCTTGTTATTAAATGCATTATCTAAGTTAGTAACTCATGTTTAAGAAAAAGAAAAGAACAGAAAAAACAAAAAACCAAACAAACAAACAAAAAAAGGATTGCCAGGCATGGTGGTGTATGCTTGTAATCCCAGCAACTTGGGAGGATGAGAAAGGAGGATTACAAGTTAAAGGGCAGCCTCAGTAACTTGGCAAGGACCTAAGCAACTTAGTGAGGCACTGTCTTAAGAGTGGGGATATAGCTCAGTGACAAAGTGCCCTTGGGTTCAGTCCCCAGTACCAAAAACAAACAAACTACAATACAGAGCCTATGCCACAGTCTATTTCAAATTCAGCTTGTCCACCAAGAGCCTCAAATTTATTTTTATTTATTTTTTTGGTACCAGGGATTGAACCTAGGGGTGCTTAACCACCGAGCCACATTTCCAGTCTGTTTTCTTTTTACTTTTTATTTTGAGACAGGGTCTCACCAAGTTGCTGAAGCTAACTTTGAACTTGCAATCTTTCTGCCTCAGCCTACTGAGCCTCTGAGGACCTCCCAATATTTTTAAGCATCTGTTATGTGTCATAGTTCACCCCCTACATACTCAATCCTTTTCTTCAAACTGAAATGCTTCCAGTTTCCTATTCTTCACAGGCCACACAGTTCAGAAGTTTTGTCAATCTGAAGCCACCTTTCTCTAGATTTGCTCTGATTTGCCAATATCCCTTGTAGAATGTGGCATCCAGAAGGACTGTTGGTTAAAGATGGCACAGGAAGCAGACACTTACTTCTGAGTATATACATGCAGGTAGAGAGCTAGGGAATTCTCTATGCACTTGGTCCAGGTACTTCCAGAGTCCCACTACTGCTCAGACAAAGGGAAGGGATTTGCAGATAACCAATTTTAAATGATCTGAGTATAAGAAGAGGAAGCAACAGATAATTTGTAATAACATTTTGCTGCTAAGGACAGACTCCTTGTAAAGACATTTCTTCCTGCTCAAGAAGGCTGTAGTAGAAACTGAGTTGTTAGGGTAAATTCAGGAAGTACATTTAGCAGGGTTTACTTAGAGCCCCAGAGCCTGCTTAGCCTGTAGGCCTCCAGCCTCAAAGAACTTCCTTAACATTGGAATTGAGCCAGCTTAGAAGTTACCAAAAGCTGGAAGACTTATGCAACTTATTCTGTGGACTTCAAAGGTGACAGAGAGCTTCCTGGGTGCCTGTGCTGCTGGCAGGTAAGAGTGAGTACAATGGCAGTAATCACCAGGGCCACCCAGCAATTGCTCTCTTAGAAGACATCTGGGCACAGGCACTAAACTACAAAATGTGCAGACCGCATGACCCAGCATCCCACTTTAGGAATTTACCCTTAAATAATGGGACACAGTTGCCAAGCTGTACATACAAGTTGTCCCATACAGCATTGTTTAAACTAAGGAAACCAGAAACTACTTGAAAGCTCATCAAGAGAAGATTGTTTAAGCTGGGCATTGTACACACATGTAATCCCTGCAGCTTGGGATGCTGAGGCAGGAGATTCGCAAGTTCAAGGTGAGCTTTAGCAATTTAGCAAGGCCCTAAGCAACTTAGTCACAAAATAAAAACCAAAAAGGGCTGGGGATGTGTGGTTCAGTGATTGAGCACCCCTGGGTTCAATCTCTGGTATAAAATACTACTACTACTACTACTGCTGCTGCTAATAATAAAAATAAATTAAATTAAAAGGGTTGGGGATCTGGCTCGGTGGTAAAGTATCCCTAGGTTAAATCCCCAGTACCCAAAATAAATAAATAAATGAGAGAGGACAGAGAGAGAATGAGAATTAACTAGAGGGTTTCTTATGTTACTACCTTGCACAGGAATACAATATATATTATTTGCTATTAATAAACAACATATACTATTGCTATTGAGCTATATTTAATCAGCTAGAAAGACTTTCATGGCATGAACCTGGGTGAAGAAAGTATCTTAATATGTACATTATTTAGAAAAAATTGCCTAATTAGTTTATGCGTAGAAACATGTCTAGAAGAGTGAACCAAATAAAGAATGGTTGACTCAGGGGCAGGGATTTAGATGTTTATTTTTTATTTTCAATTATATACTTATTTAATTTAAAAAACTATAAAAGCTTACTTATAAGAAATTTGAACAACAGAAAAATGAGTAAAGTGAAAAATGAAAATCTTTTTTCCCATCAGTCCTACTTCTCTGATATGACCACTGTTAATATTTGAGATGCAGTCTTCAAGACTTTCTTCTGCGCATGTTATCATATACATATGATATATATGAATGAGTGTATATATACATATACATATACATATATATATATATATTTATTTATTTATTTATTTATTTATTTTTTTTTAATTTGTGGCACTGGGGATGAAACCCAGGGCCTGATCTACATTCCCAGCTACCACGTTTCTTTTTTTAAAGTAAAAATGCAACCCTATTCTACCCATTGGTTTTTTTTTTTTGTTGTTGTTGTTTGTTTTTTAGTTATAGGTGGACAAAATACCTTTATTTTATTTTTATGTGGTGCTGAGGATAGAATCCAGTGCCTCACGCATGCTAGGCAAGCACTCTACCTCTGAGCCATAACCCTGATCCCCTGTGACTTGGTTTTTTAATGTTTTCAGTATTATTTATTTATTTAGGTGATACTGGGAATTCAACCCAGGGGTGGTCTACCACTGAGCTAGGTCCCAGCCTTTTTCATTTTTTAAAAAATGTATTATGTTTTTAAAATATTTATTCTTCAGTTTTTTAGATGGATACAATATCCTTATTTTACATTTAGTGTGGTGCTGAGGATTAAACCCAGTGCCTTGTGCATGCTAGGCGAGCTCTCTACCACTGAGCCACAACCCCAGCCCCCTTTCATTTATTTTTTAAAATTTTGAGTCAGGGTCTTACCCAAGCTGGCTTCAAACTTGTAATTCTCCTGCCTCAGCCTCCCAAGTAGCTGGGATTACAGGTATTTGCCACCATGCTTGGCTTGGATTATTTAAATGTAATTTTTGTAACAACAACAAGAAACAAATAAATTGTTTGGGGAAATAAAAGTGTACCAACCAGATCAGAGGACAACATGTGTGATCTGAGTGTCCAATGAAGAGAGATAAAGGACAAAGACTTCCATTGTTCAGGTCAACACACTGCTTAGTATAAGGAAGATCTGGACATGTCCAGGAAGTTTACAGCATCCTGCCCTAAATCTTCAAATACAAACAGGGCCTATAGGTGCTAGACCCACTGTTCAAGAAGGCAGCAGCCTATCCTAAAAATACTCTGCTGGACCAGCACCCTGTCCCAGGAATGCAGGTCCCATGGAGCAAAGGGGCTAGGCAGCGGAGGGAAGGCCCTCACTGCTGTTTCAGAGTCCATCTGCCATGCATCAGCAAAACCACAACCCATCCCCTGACTTTTAATACAAGACTGGCCTAGCTTGCGGTGTAGACTCACTTCAGGGGAACCCAGGCAGAACTATATCTGGCTTGGAGTGCCAGTTGTTTCCCAGTGAGAGAGCCAGGAAGGAAGTAAGCAGACAAACTGATCCCTGCATCTTATCCAAGGCTATCCTGGTAAACACATCTTCCATCTCCCCAGTGCCAATGGACCAGCCTGGGGCTGGTTCTTAGTAATTAGTGTCCCTGTCCTCTGGGAAGTTCTTCAATAATTTCAGTCATAGGTGGGCTGGGTTATGGCTCAGTGGTAGAGTACTTGGCTAGCTAGTACGTGTGAGGAACTGGGTTTGATCCTCAGCACTACATTAATAAATAAATTAATTAAATTAAAAATATTTTTTTTTAAAGAGAGAGTGATAGAGGGAGAGAGAGAGAGAGAATTTTTTAATATTTATTTTCTTTAGTTATCGGCGGACACAACATCTTTGTTTATATGTGGTGCTGAAGATCAAACCCGGGCTGCACGCATGACAGGCGAGCGCGCTACCACTTGAGCCACATCCCCAGCCCATTAAAAATAATTTTAAAAAATTCAGTCATAGTTATTTCTTTGGTTTTTCTTTTCTGACACTAAAAGCATGTGTTATGCAGAAAATGTCAAAATGGCAGGAAGGTACAAAAAGGAAACTATCAATGATTTAATTCTATCCATCATACCAATGAGGACATCTGTGAAAGTCCTCCTCATTGTCTCCTCAAGTCAGCCACAGGGCGATGTACATACTGTTATCAGAATTGGGCCTCAACTCTGTACACTGTTGTTATATAATATTTCTTATTTTTCTTCCTTCTTTCTTTTTTTCCCTTCTTCTTGATCTTACTAGGGATTGAACCCGGGACTTTGAATATGCTAGGCAAGCTCTCTATCAATGAACTATGTCCCCACCCTAAGTCTACTTCCTTTTCTCTTCAATATACTTCTTAAGCAGGTATGGTGGCACACACTTAGCAACTTTGGAGGCTGAGGCAGGAGGATCACAAGCTCAAGGCCAGCCTGGGCAACTTAGTGAGATACTGTCTCAAAACAAAATAAAAAGGACTAGGTACATACCACAGTAGTACAATATCCCTGAGTTCAATCCCTAGTACCAAAAAATAAAAAAATTAAAAAAAAAAAATTTAAAAAGGAGTTCCTTAAGTAACAAGATGAATAATATTAATTAATTCCATGTAGAATGTCAGATGCTATAGTAGAAGCACTACAAATATTACTAACATAGATATTACTACCTGTGTTTCATAGATGAAATAACCATGTCTTGGAGATATTCAATTTTCACCTAAGGTTTCCATAGGTTCCACATGGCCAAACTGAGATTTGGACTCAAGCAGCCTGCCAGTTGGGTTCCTGCTCTCAGCCACACTGATCTCCAGCCCAGAACATTCTACCAGGAGCAGTTTGGGCTTTATCTTCTGCAAAGATGCTAGGTCTACTGTCTTTCTACGAAAGAACTCTACAACTTTGCTCCTTAATAATAGAGCATCTCCAGCTGCTCTGTTCTGTTGACCAGTGACCATCACTGCAGAGAGCATGTCTGAAATGCAGGTGCTAGAGACAAAGGGGCTACATTCTGTTGAAAGTCAAACAATTAAGATTCCACAGGTCAGAGGTGAGAGACCTAATCTGAAAGTGCATATCCTAGTTTAATGTGGATATCAAGAAGTCTCCCACTACTAAAGCTCAAAGCTCAAAGCATTTCATGCAAGTTTCCAATTAAGACACAAAAGCATGGGCGCCAAAGGAATTTTTCCCAAATCCTGCAGCAACTCAGCAGTATGCCCTCCCTTCCCTAGCCAGCCCACTTTTACCGTGATCCTTGTATCATGGCCTGGCACACAGGACTCAGTCAAAATAACTCCATTCTCAGAAAGATGGTAACCTCTGCACTTGGGTCATTATTCAGAAGTGGAAAACATTTTCCAAGTTAGAAGTTGCCAGACTTTTTGGTAAGTGGCCAGATATCAAATATTTTGGCTTCAAGGGCCATATAGTTCATTCCTTATTCCTCTTCTTTTAAATTAATTAATTTAATTAGTTTTGTGGCGCTAGGGGTTGAATTCAGGGCCTTGCACATGCTAGGCAAATGCCCTACCACTGAGCTACATCTTCAACCCCCCAAGAATGTTTTTTTCATATAGTTCTTGACATAGCCATTCAACTTTATGTGTTGTAGCACAAAAGAAGCCACAGGTAATGTACAATTGGTGTGGCTATGCTCAAATTTTATTTACAAAACTAGGAAGCTATCAGGTTTTGGTCTGTGGGCTACACTTGCCAATCTCTGCTCTCAGGGTAAAAAGTCTTCCCTAAAAATACTCATTATATATGAGCTAAATAACTTAAGTTTTAAGGTACAGGCTTGATTCTCAGGGACTGACCCATTTTTCTTCCATGGGACAGGAATACAATCTTGCAACTATTAATCTAAAAACTTGGTAACATACAGATAAATGAATGGGGTTGTTTTGCCTTAGTTGGTCAGTATTACTAACAGATGAAAGAAAAAATATTTTATAGATCCATAGCAACCAGAAGAGAGGATAAATCAGGCTGAGGGAAAGAAAATGTCAGAAAAATCAAAAAGAGTAAGAAGACAAATGATGTTAATATAACCAGGCAGCTCCATTTGGCTTTGGTTGACTGACTGGGGCAGTGAGCAGCTTATACAAACCAGGAACGAAAGAACTCTACAACTTTGCTCCTTAATAATAGAGCATCTTCTTTCAGAAAACTTTCCTGGAGGCAGATATTACTGGATACACTTGGGGCATCCAAGAGGAGAAAGCCAAGTAGGCTGTAGGTGAAAAGCTCAACCTAGCCCAGCGATGTCTTACTTGGGCCAAGCTCCAAACTTCTCATGCAGTCTTCCTAATATCCTTTGCTCACCTGCAGGGAGGCTGGAGGACACAGAGCTGATCTACCTCTTGCATGTGGGAAGAGAACCCTGTGGTAGTGGACTTGTGGGGAGGCTGCTAACACTCCTGAGAGAGAAGAGGGTGCCCTTCTTAGGCTGAGGACAAGATTTTCCTGTATTCCACTTTCCAAGCATCGGAATGGCAGAGCTGAGAAGAATCCAAAGGCTGCACAGCCCCAGCACCTTCTGTGAAAGAATCACTCTCAAAATACAGTCAGAAAATCAAATACCTCAAATCTGACCAAGCACATCTTAATTAAAAAAAAAAAAAAAAAAAAAAATCATTCTAAATTAGTCTTTCCCTTTCTCCTGAAAAGGCTTCCACTGCCCTTAGAATCAAATGCAGACACTCATCCTGACTTGCCTCAAGGCCCTGCACTTTCCATTCCTGCAATGCCTCTAGCTGTGCTACCACCTGGACCTTTTCTCCCTCAGCCTTCTCTAGTGTCAGAAGACATCTTTCAGTTCCTCAGGCCTCAAGCTCTTCCCTCTCTAGGGGCTTACACATGCTGTTCCCTCTGCCAAAAAAGTCTTTCTCCTCATCCGTGGCCTGTAGTTCTTTTGTTAACCCCACAATGTAAAATACATCCACCATTTTAATTCCTCTGGAGCACCTTGATCTTTCCCTCTCAGCAATTTTATGGAATCTAGTATTCATTTTCCTTTTTTTTTTTTTTTTTTCGGTGTGTACCCAATACTTTAGGGCAGGTATCCTCTCTATTCCATATGGCTTCTCCAGCATCTGTACAGCCCCTGTATACAGCATGCACTTAAAAAAAATTAATACAAACAAGGGCTGGGGGTATAGCTGAGTGGTGGTAGAGTACTTGTCTAGCATGTGTGAGGCTTGGGTTCCATCCCCAGGCCCACAGGAAATAGAAAAAGAAAAAAGAAAGAAAGAAAGAAAAACAATTTCTTTCTCCCAACTTCTCTAGCCATAGGGAATTCTCAGACCCATCACCTCTAAGCCCTTTTTCCATATCTGAAAAGTGCTATATCAGATAGTGCTCTTTGGGCTACCTACTGCAGAAGTTAAAGAAGAGAATATAAACATCTGGGATGGCTTGGTGCTCAAAAGCTACTTCTTTATTTACTTTCTTTATTTCCCCTTCCTTCCTGTGCTGAGGACTGAACCAGAGCCTTGCACATGGCACATGCTAAGCATGCACTCTACCACTAAGCTACACTCCCAGCACTATTTTATTTTAATTACAGAAAAACAAGTTTGAGTTTCCATACACACACAAAAAAACAAAAACAAAAACAAAAAAAACCAACCTGACCTGTTGATTATTTGGAAAAGTATCCCTCACCACTTCCCATTTCAAAGATAAAGCACTCTTTTATTTATTTTTAAGGGCATTGTGGATTGAACCTAGAGGCACTTTACCACTGATCTACATCCACAGCACCCCGCCCTTTTAAAATATATATATACACATATATATGTATGTATGTATATGTGTGTGTGTGTGTATATATATATATCTTTGTTTTTATGTGGTGCTAAGGCTTGAACCCAGTGTCTTGCATGTGCTAGGTGAGCGCTCTACCGCTGAGCCACAACCTCAGCCCCTGCAGCCCATTTTTTTGAGACAGGGTTTCACTAATTTGCTTAGGGCCTCACTAAATTGCTGAGGCTGGCCTTGAACTTTTGATCCTCCTGCCTCAGCCTCTGAAGCCACTGGAATTTGCAGGGATGTGCCACCACGTCCAGCACAATTAAACTTTTAAAAGTATATTTAATAACAATGAATCCCAACATAATGTATAATTATAATGTACCAATGAAAAATATGTAAAAAAATTTTTAAAAATACACTTATGTCAGTTAAAAAAGGGGGGGCTGGGAAAGCTGAGGCAAAAGAATTGCAAGTTTGAGGCCAGCCTGGACAACTTAGTTAGAACCTGTCTCAAAGTAAAAAAAAAAAAAAAAAAAATTAAAAAGGGCTGAGGGTATAGTTCAGTGGTAGCACCTCTGGGTTCAATTTCTACTACTGCAACAAAGCATTCTATGTTTAGGGGTGGGCTTCACCCGGGCCTTTTCTTTTTTGGAACTGGGGATCAAACCCAGGGCTTCACACAACTCAAGGCAAGCACTTTACCACAGAGCTACACATCCCAGTCCCAGATAAAGAATTCTTGGTAGGTTCCTGTGCTAAATCTAATCTGTATGATACATAGGATAAGAACTTGCTCTTGCTTGTGCTGTTTAGCATGTAATAACCTATTTCTTTCAGGCCAAGTAACCTAAGAAAGGGGATCAATTATCTAGGACTCAGGAATTTGTTGCTACAAAAATACTTACATATATCATTATTATTTGTTGAATATTATTATTTATTGAAAACAATTATAACATCCACTGGATGACCATGACAATATTACTATAACAATATATTCATTCATTTAACTTGTCCTCACTTAAAAAAATATTTTGGGGCTGGGGTTGTGGCTCATGGTAGAGCACTTGTCTAGCACATGCGAGGCCCTGGGTTTGATCCTCAGCACCACGTAAAGATAAATAAATAAAATAAAGGTATTGTGTCCAACTATAACTAAAAAATTAAATATTTAAAAAAAAATCTTTGGGCTGGATGCCCGTAATCCCAGCATCTTGGGAGGCTGAGGCAGGAGGATCGTAAATTTGAGGTTAGCCTCAGCAAATCAGCAAGACCCTGTCTCAAATTTAAAAATAAAAAAGGACTGGGGATGTAGCTCGGTGGTGTGTGTGTGGGGGGGGTGTGTGTGGTATATATATTTATAATAGATAAAAATGCATTCCCCTCCCCCCATATGTAATATATACAAGGATGCTGACTATAGGACTGTAGAAGGAAAAAATGGAGATAACCCAAATGTCCAACAATAGGAGAGTGGCTAAAAAAAGTGATAGTATATCTAAGCAATTAAAAAAAAAAAAAGCATACAGTTAAAAAGAACATATGAACATAGAAAGATGTCCAAAAGACATTAAATTAAAAAAACAATCCCAGTTACTCAGGAGGCTGGGGAAGCAGGATTACAAGAACAAGACCAGTCTGGGCAACTTAGTAAGAACCATTTTTAAAAGTAAAAATTTTTTAAAAGGGATGGGGGATAGCTCAGTGACAGAGCACCCTGGGTTCAATCCTTAGTACCATTAAAAAAAAAAAAAAAAAAAAAGAATAATTCCATCTAGATATATGCATTAAAAAAATCTGAAACCAGGAATACCAAAGTTTTCTCATTGGGGGAATAAATTATGAAGGATTTTTACTCTCAGTGTCATATATTTCTGTTTTTATAAAGAACAAATATTTCTTTTATAAGCAGGGGGAAGAAAGGTTAAGAAAAAACATCCCTAGTGATAGTCCGTCAATACCACAGTTCAATCAGCCATGAGTCAGAGATGTTCCTGCTCATGTGGGGCTACCACCTCCTTGATTGGACCTAAATCACAAACTGAGTTGACTCAGCACATGTCATAAGGTTGCCATTAAACAGCAGCAAGTGAAGGCACTTGAATTTCCATAGTGTCAGAAACAAGGTTAGGGAGCCATGTTTCTCTTAAAAACTCAAGTGAGGGCTGGGGATGTGGCTCAAGCGGTAGCGCGCTCGCCTGGCATGCGTGCGGCCCGGGTTCGATCCTCAGCACCACATACAAACAAAGATGTTGTGCCTGCCGAAAACTAAAAAAATAAATAAATAAATAAATATTAAAAAAAAAAAAAAAAAAAAAAAACTCAAGTGAAATTGCCTTGGAATTTGTGGTTAAAGGCTCACCAATGGCACAATAGAAAACAAACTGCCTCTCCAGCAGAATTTTAAAGCACTCTAAAGCATAGTTAAAAAAATCAAGCCCTGCTGAGTTGGGGGATGGTTTCTTTCTAACAAAACCCAGAGGGTCCGGGACAAGGCAGTAGTCACTGACAATCTGAGAAGAAAAATAAGCTGATCAAAAAATTAAAAAGGAGGTGCGAGGGTTGTAGCTCAGTGGTAGAGTATTTGCCTAGCATGTGTGAGGCAATGGGTTCAATTCTCAGCACCACATATAAATAAAAAAAAGGCATTGTGTCCATCTACAACTAAAAATATTTAAAAAAAAAAATTAAAAGGGAGGGCTGGGGTTGTAGCTCAGCGGTAGAACGCTCGCCTAGTATGTGCGAGACCCTGGGTTCACCACATAAAAATAAATAAAACAAAGGTATTGTGTACAACTAAAAATAAAATTAAAAAAAAAATTAAAAGGGAATAGGGAGGAAGTAAGAGGAACTAGCTGCAAAGCAGGAAAGACAGTGGTTGAAGTGTCTAATGGTAAAGTTATTGATGTGTTTCTTATAGAACTTTCCAAATGATTCATGCCAGAAGCTGGATTTGGCTCTAAATCTGATGGAGCAAGTGAAATGACAGATACCCTTTCCTCTGGACTGAAACATTCTCTTCCCATATGATATTTGTTTTTTTTTTTTTTCTTGGTACCAGGGATTGAACTCAGGAGCACTCGACCACTGAGCCATATCCCCAGCCACATTTTGTATTTTTTTAAATTTTTCTTTTTTAGTTGTAGTTGGACACAATACCTTTATTTCACTTGTTTATTTTTGTATGTGGTGCTGAGGATAGAACCCAGGGTCTCACACATGTGAGGCAAACGCTCTACCGCTGAGCCACAACCCCAGCACCCCTCATTTTGTATTTTATTAAGAGAGAGGGTCTCACTGATTTGCTTAGCACCTCGCAGTTGCTAAGGCTGGCTTTGAACTCAGTGATCCTCCTGTCTCAGCCTCCTGAGCTTCTGGGATTACAGGTGTGCGCCACTGTACCCGGCCCACATGATACTTTTGTACTGGCCAGTGTCCTGACCAACATGCAAGGTTCCTCTGATCCCAGGCAGGGCTAAGACTTTTTAGGTGGGAGTGGTAGATATTGTTTTGCTCATCTGATGGCTATTTCCCTCTGCTTTGATTTGTTTGTGTTGCTATGGCAAAATATCCAAGGATAGGAAACCTACAAAGTAAGGAGGTTTATTTGGCTCATGATTCTGATAGCTGGAGGATCTAAACAACACAGTGCCAACATCTTACTGAGGGGCTCCTGGCTTTGTCACAACATGGTGGAGAAGCAGAAAGGGAACTGGCCTCATGGCCAAGGCACAAGGAAGCCAAGGTGTGGGGTTGACCTCACTTTACAACAGTGTGCTCTTGCAAGAGCTCATTTAGTAGTAGCTCAAGAGCTAGAAGTCCTGCCACACAACACCAAAGTTGCCAACCCACACTACTATACTAGGGACCAAGCTTCTTTGCGGGGGACAAATCATATCCAAACCATAGCACCCTCCTGACTAATGGAACTCTGTTTTGTATTTGTGTATTTTCCTGGCTGTCCCCTTTGAGGAACTAGGCCTATTTCTAACCAAAAGGGCTTGATCTGTTTTCTTGATATAATTCTGGCAATTGGGATGCAAGGGGATATCAGTGAGAGAAGTTACAGCATGTTTTGATTGAGCTTTCATTTGAGTGTCACAAGATAGACATGAGAGAGCTTACTGCTTATAGACTCTGTCAAATATGATTCCAGGATGCCAGGAAACACGACATCCATCATTTGAATATGAGAGAACCAGTTTAAAAAGACAAGTCAAAGTGCTAAGGAAGGCACAGTATAAAATTAAAAAGAACTAGATCCCTGACCATATAATTGAAGAGATGACACCAGCACTGGAATGTCCTTTTTCAGATGATTTGTTATACATGATAAGTTCCCTAATTGTGGGCTGGGGTTGTGGATCAGTGGTAGAGCACTTGCCTTGCATGTGTGAGGCACTGGGTTCAATTCTCAGTACCACATATAAATAAATAATTAAAATAAAGGTCCATCAACAACTCAAAAAAAAATTTCCCATATTGTTATGCTACGTCATTCAGTCAGGATGTCCTATTACTTGTAGTCAAAACCACTCCAATAGACACAAGAAGATAGAACAAAAACAAAGGTACCCGTTTTATCTACACCTTCTCTAAAGATCTGGCTTCCAAATGTGACTGCACACCACCACTGGTGAGGTAAGAGATGTTCCTATAACCCTGTGGAGCAAATGATTTTGCTACCAAAAGGCACACGTATTCTTTTTCTACCAGTAGTTACCTATTGCCTTAGGGGACTTCCCTCCTACTCCATATAATTGGAAATGAGGAGGGGAGGACTTTAAACATAAGTCCTAATGTTCCAATGGATCACTGCCTTCAATAAAGGTGGTCAAATGACCCAGATCGAACTAATATAAGTCCTTCCCTGGGACTGATATAGGAGAGCTGGAAGAAAATGGTCTTTGGCCTGCTGGGCTACAAATGGAGAGAACCTTAAACTAGAAATGCTGGTATTCATTTGTCCTGGCACAAGAGAGAGCCAGTCTGCAGTACAAGACCAACATAGAGAGGCCTGCAGGCACTGAAGAAACAGATCAAGCCATACCTGAACCTCTGAATGTCCCAGATACCTGAGCCAATAAAGTCTGTTATTATTTAGCATAGTTTAAATTGGGTTTCTGTCATTTTCTTATAATTAGAAGTACCCAATTAAAATAATATAGCCTATCCCCACATCTGGAAGTCTTCACCACCTCTGGATAATCTTCTTTCTGGGTTTTTCTTATTTCTACTTTATTTTCTTTCCAGCTTAGCTTCCCTCCTCTCAGTAAACCTGCCAAAGGGTAACTGGCCTCCAGTAGGTCAGGACTGTTATAGGACTCCTCGAATCATTCTTCAGAGCAAGCTTCAGAGGTTGCCTCACATAGCCCAATAGCTGGGCATGGGTATCACCACTCCACTCCATACCCGCCAGGGTCTCATCATTCTTCTTTCCTTGGCCTGCCTCGGCCTTAATGCTATTTCCAAGCCCAGATGGCAAAACTGTGGATGAGTTTTGGATCTGGAAAAGCAGGTCTCAATATTCCACTGACTTAATTATACTGCACAGCATGTCCTCACATGCAGGTGGATGGGTGGATGGAGAGCTCCACATAAAGTTACAGGGTTTAGGGTGAATGGCACAAGCAACATAAAGACATCAGACAGATTGAGGGTGCCATTTACACATGTAGGTATATCTGTGTACACATCAAGCACAAAATACATGTTTTGTACAATATATGTATCCTTGTAGAGTGTAACCAGGCAGGGGTGAGCAATGCCTCCAAGTCACAGGTAGGTTCTCTTCAGTATTAGTAGAGCATGCTCTGTTCTGAGAAAACCTGATAGGCTTAAACCCAATCTTATAAAATATGTGCAATAAGGAGCAATTATTCATGCTATCAAAAGATTCTTCACCTTATTAAAGGATTTACATTAAGGTCCCATCAAACTACAAGGACTCCACTGCATATAGAATGTCAAAGACTGCCTAAGACTTCTGAGGCAACTATATAAACCAACTACATAAAATCAAGGAGCCACATCTGAACTGAAATTTGTTCGATGGTTTGTGCTAAATAAAACAAGTCGAGGCTGGGGATGTGGCTCAAGCGGTAGTGCACTCACCTGGCATGCGTGGGGTGCTGGTTTCGATCCTGAGCACCACGTAAGAATAAAATAAAGATGTTGTGTCCACCGAAAATTAAGAAATAAATATTTTTTAAAAATTCTCTCTCTCTCTTAAAAAGAAAAAAAAAAAAGTCATTTGATTTGTATCACTAGTACCAGTTTTCTGTATAGGTGCAAAATAATGGCACCATATCAATTAAAGCAGGTATCTGATTCAGGGACAAAAAGGCACATCCTAATAAGGGTTTTGCTGTTTAATAGGGTCTTTACTATCACTGTCAAAAACAAAACAAAAAAAAAACAAAACAAGCTATCCTCCTTGATTCATATATGTTTTAAAGACTGAATAATAATAAATGCAGGTAATACTTATATAATACTGTTAATCAGGCACTGTTCTAAGTGAGTCATTTCATCCTCTTAATGACTTTCATGTGCAGTTACTATTATTATCTGGGCTTTATAAATGAGTAAATGGAACTTAAATGATGTCCAAGGTCAGGAGGCTTTAACTGCCAAGGTCAGGAGGCTTTAACTGGCAGAGCTAAGGTGAAGGCAGGCAGTCTTGGTCCAGGGGTTATACTCACCATTTTTCTTTTCTTTTTTTAATTAAGGGGCTATACTCTTAAATCACCTTCCTAAGCTGCCCCTTGATATGGCAAGCATGTGCAGAAGGGAGAATCTCACATGGAAGAGGAGTAGAGATGGGGCCTACTTAGGTTATTAGCAACAAGTTCAAGCAAGTGGTGCTGAGGACCTACACAATGCAATGAAATAGGATAAAAAATAAAGAAAGGGGTTTGGGGATATAGTTCAGGGGTAGAGTGCTTGCCTAGCACATGCAAGGCCCTGGGTGCAATCCCCAGTACAATAAAAAAAAGAAAGAAAATTCCTTTATATATAACTATAATGCATCAATTAAAAAATAAGTGACTTGGGAGGCTGAGGTAGGAAGTCACGAGTTCAAAGCCAGCTTCAGCAACTTAGTGAGGCACTAAGCAACTCAGCAAAACCCTGTCTCTAAATGAAATATAAATAAGGAATGCCGATGTGGCTCAGTGGTTAAATCCCTGGGTTCAATCCCTGGTATAGATAGATGGATCGATAAATAGATGGAAGACCACTAGAGTTGAGGAAGGGGATCAGGAGGAGGGATGAGAGGTGGCTGGCACTGGGGATTGAAGTGGGGAAAACTATGCTATATGCATTTATGAATATATCAAAATGAACTCTGCTATTATGCATAACTATAATACACTAAAAATATTTAAAAATTTAAAAAAGAGGATGATGCTGTTGGAAGTTAGGCTAGAGGAAGGGTAGTCACGCAAAGGAGGTTTCTGAAGAATTCATCTATTTCTTGATTTGGGTATTATTAAGTCTGTGAAAAATCAAAGTGCACAGTTACATGTGTTCTGTTTATACACATATTTTCATGAATAAAAAGCTAAAAGATGCTGGGTATGGTGGTAATGCCTGTACTCCCAGGGGCTTGGGAGGCTAAAGCAGGAGGATCTCAAGTTCAAAGCCAGCCCTAGCAACTCAGCAAGACCCTGCCTCTAAATAAAATATAAAATAGGGCTAGAATGTGGCTCAGTAGTTAAATGCCCCTGGCCTGGGTTCAATCCCTGGTACCAAAAAAAAAAAAAAAAAAAAGCTAAAAGATGATACGGTACATGCCTGTAATTCCAGCTACCTGAGAGGCTGAGGAAGGAGGATTATTAGAAGTCTGAGTCTAGCCAAGGCAACTTGCAAGACCGTATCCAAAATAAAATAAAATGATCTGGAAATGTAGCTCAGTGGTGGAATGCTTGCCCAGCCTGTGTAAGGTGTTGGGTTCAATGCCCAATACCACACATACTCAAAAAAGCTAAAAGATGAAAAGATGGATTTTGGAACTATTATAAATGTTTTTTGTCTTCCTACATACTCTGAATGTTCTAGAATGTCATTATATTAAGCCTTAGCAGCATGTCACTAAGTAAGGCATCATGGAACACACAGGCCATGTGATTTAGTAGCAATTATTCATGTGAACAATTCTCAAATCTCTTATTGTGCGGCCTGAGAGATGCAGTTAACCAGACGTCAGGTGAGACATTGGCAATATACCATCATGGTAAAATAGGTTCCACTAAAAGTACACTAACTGGATTCAAATTCTGCCATTGCCCCAGGGATTGAACCCAGGGGCGCTAAATCACTGAGGCACATCCCCATCCCTTTTTATTTTTTATTTTTGAGACAGGGTTTCACCCGGTTGCTTATAGACACGCTAAATTGCTGGCTTTGAACTTGCGATCCTCCTGCTTCAGCCTCCCAAGCTACTGGGATTACAGGTGTGTGACATAACGCCCAGCTAGATGTGTGATCTTAAATGTGCTACTTAACTCTCTGCAACTGTAAAACTGGTGTAACAGTACCTAACTCACAGAACTTGTCTGCATATTAAGGAAGCACTGATGGTCATGCTTGGCTGTGAAGTTGTACAGGATACTCTAGTAAACATTAGCTCTTTTCCTCATCAACATTTAGGTCCTTAGCCATGGACTCCCACCTTAAAGTCAGTTATCTTTTACTTTTCTTTATCATTTTGCTAGTATCTAAATAATTTACTATTATTCCCTGCCATGTTCCAAAAATAATTTAAAGTAGATTCATCTATTTTTCTAAATGGTACAATCAGATCACAGGAAATCTGAAAAACAGAAGTAATGTACTTTTAAGAGTGTAGTCAGCCTGCCCTGAAGGGGCCTAACATGATCTGCTGCAACCTACAGTGGTCACATTAGAATGCTTTAAGATGGATTATTGATGCAGAAGGGACTCAGAGTGCACACTAGTCAACACACAGTCACAACAAGAAACAGTCACAACTTCTGTGTGTTCAGTTTTTGTTTTTGGCAGTACTGGGGATTGAACTCAGGGCTTTGTACTTGCAAGGCAAATGCTCTACCACTGAACTACGACCGCAGCCCACAGCCACAATTTTACCATGAAAATTTCCAATCCCGTAGAAGTGTTAGTACAGTACAATGAATACTCAATTACCCTCCACCTAGTCTCACCAGCTGTTAACATTTTACCCCATTTGCTTTCTCTTCTCTTCCCACACATATCTTATTTATTTTGATGAATCATTTGACAATTAAGCTGCACACAGCATGCCATTTTATCCATAAATCCGCCTTTATCTCCCAAGAAGAACATTATTCTATGTTACCATAATGATATAATCACATCCAAGTAAGTTCACAGAACTATAATACTATTTTCCCATATATTAATAGATAATAGTATTAATATATTATATAATATTGTTACTTCATATAGTCTATATTCATATTTTTCCAATTGTCCAAATGACTTTTTTTTCCTAATTCAGGATCCAATCAAAGATCATAGTGTATTAAACTGTCACATTTACAATCCATTCCCCTTGTGTTGAAGGCTGCTTACCAAAACAAAGAAACAAAAGCTGAGGTCATAGCCAGGCGAGGTGGCACTCGCCTAAAATCCCAGTGGCTCTGGAGACTAAGGCAGGAGGATCGCAAGTTCAAAGCCAGCCTCAGCAACTTACTGAGGCACTAAGCAACTCAGCAAGACCTTGTCTCTAAATAAAATATAAAAAGGGGCTGGGGATGCAGCTCAATGCTTAAGTGCCCCTGGGTTCAATTCCACCACCCTCCCAACCCAAAATAAAAAGAATGAAAGAAAAAGAAAAACACCTGAGGTCATGGGGGAAGTGCTCCAGAGCAATTCATCACCCATACAGAAACATCAGATGATACGAAGCCTCCAGGACATTTCACTCCAACCTTTCACCCCAGCGGAGGATAGAGGCAGTCTGAGCCAAGTAAGACTAAGACCCTCAGTACAAGGTACCCACTTCAGGGTGCATATCAGCAGTCTTCAGCCCTCCTCTGGAGGGCCTGTGAAATATCTGAATTAAAAAATATTTGACCATTTAGGCCTTCCCTGATTCTAGCTTCCCCTTCACCCTGTGAGGGAGAAAGCTCCTGGCCCTTCTCTTTCTCCCTCTGTCCCATTTCCTACTATTAACTGAGCCTGAGCCAAGATTAGCATGGTCCTTGTAGTTCCAGAAACAGAGACAGCTAGACCACTGGGAGCAGGGAGCAGGAACCAGGCTAATTATGGCAGACTACAACAAGGGCAGGGTGATAAAGACAGTGGCAGGAGGGCTTAGGGATATAACCCTCTCTGCTATGGCCCAGGTAGCTTTCTACCCAGGAAAGGACTCCACAGACATCAAAATATGCCTGTAAGTTCCCAAAGTTGACCAGGCTCACGGCAGGACCAGCACCCCAACCATCCCCTGGACTCTTACCTGACTGGAACACGTATCGGGCCAGGCCCTGCATTAGCTCTGCTGGCCATGTTGGTGGGGCAGACTCCCCAGTTTCTCTCTTTAGGCGAAATGTTAACTCAAAGCCAAAACCACTAGGTCCATCTGTTCCAGTAAATCTGAAAAGAATAAAAAGCAAATGTTTAAGTTCAACTACCTTAGGAAAAACATTGTTTGAAAGTCTAACCAAAGCTCCCTGCTTTGTTTGGTGGCCTCAGCATACAAACCTTTTATTCAGGGGAATTTTCCAGGGTATGAGCCCTGGGGGAAGAAGGACCTCGGGACCTCAAAAGGCTTTAAGGAACCAGAATTCTTGCCTTACCCTCCTGCTAGCTGTGGACACATGTATAAGACCTGAGCCTAGCCAAACTTCCTTCCCTGCTGGCACTGTGAATTATGAGTTCCAGATTTTGTGGCTCTAGAACAATCCTTTTTGTATGACTAAGGCATCATTACTGAAAAGCTTCCTCATCATGCTCCTTACTCCTTCAAGCTGCTAATGAGCACCCACACTTAGTTTGCTAAGGATATGTGTCCTGTGAAAGGCTGTGTGCTCTGTGAGGATAAGACCCTAGGTTCATTCTACCCCATAGGGTACATCCTTGGCTGCACTGGCTGGCCTCCAAAGTCAACACTGTAGATTGGTCCCCAAGTAGATTCCAAACACGGGGCGGCCCTCTTCTTCCTGAAACCTAGCACCCCACGTGCCTGCATCAGTCAACACTGCTCCTCTGGAAACCACAAGCACTCTTGAATCATTGGAACCTGAAACATTACAGTTTGCCTCCCTTCCCATCTCTAGGTGACCCTGAATGATGAGGAATACTGGTTCTGTAACCATGATTCCTTCCTGTGGCAATAAGACAAGGTCAGAATGCTGGCCTTACCGTCTGCTAGGAAATGCTCAGGAGTTCTGAGTCTCAGGGAAGTCCCTGAAATAGACTGCTGCCAGAGAGAGCAATGATGTGGGTTAGAGAGTAGAGCCTGGTTAGTCGATTCCATACCTCCTCAGGTGAGAGAGGCATACAGGCAGGAATTCTTGAGAGCTCTGAGGCTTGCCAGCACAGGAAGGGTTAACAGTTATAATATGTACATGATATAATTTTCAGTAATTATATCTTGTACAAACTCGAGCTACAATGACTATACACATGTAAACTCCCCAGCATACAAATACAAACCATAAACTAAGATGACAGACAATATCTTGCTAGCCAAGCTTCTGGAACAGGCGATCAAAGGGAATATTCTCAAGGGATGATGATACAGTCAATGCCCAACCCTGGAATTCCTTGTAGCATTTTTTCTTCATCAACAACCCCAAGAGGCCAGGGAGAAAGACTGGAGAGAAACAAACAGAGTCCAATGTCTGAAGCTGATATTAGTCCTAGCCTTGGCTTTGGGTGCTTGGAGGAACTTGGCTCTCTAGCACCATGGGGAGAAGTCACCTCTGAGAAGCTAAATTCAATTTCTTTTGGATTGAAAATAAATTCTTAGATGGTTAAGCCCAACTATATTTTAAGGAAGTATCAATAGTCTGCATTTTCTCCAATTATTTAGCTATGTGGGAAGCAGACTCCATTTGGAGAGTACACATGTAGAATTTTGGAGATCGGCTAGGAAAGATGCTTAAAAGTGACACTACTTAAGCTATTTTATTTCCTTGCTGAATCACCCTGTTGGGGTCAATTCAATGAAGAGAAGCTGAGAGAACAGCTAGGCAAACAGGTTGCAAAAGCTGCCTCCCTGGGACTGCAATTTTGAAGAGGTGAAAACACATAGGTAATCCAAGACTGACTCTGAAATTCTGCAAAAGGAGATAGGTCACTAGGGCAAAAGGAAGATTTTTTAAGCAGTCACCAATTAGAGGCAGCTTTGTAAAATGTATTAGACCATTATTCCAAGGCTTTCATCTTGGTCCAAGGAAAATACATGATTTCTAACCACAAAAACTTGAAAAACAAACTAAAAGGAACATGTTCATCTTGGCTGCACAATGGAGAGAACACTGAGATGGAGATCCATGTCCACATAGAATCACTTTACTAAGGAGGGCTGTGTGCACACACATATGGATGTGCATCTGCGCACACGCATGTGTACACCATCTGTCTCCACACAGGGTGCTTTCTGGGCCAGCTCTGTGGTGGGCAGGCCAGTCCTCATTTGGCTATAGAGAGGGCCAGGCCTGGCCAGATGGTCTCCACCTGCATTTGATTACCACCCACTAGGCTGACTGGACACAGCCTCTACACTCTGAAACACGAGTTTCAGGATAATCTCATAACCTGGTCCTGTCAGAAAGTCTCTTTTTCAAAGCAGGCTGCTCAGGCAATAGTCAAGTGACAAGGTCATTCAGTATTTAAAGTCTCCTGGAGGGACCTGGCTTGGTCTGCATTTCCTCACATGAGGGCTTCTCCTGCCAAAGTGGTTTTGTCTGACCAGTGAATGAATCCCCTCCAAGGGAGCAGCTGTCTCTCATGTCTTCTGAGAGAGGAAGGCATGAAAGGAAATTGGCATGTGCTGTAGAAGGTGGGATCTGGGTCAGTGCAAAGAATTTTTCCAACATAGAAGGCTGCTAAAATACTGGCTAGTATAAATGGGGGTCAATAAAAATTTCTTCCTGTAGGGATTTTTAAAGAAATGAGTAAAAGATTCTCCCCAGTCTGGTAGGGTCAGGGTGAGGGTTCTGTCTTATTGCAGAAGGATGAATGAGATGGGCCCTCAAGACTGTTTCAGCTCAAGAATCCCTAATCCCACTCACTGGAGTATCCCAGGGAGAAGCTGGACAGCAGCTGGCAAGCCAACACAATGGCTATATCAGCCTCATGGTAACATCAAACCTGCCAATTGAACACATGCCTTGAATCCTACACACACAGATGCCTGACCATCAGAGCTTTCCCAAAGGCCTCTCCTAAATCATCTCAACTAAGGAGGTATCAATTAATCTAAGAGGTCAAAATGACTTCAGGCAGGAGGCAAACAGAAAACTAGGTAAGACTCTCTAGAGGAATTACACAGCTCAGGACACAGAAAGAGCCAATCTGAAAGCTAGCATCTAATGCTTGACATCACTAGTCATTAGGGAAATGCGAATCAAAACCTCAGTGAGCCATGCATGGTGGCATTACCCAGCTACACAGGAGGATCAGAACTTTAAGGCCAGCCTGGACACCTTAGAAGACCCTGTCTTGAAATAAAATCAAAAGGGCTGGGGATGAAGCTTAGTGGTAGAGTGCTTGCCTAGCATGCTCTGGTTTCAATTCCCAATACTACAAAAATAAAATAAAACAACAACAACAAAAACACCATCTCAGTGAGATAACATTCCATAGCCTCCAGGAGGGCTAAAATAAGACAGACAATAACAAGTGTTGACAGGAATGAGGAGAAATCAGAACATTCTTGCACTGCTAATGGAGGATGTTAAATGTTAAAGTTGCTCTGGAAAACAGTTCGGCAGTTCCTGAAAGGGTTAAAACAGTTTACCATATGACACAGAGTTCCACTTTTAAGAAGATACCCAAAAGAACCGAAAACGTGCTCACACAAAAACCTGTGCACCAACGTTCATAGTAGCCTTATTCATAATAGCTAAAAAGTGGAAACAACCCATCAGTTGCAGAATAAACAAAATATGGAATATCTGTAAAATGATACACATGAAACATTATTTGGCAATAAAAATGAATGGTGTATGGGCTGGGATTGTGGCTCAGCGGTAGAGCGCTCGCCTAGCACGGGCGGGACCTGGGTTCGATTCTCAGCACCACAAAAAAAATAAAGGCATTGTGTTGTGTCCATCTACAAAAAAGATTCATTCTCTCTCTCTCAAAAAAAAAAAAAAAAAAAAAAATGAATGGTGTATACATACTTACTACAACATACATAAACCCTGAAAATATTATGCTAAGTGAAAGAAGCCAGACACAAAAGATCACTTATGTGATTCCATTTATAGGAAGTGTCCACAATGAACAAATTTATAGACACAAAAAGTAGATCAGTGGTTGCCAGGAGGGGCTGGGATGAAGAGGGAATGGGGAGTGATTTTGCTAAAGGGTACAGAATTTCTTTGGGGTATGATAGAAATGTTCTAAAATTTAACAATTTACAACCTTGTGAATATATTAAAAAAACAACTGAATCATACGTACACTTTAAGGGGGTAAATTTCAAGGTATTAAAAAAAAAAAAAAAAAAAACAGTTCAGGTACACCTAAATGCTAGAGAAGGCAAGGCCAACCATGCCAAATTAACCAGGTCTTTACCTACCTCTATGTATTAATAACCACTACAATTTACTTAATACTGAAGTTTGAGGCCTTTGAATAAACCACTTTTCCTATGTTTTATCATTTATACAGCTCAGCCACTGTGATCCTCATTTAAGAAAGATGAGAAATATTGAGGGAAATATTTCAGTAATATTCCATAAGCCACAGAGCAAGATATTTAATCTCTGTGCCTCAGTTTCCTCATCTATAAAATGGGGATAATAACAATAACTACTTCACAAAGTTGTTTCAAGGATTACATGGTTAGGAAATTACACTGTAAACATTGTGTGACTTCAATTTTACTAGGTGAAAGGAAGCAAGTCACAAAACACCTGTATTATATGATTCCATTGATATTATATGACAAATACTATGATTTTTAATACGTAACTTATATTTGTTAAACATCCAAAATAGGCAAATTTATAGGAGAAAATAGAATGGTGCTTGTCCAGGGCTGAGAGACTGAGGGTGAATGGGGTGTGACTATTAATGGACACAGAGTTTCTTTTAAGAGTACTGAAAAGAATGTGTAGGAGGGTACTAGGGGTCAAATTTGGGGGCATTTACCATTGACCTACATTTACCATTGACGTAATCAATGTGGTGAGCAGTGGACTCAGGATGAAGGGATGCAGAATAGCTAGAAGACGGTGAGGCCTCCTTGTCATTTCTCATCCACAGCAGAGTCCACCTTTCATGAATATGTTGCTTAATGGCTTAGGTGTCTCCTGGGCTTTTTGTATCTGTTTCATGACCAACTACTCACCCCATAAAAGGACATTCCCAGTCCTTGTTTTCTTTTTTGGTACCTGGGATTGAACCCGGGGTGCTTAACCACTGTACAATATCTCCAGCTCTTTTTTATATTTTATTTCAAAACAGGGTCTCACTAAGTTACTTAGGACCTTACTAAGTTGCTTAGGTGGTCTCAAACTTGTGATCCTCCTGTCTCAGCCTCCCAAGTTGCTGGGATTATAGATGTGTACCACCACACAGATTCCCCAGTCCTGTTGTGTGTGTGAGGGGGGTTACTGAGGATTGAACTCAGGGGCACTCAAATACTGAGCCACATCCCCAGGATCTTTTTTGTATTTTATTTAGAGACAGGGTCTCACTGAGCTGCTTAGCTCCTCGCTTTTGCTGAGGCTGGCTTTGAACTCACAATTCTCCTGCTCAGCCTCCCTAAGCCACTGGGATTACAAGCGTGCGCCACCTTGCCTGACTCCCCAGTCCTTTCTAATTTTTTTTTCTTTGAGACAGAGTCTCATTAAGTTGTCAAGGCTAGCCTGGAACTTGATATCCTCTTGCCTTACCCTTCTACAGGAGTACACCATTGGGCCCATCTTGAAAAAGGCCTTAAATTGGATGGTATGGGAGATTAATTACATAACTAAAAACCACTAAACTGTATACTTTAAATGAATGAACTGGCGGGGCATGGGGGTGCATGCCTGTAATCCCAGTGGCTTGTGAGGCTGAAGCAGGAGGATCAAATCAGTGAGACCCTGTCTCTAAATAAAATACAAAATGGGGCTGGGGATGTGGCTCAGTGGTTGAGTGTCCCTAAGTTCAATCCCCAGTAACAACAAAAAAAAGAGAATTAACTGTATAGTATATGAATTGTATCTCAATAAATTTATTATATTTTTAATTTAGAAAAAAACAAAAACCTAGTCTACAGAAAAAAGCTCACAAACTGTAGACATAGACATATATGCATCATAATAATGTTTCAGTCACTGTAGACCAAATATATAATCATCTTATGATGGTCTCATAAGAATATAATGGAGCTGAGGGGCTGGGGTTGTGGCTCAGTGGTAGAGAGCTTGTCTAGCATGCGTGAGGCACTGGGTTCGATCCCCAGCACCACATAAAAGTAAACAAACAAAATAAAGGTATTGTGTCCATCTACAACTAAATATATATATATAATTTTTAAAAAAGAATGGAGCTGAAAAATTTCTATTGGCTAGAGACACTCAGCTATTATAATATCACAGAACAATACTTTACTCATATATTTGTGGTGATGCAACACTGCCAAATCATATAAAAGCATAACATATACAATTATGTACAGCACTTGGTAATTTTGGGGGAAGGTACTAGGGACTGAACTCAGGGGGTGCTTTATCAGAGCTACATCCCCAGTCCTTTTTTATTTTAAAATAGGGTTTCAGATGGACATGGTAGTAAAAGATATGGAGATAAAAGACAGTAAGAATAATAATTCTGATCCTGTGCAGGCCTAGGCTAATGTGTTATGTCTTAATTTTTAGCAAATTTTTTTTTTTTTAATTCTTTGGGGCTAGGGATTGAACCCAGGGTCTCATGTATGCTAAACACTGCACTACACACCCAGTTCCAACTAAATAGTTGAACATTTAAATTTTTTCATTAAAAAAAAGTTTACAGGGGTTGGGGTTGTGGCTCAGCGGTAGAGCACTTGTCTAGCATGTGTGAGGCACTACGTTTGATTCTAAGCACCGCATATAATAAATGATATATATAATAAATAATATATAATAAATACAGCCCATTGACAACTAAGAAAATATTTTTAAAAAAGGTTTACAGAACAAGGATATAATGAGAGTAAATATTTCTGTAGTTGTAAAAGTCAATGTTTAAAAAAATTAAAAAGTTTATAAAGCAAAAAAGTAACAGTAAACTACAATTTCTTACAGAAGAAAGAAAAAGATTTTCATAAGTTCAGTGTAGTCGAAGTATTTAGTGTTTATAAAGTCTACAGTAGTGAAAATAATGTCCTAGGTCTTCACATTCACTTACCACTTATTTACTAACTTCCAGTCCTGCAAACTCCAATCATTGCATGTACCCTATACAGGTATGTCATTTGTTATCTTTTATACTGTTATTTTACTGTACATTCTGTTTATACACACAAATACAATTGTGTTACAATTGCCTACAGCATTCAGTACAATAACACCCTATATAGTTTTATAGCCCAGGAGCAATAGGCTATATAATATAGCCTTGGTGTGTAGTAGGCCTACTAAGTGTGCAGTAGAGTTGTGTAAATACACTGTATGATGTTCACACAACAACAAAATGGATTAAAGGTGCATTTCTCAGAATGTATTCCTGTTAAGCAAATATATAACTCTTAAGTCCATGACAAGATGTTTTATTTCATTCATAATAACAGAAATGCAAATTAAGCATATTAAGATAACTATGAGATTGTTCTCATCTATCAGATTGGCAAAAATTAAGAAGTACGGTTTCACATTCTGTTGGTGAGATTGTAGAGAAAGAGGAATTCTCATATGTTCTTGTAAAGAAATAAATTAGTACCCAACCTTTATAGAGAGGAATTTAACAATACTTATCAAAACTATATGTTTATCACCTCTAAGAATTTGTAATTGCAAAATACTGGAAACCACGAAAATGTGATATAAGACAATGTGATTCAAAGACTACTATACAGCTGTAAGAAAGAGTGAAAAACTCTATAAGCTGATGTGGACACTGTTAAGTAAAAAAGCAAAAGAATTCTACAGTATGCTTTTGAGGAAGAAAGAAGGGAAGATAGAAAAATTACACATATATGAGTGTATTTATGCAAAAAGTTACACAGCAAGGAAAAATGGGAAACTGAGATGGGTTGCCTATATATAGTAGATGGGAACCCAACATAAAGGACTGCAGGATATTATATGACATTTTTCTGAATATACCTTTTTGTATAGTTCTCACTTTGGGATCCATGCTAACATTTTCACATACTCAAATAAAATAGAATCGATGAGGATGGAGGAAAATGCTAAAATGCAATTTGAAAAAAAATTATTTAGCTTATTTTATTTGACTGTGGTTAAATAAACAATATGACCATACTAAAGATGGAAAATAAAGGGGGCGGGGAGTTACTCAAATAACTTTTGTAGCTTTTTGCCAAAGGCTGTATCTTCAGGCTAAAGACAAAAAGAGCTGTAAACAAATACTAAACTCTAGATAGTTGGTTTACTTTTGCACTAGTATGGGTTAATTCTGAAGCTACACTATGTGTAAATGTATTGTGTATAATGAGAGTTGGGTTTCTCTGTCAGAGAAATTAAAAATTGGTAAATAGCCAGTCACAGTGGCCTATGCCTATAATCCCAGTGACTTTGGAGGCCAAGGCAGGAGGGTGGCAAGTTTGAGGCCGCTTCAGCAACTTAGCAAGACCCTGTCTCACAAGTTTTTCTTTTAAATTAGTAAATATATATCAATCAGAAATATGTTAACAACAACAACAGCAAAAATGCAGGCTAGAATTAACTCCCCAGGTATAGTTTTGAAACTGAAGGAATCAGTATGAATTCACAGTATTTAATAGAGACAAAGATAAAACAGAAGAGAATGTACTTGTTTGTATATGTGAGTACAAGAGAAAGGTATATGGCAACTCTGTACCTTCTGCTTAATTTTGCTGAACACCTAAAACAGTTCTAAAAATAGTCTTAAGGAAAGAGCCACAAAAGGGGCTGGAGTTGTAGCTTAGTGGTAGAGCGCTTGCCTAGCACAGTGAGGCACTGGGTTCAATCTTCAGCATCACTTAAAGTAAAAGCATTGTGCCCATATATGACTAAGAAAAAAATTTTTAAAAAGCCACAAAAGATGATATGTGCCTGTGATCCCCGTATATGGAACACGGTAGGTATAATTTAAGTGCAAGCTATTGCTAGCTATTATTTATAGTAGTTGCTCCCAGTTCTGAAAATTCATCCTAAGGGAATACTCTCATATTTGGAAAAAGCCTTTGGCATAAACATATTCAGCAGCATTTATAAGAGTAAAAAGAATTTTAAAACACTCTAAATGTCCTAAAATAGGGGAATTATATAAATTCTGGTATGTTGTATGGTAGGGCATTACAGTCATTAAAAACCAGAGCTTGGGCTGGGATTGCAGATCAGTGGTAGAGCTGTGTGAGGCACTGGGTTCAATCCTCAGAACCACATAAAAATAAACAAACAAATAAATAAAAGTTTTGTGACCATCTACAATTAAAAAAAAAAAAAAAACAGGGCTAGCAAGAAAGCAGGGACTGCTCTGTGAGCTTTGAGAGGCGAAGAACTCTCTCTGCCTCTACCTGGTAAGCTTACATCTGAACCCTAGTGTAGAGTCTCTATTGTAAATAACTCCTTTTCAAATGGTCATGAAATTAGAGCCCTTGCACATTACGGGTAGAACTGTAAAAGGATGCAGCTGCTGTGGAAAACAGTGAGGTGGGTTCCTCACAAAATTAAACAAAAAATCACCATGTGATCTAGCAATTCTACCTCTGGGTTTCTGCTGGTACACCCAAAGCACTGCGAGCAGGGCTTGGTACACCTGTTTCATAGCAGCAAAAAAGCTAAAAGCAACTTAGCTAAGAACCTATTAATAGACAAGTGGATTATAAAAACAACAGAGTATTATTCAGCCTTTTAAAAAAGTAAGAATATTCTGGCACACACAACATGGGTAAACCCTGAAGACACCATGCTAAGTGAAATAAACCAGATACAAAGGACAAATACTATATAATTTGCTTATGCAAGGTACTCAAGAGTAGTCAAATACAAAGAGACAGAAAATAGCCAGTGGTTCCCAGGATGGAGGAAAGCAGGCAATGGGAAGTTATTATTATTTAATGGGTACAAAGTTTCAGTTTAGGAAGATATAAAAGTTCCAAAAATGAATGGTGATGAGGTTAGTTATATTTAATTCCACTCAACAATACACTAAAAATGGTGAAAAAAGTAAATTTCCTACCATGCAGATTTTACCAAAAGCAAATGGTCATGAAAAATTGTGACACAAAAGTTAACAAAGTATGATTCAAAATATTTGTGTAGCTGGGTGCAGTTGCACATGCCTAATGCCCCAGCTATTGGGGAAGCTGAGGCAGCATCACTCGAGCCAGAAGTTTAAGGTCAGCCTGGGCAAAATATCAATCAATCAAGCAAGCAATGAAATGAAAAAATAAAAATGGTGCAGAAGACATGAGGAGGACTAGAGGCCTGCCCAAGGGTAAGGGCTAAGTGGTGGGGGCAAAATGGTGAGCCTGCCAGCAGTAACAGGGAAACAGGGCAGTAAGGAAGATGGACATCGGATAGTCTCAGTCTTGGCCCTCTTTGGCCTGTTGGAGGTCACAGGGTGGACTTATGGTAGAAATTATGTAAAACTCTACCTCTCCAGGAGCCCAATAATAGGCTAGAGAAGAGCCAGCAACATGGCCACAAATACAGGCTGTGGAGGTTGACTGAGGCGATGCCAATCCCACCTCTAACCATCTTCTGGCTGACCCTGGGGAAAGTTAACTTACATGTGCCCCAGATGCCTCATCTGTACAACTGGGGTGAAGACACTCACCCCGCAGGGCAGTGGGAAACTTTCTGGGATGGCACAGAGTCTGGTACTGGTGAGCATGCTCACGCATGCATGCCTAATCACCTCTCCTCTTACTGATTGCTAGAAGTCCCTGCTCATCACGTCCCCTGGGAACTTCTACAGATGCCTGCAGCTTCCAGGCTCTGAGGCTTAATGGGCCCAGTGCTTCCAGCCTGAAATCTGCCAGCTTTACACCATTTCCTGGTCTGGGATAGCTCCCAAAGCCCTCAAACCAAACCTGAAACTCTTCCTGACTGCTACCACACATAACGATAGTCATTACAGTGGAATTCAACAAATAATTCTAAATAAATATTTGTAGAGACAATGCTTTCACTTTGAACAATTCACAATTACTAATACTTCATCAACCATTTGGAAATGATGTTTGGTGACAGCACAAGTACAGTACTGGGTAGTAAACTTTGTGAAGTTATTTTGAAATATGTTTATACGGTAATATTTTGAGAGCACTAAAAAAAAGTTAGCTTCCCATTATATAAATCATTGTATAATCTTAAAAAAAAAAAAAGGAAAAAAAGAACACATTGGTTTAAGGCTGGGGACACAGTTTAATGGTAGAGTGCTTGGGCAGTGCACACAGGGTCCTGGGTTCATTTACAAGCACTGCAAAAAACAAAAGCGAAAGAACAACACACCAGTGGAGACTACGATCACACTGCGAGCTGGGAGTGTAATAGGCTGCAATGGAAGCAGCCAGTCACCTTTGAGTTTTAACTCTGAATCTCACATGCTTTTTTCCTGCTAAACCCTGTCCAAACAGATTCATGAAATACATTTGACTCACTCAAGTAGCCCTTTCCTAAGACCCCTTGCTGGGAGCCAAGGACTGCATTCCCACAGCATTCCTCAAGTTTAAAAACAGTAGCTCTCAGGACTGATTCAGCTGAGAATCCTGCCAAACAAACTCTCCTGGCTCCCAATACTTTGGCTGCTTAACTCTGTCCTGGGCTTTCAGTAAGCAACGAACTTCTCAGACTAAAGCATCAAATTTAAGAAAAATCCATGCTAGGAGCAGCAGACTCTTTCTTAAAGAGTGGTGGAAGCTCACAGTCAACTTTGGGTGGAGACTGGGGGTAAGTTCTTCCCTCTACTCTCAGTCCCCACAAAGAACCAGAGGCTCAGTCCCAGGGGGATCCCAAGCCAGTGTGGCATGCTATGGGAACTCTGATAGCTTCCCTTGGCTTTAGTTTCAAGCAACATCTTTAAAAATCTTTTTAAAATTAAAAAAGACAGGCTGAGCCAACAGAGGCAAGATCACAGTCTAATTGGGGAAGTGGGGTCCCCTCTACACACAGGTATGCAGTTTGAGGGCTTCTTACTGACCCCAGAGCCAAGGGAGCTACCTAACCAGGGGCCCCTGATCCACCCACTATCCTCCAGTACTCTGGGAAGCCAGCCACCCCAGAAGGCCATGACAGAGTAATAAAATAAATTTTTTTTAGTATATCAGCTTCCAAGGGCAAGGATTGTACTTTTTGTGTGTGCTATACATGGGTACACCATGTCTCAGTTGAGCAATGAATACTAAACGGTAATAATATTCCCATTGCCTCCAAAGAGATAATCTGGCTGAGACATTAAACAGCAAGCATGATAAGATAATATTAAAAAGCAATGAGGTTCCCCCTTAGTTACTATCAAAGTCACATTCAAATATCTTAATGGCATTTCCTTTGAGCCAATTTTGTTGCCGTTTCCTTTTTAGAGAAGCAGAATCATCACTCAACTCAGTTCTCCTTCCCTTATACTAGTACTGCGGTCTCACACCACTGGAAAGGCTTCCTAAAAATCCCATTCCTGCTCTTGCCACATCATCCCTTTGTTTCCCTCACCAGTCAAAAAAAACTTCATTGAATGTCCCATTATTTATACTGCCTTCAAACTCTGCAAATTCATCTTGCCCCACTGTCTTCCTCTCTTACTATATTGACCTTCTTTCTGTTCCAAAATACCTCAAGGTCCCTCCTGCCTCAGGATCTTTACACTAGCTCTTTTCACTGTTAGGGGCTTCATTCAATTGGATGACCAGGGCTCCCAGAGTTGTAGAACTCCAGGGAGCATCAACTGCACAAAATAAAATGAACAGTGCCCCTAGAGTTGTATGATGTGACAACCCTGACTGCCATCTTGTCCTTGAATATCATTCAAAACTTCAAGAAAGCAATTACTGATAACTGCAAAATGTACCCTCTCCACCCTACTTCTACTTGTCTGGGTAACCTAACCCTAACCTTCATGGAGAGAAGCAGGGCTCCCCTTTTAAACAAGGAGGACAGAGAAGGCTTCACTGAAAGGTGGTATTTGAGGAAAGATCTGAAGAGGTGAGCTAGTGAAGCATGGGGCTATCTGCAGGTAGAGCTTTCCAGGTGTGGGGACAGCAAGTACATAGTCTCTAAGGCAAAAGAGTGCCTAGCACTTCAGAGGAACAGGATAGGGGCCATAGTGAAGAAAGCAAAGTGAGGAAGGGAAGAGCTGCAGCAGAGGAGAAAGACTAAAGAAGAGGGCAACAGACCTTGAAGGCTGTGGCCTGTGGCTTTTACTCAGTGAAACAGAAGTCATTGTATGGTTCTGAGCAGAAAAGTGACCAAATGGGATGCTGCAGACACTGTCCCTGGTGAAAAAACCAGCACAGAACTAGGGATCCATATTAGCAATGCTTCTACAAAGCCCTGGTTACAAGAATGAAAAATTGTGAGACTGGCTCTAAGGTCAGGAATCTAGCATGTCTGCAACCTGATATATTGGAAAAGCTAGAGCGGTAAGGAGAAGGGGTTAGGGCAAGCCATAGTGTTGCCTGTCAGTTTTCACTGTTTCTTTCCCCCTCTTGACAGTCAATCCTTTAAGAAACATTTAGGAGCAAAATCTGTCACAGGCAGAAAGTACAGCGAGCCAGCTCACTCCTCTGGGACTGGAAGCCTGGACCAGGCCCCATTATCCGGCAGTTATTTCTCCCCACAGCCATGGCATGTGAGCTCCTGACCTCAAGCTGAAAGACATGAGGACAGAGACAGAGCTCTAAGCTGCCCCAGGTATCATCACATGAAGATCAGTTCTAGAAAAACAGAAGCATCTCCTTGGTTGGCCTTCCTGCGGCAAATGTGATTCTATGACTAGGGACTCTGGGAGCTTGAATAACATGGGAGGGAGCAGGAGGGAAAGGGTCACTATTTTTTTTTTAATATACATATTTTTTTAGTTGTTGACAGACCTTTATTTTTACTCATTTATTTGTATGTGGTGCTGAGAATAGAACCCAGTGCCTCACACATGCAAGACAAGCACTCTACCACTGAGCAACTCTACCACTGAACTCCAGCCCAGGGTCACTATTTTTAACTGATGTGCTACTTAAAGTCCTGGAGCTCAGGGAACCACACTCTCTGGGAAGCTGCTATGGACCCAAGTCTTCACTGGCAAAAAGCAGCTAGCCTAGCATCAAACATAGGCAGTCTATATTTCTGAGCCTCAGGAGTCCTGATTGCAAAGCACCTTCCACCAGGCCTCAAGGCACTGATTTGACAAGAGGAGGTGGGGAGGCACCATGATGACCTAAAGTTCTGAAGCTATATCAGGCGCACCTCCCCACAATGCTTCCAATTCAAGGATCTTCAACCAAAAGACTGAAGGCTCCATGAGGACCAGGATCAAGTTTGTGCTATTCATTAACACATACCTCATACCCAGAACCATGTCCCAACATTGATAATCTGTGTAATAAATGGACGTCTGGCCCTCCAAAGAAGAGAGGCCAGTGATGAATGCTGGATGGAAACCATGTGGCCTGCCTATCCATCACCCGGTAGACCCTGTACCAGGAAATGACAGCAGGCCACCCTTTCTCTTAGATCCATTGTTCAGTCCAGTTGCAAACATATGAAATTACTGCACTATTTGATTTCCTATGTGTGACAGAAAGTCTCATAAGCCATTTACTTCTGACAATTACCTGAAAAGGATTTCAACCACCTCTGGGCACTTGTGCTTGTAAATATTTTGTGAACCCGGATACATGAAGCCTGTGATACTCACTATTCTTCATTCACACACACAAGGAAGGAAGAAGTAAGAAGGCTCATGGTATTTATTTCTAGGTGACACTAATCACCCAATCCTGACCTTTTTAAGGGGACAACAACAGAAACAACATACCCTCAAGACTATTATGACCACATGACAGTGAAATTGTGATTTGGATTCAAAAGATCTAGGTATTAACTGAAAAGTAGGCAACCAGCACAATTAGTACACATGCTCCTTAGAGCATTCTGCACTGCGGTAAGAAGTCAAGGAGGCAAATACATATATATATACTATAACATAGCCATCAGTAGGGGTCATCTTCTCAAACACATATACTGTTTCAGAATCTGGAAATTTTAGCTGCAGTGGGGAAGCTGAATTTAGAAAACAGTTTTATCCAGGTAGCAGGGAAATCTTGGAAGATGTTAGGACACACAAAGCAGAAAATCAATGCACACCTGGGTCAGCATCAGTTACTATGAAGTATTTATAGAATCAGCATAAGAACAGAAGTATAAACCAACAGTGGTAGGATTATAAATAATTTTTTTTTGCCAAAACTTTTTTTGTAATTTAACATTTTTGGCAAAATGGTTCATTGTTTTTATAAATTAAAGAGGCACATTTATAACGAAGAAGTTGGGCAATAATAATGAATATAAAAGGAAAAAGTCAGGCTAGAAGAGTTAGAGATTTTGTCTTCATGTTGGTTAAACTAAGACAGGGTATTTGAGGTCTCACTGGGGCCTCAGAGGAATACAGTACACTCATTCTCACTTAAGCCAAGGTTAAGTCTAATGAGGTCTGAGTGAACAAGTCTGTACACCAGTTTTTCTATATAGTTTATATTATGGACACAATCAATTTCAAACCTTGGGATTATGATTGCAGTTCTCAGTATCAACCATACTTTACAGAAGACAACATCAATGGAGGAAAGTAAGATATATAAATCATGATCCAGGGGGTGCTGGGGGTATAGCTCAATTGGCAGAGTGTTTATCTTGCATGCACAAGGCCCTTGGTTCAATCCCCAGCAACACACACACAACAAACTACAACTGGGTTTGAGAAATTCAGAGGTGGGCCCAGCACCTATTCAGGAGAACTGACTTACTTAATGGCTTAAGAACTGACCAAAGGGGAAGGGGATGGGAAGGACGGTGGAATGAGATGGACATTATTACCCTATATACATGTATGATTACACTACTTGAGTGACTCTATACCATGTTCAGCTGGAGGAAGAAGTTGTGTACAATGTGTCAAAATGCATTCTACTGCCATGTATAAAATTAGAACAAATTAAAAAATTAAAACAATGTAATCATACTATTCAAAATAGAATTCTAGTTGAGTTAAAGAGATAAAGGAGAAAATAAAACTACAGAGAAAGGGTGGGGGAAGTGACCAAACAAGTCTGTCTGAATCCCACTGTCTAAACTCATGATGTGAGAAAACGGAGAGGTAGAGTGGGAAATGGGAGAAAGGTAGGAACAAAAACAAAGAGATGTCACAAAAGATACACAGTTGGGTGGAGCGGCGCGTGCCTATAATCCCAGCAACTCGGGAGGTTAAGGAAGAGGGCTGCAAATTCAAGGCCAACCTGGGCAATTTAGTGAAACTCTATCTCAAAATTTAAAAAATGAAAAGGGCTGGGGATACAGCTCAATGGTAGAGCTCCCCTGGGGGTTCAACTACCAGTCTAACACACACAAACGCAGAGATGATAGTAGAGCACACAAAAAGATGCTCAATAGCATACGTCATTAGATCCCAGAGACTCCAGAGGCTGAGGAAGGAGAATCAGAAGTTCAAAGCCAGCCTCATCAACTCAGCAAAGCCCTAAACCACTTAGCAAGACCTTGTCTCAAAATAAAATATAAAAAGGGGTGGGGATGTGGCTCAATGGTTAAACACTCCCGCGTTTAATACCCAATATCAAATAAATAATAAACTGAGGTACATCCACACAATAGAATATTATTTAATGATAAAAGGAAGTGAGCTCTCAAGATACAAATATGTATGGAGGAACTTTAAATGCACACTGCTTAGTGAAAGCAGTCATTCTGAGAAGGCTACATGCCATATGATTCCAACAATATGACATTTTGGAAAAGGCAAAACTGCAAAGACAATAAAAAATACTTAATGGTTTCTGGGGCTTAGGGAGGATGAATAAGCACTGAGAACTTTCAGAGATCATAAAACTATTATGTATGGTACTATGAGAGTAGATACTTGACATGCATTTGTCAAAACCTAAAAAACTGCACAACACAGAGAACCCTAATGTAAACTATGGAGTTTAGTCAATAATAATGTATCAATATTGTTTCCAAATGTATCACAGTAATACAAAATGTTAAAACAGGAAACTATCAGCAGAGAAGAGAGGAAGATACATAGGAACTCTGTATCATCTTCTCAAAAGAGAATTTTTTTTTTTTTTTGGTTAGTGCTCAGGTTCAAACCCAGGGTCTCATACATGCTAATCACGTGCTCTAGCTACATTCCTAACCTATCTATTCAATTTTTTATAAATCTAAAACTGCTTTTAAAAATAAATTGTTAAACTGGGTGCAGTGGCACACACCTATAATCCCAGCCACCCAGGAGTTTGAAGCAGGAGAATTGCAAATTTGAGATCGGTCTCAGCAACTTAGTGAGACCCTGTCTCAAAATAAAATTAGAAACAGGCTGGGATGTAGCTCAGTGGTAAAGCACTCCTGGGTTCAATTACCAATACCAAAATAAAAATATGAATTAAAAATAAAATGTTAAAGGAATTAAAATGCAAGGAAGCTGGGGATGTGTCTTAGCAGTATAGCACTTGCCTTAGCATGCATGAGGCCCTGGGTTTGATCCCCAGCACCACCGAAAACAAAAACAAAACAGGAATTAAAATGCAAGAAAAGAAGATGGGGGGTGCTGGGGGTATAGCTCAATTGGCAGAGTGTTTGTCTTGCATGCACAAGGCCCTTGGTTCAATCCCCAGCAACACACACACACAAATTACCATCAGCATTGATATAAGAACAAAGGAAGGGCTGAGGTAGCTCAGTGATAGAGTACTTGCCTAGCATGAATGAGGCACTGGTTTCGATCCTCAGAACCACATATAAATAAATAAAATAAAGGTCCATCAACAATTAGGAAAAAAAAGAACAAAGGAAAAAAATATCCTCTCCTGGGTGTTTTTATGTAAGATTAAAAATTCTTGGGGCTGGGGATGTGGCTCAAGCAGTAGCGCGCTTGCCTGGCATGCGTGCAGCCCGGGTTCGATCCTCAGCACCACATATAAACAAAGATGTTGTATCCGCCGAAATCTAAAAAAAAAAAAAATATTAAAAAAAAAAAAAAATTCTTCCCAGATTGGCACAGCAGACACCTAATTAGCTAGAAGTTTATGACATACTCCAGCCTGGAAAAGTTCCCTATGTCTATACCTGGCCTGAGAGAGAATGACCTGATGCCCCGCAAATCCTAGCCAAGATATGTTCCTGGCTACTGGAATTCTGGGCACATTCCTGACCACAAGAAGCATGATCATGTGAACCTGTCATTAAAGCCAGCAAAAAATCACCCTTGCACTTTTAAAGAGCTGCAGGTAGGTACAGCTCAGTGGTAGACCACTTGGCTTGCATACATGAGGCCCTGGGTTCCACTCCCGGCATCACAAAAAAATCAAAATCAAAAACAAAAACAAAAAAATTGTAAATTTTACTGATAACTTTTTTTTTTTTTTTTTAATTGAGGATTGAACCCAAGGGTATACCACCAAGCTACATCCCCAGGCCTTTTATTTTTCATTTTAAGACAGGGTCTTGCCAAATTGCCGAGGTTGGCCTCAAACTTGAGATTCTCCTGCCTCAGCCTGCCCAGTAGCTGGGATTATAGGTATGCACCATGGCACCTGGCTTATTGGCTATTTTTTGAAAATAACTTCAGTTAAGGTTGCAGAAGCCTTAACTTGAGAGATGACAGGATTCTGTCACCTACTGTCCGTTTGTAACATCTTGCTATTACCCTGCAGGACACTGTCTTCTCTATAAGTTTGCTTCGACGCAGAGTTCCTGGTTAATTCTATTCAGTTATGATCATACACTAAACCAAGATAACTTTAACTTAGGTGCATAATTTTAATAGAGTTCTCCAGTGTTCTCTCTGAAGAGGGTGGAGAATCCAGATTGCCTGGGTTTATATTCCAGTTCCAGTGTTTACTTACTGGGTGGATATGTTCCCTAATATCTTACCTAAAAATTAAGGAGAATAAATCCTACTTCATAGTTATTCTGAGAATTAAATGAGTTAATTTAATTAATTTATTTAAGCTCTTAGAATAGTACCCTGTATAAAATAAGGGCTGTGTGTTCCACTATCACTACATGTTTTAAGTTTCTTGAAGCATTGGAGATCATAGAGCGGGAGAAGATAGCCCTTTCTTCTCTCTATAGCCCAGGGAAACAGGCAAAACCAAAAGCTGCTCCCAGTGCCTAACCCTCATTGTCTTCTTCCTTCCTGGGACTTCACCATCCTACATCAAACCAATGCTAGGATTTTTAAGGTCAGTAGTTTGGAGAGATTTTCCACTGTACCCTTACACAAACACATCATCTTGTCTGCTGTTCTGCCTGTACAAGGATTCGACATAGCTTTGTTGGTGGGTGTACTGCTGTCCTGGATAGCAGGGAAGCCAGCAAGCTACAAAGTTATTTGGAGGAGTGAGGAGATCATCCCTCAGAGAGAAATGTCTGGAGTGCTCTTGTCAGAGAGAACAGATTCAGAGATTAGAGCTGAGGTCCTGAAATAGAAAATGAAGTAGAATTAGATACCTCAGAGGCAGGACACAGGAATGTATTTAGGAGTCAAAGGGCAAAGGCTAGAGTTGGGACTTCTGAATCAGAATGCTGGAAAAGGAAGATTCTGGCGAGCCCAGACTCTGAATGTGGTAGGTATGAAGGTCACCCACCAATCAATGTAGAAAAAGTCATGACCTAGAAAATGGGAGCCCAGAAAGGTGGGTCAAACTGGGAAAAATCCTGGGATTGAAAGATTAGATCATGGGAAGCCCATAAATGCTTCCAAATCTCTTCAAGGAGGAAAAAGAAATTTCTCTGACACTACTCTGGCCTGGCATTCACTCCCTAATCCTAGGCCTCTTGGACTTTTTCTTAAGTGATTCAGACTAAGCCCACTAGAGACTCTTTCTAACTGTCCCTTAGCACTGAGGGTCTTTATATTGGAGAATTTGGAATCCAAAAGGATAAGAAAATTCATGCTGCAAATGAAATGTTTTATAAAGGATGAAGTCACCACCCACACAGATCTGCCAGAGCCCCCACAATATCTTAGGTCTTCCTGTGGCTATGAAAAAAAATGAATTCTCCTTAACATTTTAAATTCAAAGATCTAGGGGCTGAAATCCAACCCAGAGTGGTAGCTTTGGCATCAGGGAGAGCTTTAGGGACCCTGCTAGCCTCTACCCCTTCTGGGCTAAGATCAACAGTATCCTACTCTTTTTATGTGGCCCAGATCCATGTCCTTAGCAGAGAACACCAGTATTTCATAAAGTCATCCTGAAACTAAACACCTCTGAGCAGAAAGGCAGAGGGACCAAGGCTTCTCGAGCCTGATGAACCCAGCCAGGAAACACTGGGACCTGACATCTGCAGGTGGCTTAGTAAGGTGCTCCAGTGAGAGCTGGGAGGAAACCACAGGCCCAAAGAGAGGAAAGATCTGTAGGGTACTATGGTGCATGCTTGTAATCCCAGTGACTCAGGAGGCTGAGGCAGGAGGATTGCAAGTTCAAGACCAGCTTTAGCAATTTAGTGAGACTCTGTCTCAAAATAAAAAATAAAAGGGGCTGGGGATGTGGTTCAGTGGTTAAACACTTCTGGGTTCAATCTTCAGTACATCCCCCCCACCAAAAAATAGAGANCAGAGGAGAAAGACTAAAGAAGAGGGCAACAGACCTTGAAGGCTGTGGCCTGTGGCTTTTACTCAGTGAAACAGAAGTCATTGTATGGTTCTGAGCAGAAAAGTGACCAAACAAGTCTGTCTGAATCCCACTGTCTAAACTCATGATGTGAGAAAACGGAGAGGTAGAGTGGGAAATGGGAGAAAGGTAGGAACAAAAACAAAGAGATGTCACAAAAGATACACAGTTGGGTGGAGCGGCGCGTGCCTATAATCCCAGCAACTCGGGAGGTTAAGGAAGAGGGCTGCAAATTCAAGGCCAACCTGGGCAATTTAGTGAAACTCTATCTCAAAATTTAAAAAATGAAAAGGGCTGGGGATACAGCTCAATGGTAGAGCTCCCCTGGGGGTTCAACTACCAGTCTAACACACACAAACGCAGAGATGATAGTAGAGCACACAAAAAGATGCTCAATAGCATACGTCATTAGATCCCAGAGACTCCAGAGGCTGAGGAAGGAGAATCAGAAGTTCAAAGCCAGCCTCATCAACTCAGCAAAGCCCTAAACCACTTAGCAAGACCTTGTCTCAAAATAAAATATAAAAAGGGGTGGGGATGTGGCTCAATGGTTAAACACTCCCGCGTTTAATACCCAATATCAAATAAATAATAAACTGAGGTACATCCACACAATAGAATATTATTTAATGATAAAAGGAAGTGAGCTCTCAAGATACAAATATGTATGGAGGAACTTTAAATGCACACTGCTTAGTGAAAGCAGTCATTCTGAGAAGGCTACATGCCATATGATTCCAACAATATGACATTTTGGAAAAGGCAAAACTGCAAAGACAATAAAAAATACTTAATGGTTTCTGGGGCTTAGGGAGGATGAATAAGCACTGAGAACTTTCAGAGATCATAAAACTATTATGTATGGTACTATGAGAGTAGATACTTGACATGCATTTGTCAAAACCTAAAAAACTGCACAACACAGAGAACCCTAATGTAAACTATGGAGTTTAGTCAATAATAATGTATCAATATTGTTTCCAAATGTATCACAGTAATACAAAATGTTAAAACAGGAAACTATCAGCAGAGAAGAGAGGAAGATACATAGGAACTCTGTATCATCTTCTCAAAAGAGAATTTTTTTTTTTTTTTGGTTAGTGCTCAGGTTCAAACCCAGGGTCTCATACATGCTAATCACGTGCTCTAGCTACATTCCTAACCTATCTATTCAATTTTTTATAAATCTAAAACTGCTTTTAAAAATAAATTGTTAAACTGGGTGCAGTGGCACACACCTATAATCCCAGCCACCCAGGAGTTTGAAGCAGGAGAATTGCAAATTTGAGATCGGTCTCAGCAACTTAGTGAGACCCTGTCTCAAAATAAAATTAGAAACAGGCTGGGATGTAGCTCAGTGGTAAAGCACTCCTGGGTTCAATTACCAATACCAAAATAAAAATATGAATTAAAAATAAAATGTTAAAGGAATTAAAATGCAAGGAAGCTGGGGATGTGTCTTAGCAGTATAGCACTTGCCTTAGCATGCATGAGGCCCTGGGTTTGATCCCCAGCACCACCGAAAACAAAAACAAAACAGGAATTAAAATGCAAGAAAAGAAGATGGGGGGTGCTGGGGGTATAGCTCAATTGGCAGAGTGTTTGTCTTGCATGCACAAGGCCCTTGGTTCAATCCCCAGCAACACACACACACAAATTACCATCAGCATTGATATAAGAACAAAGGAAGGGCTGAGGTAGCTCAGTGATAGAGTACTTGCCTAGCATGAATGAGGCACTGGTTTCGATCCTCAGAACCACATATAAATAAATAAAATAAAGGTCCATCAACAATTAGGAAAAAAAAGAACAAAGGAAAAAAATATCCTCTCCTGGGTGTTTTTATGTAAGATTAAAAATTCTTGGGGCTGGGGATGTGGCTCAAGCAGTAGCGCGCTTGCCTGGCATGCGTGCAGCCCGGGTTCGATCCTCAGCACCACATATAAACAAAGATGTTGTATCCGCCGAAATCTAAAAAAAAAA
>NW_025999999.1:7877870-7882332 GCF_001458135.2 Marmota marmota marmota | reverse complement strand
GCATCGAGCACGATGACCGACCAAGGCAGGAGGAGGGAGGAGGAGGGAGGGAGGGAGGACGGACAAGCCAAGCTCTCAAATAGATATTTATGGTAAAAGCAGAATTTCTATTGGAAACCCTAGGGGATGAAATAGTATGTTAAAAAGTTCCTACAAACGAAACTTCGAGTAGGGAAAATTAGCATTTCTCAACTGTAAGGGACCAAGGCCACACTAAACAAGTAAAAAAGTTAATCTCTGTCCAGTGTTTTAATAAATAACTTATGTAGTGCAGAGCCCAGCTAGGAAGAACAGGAAGGGAAAAGGAGAATCTCCACCAACAGAATGGAAGCAGCCATAGTAAGCTGGCCAGCAGCAGTTCCAGCCCCCAAGAGATTCAGAACAACTTCAAACTCCATTGGGCATGCCTACCAACAAGGCAGTATTTGTGGGACAGGGCCTAGATCTCATATGGTGGTCAGGTGTGGCCTTTACCCATGTGCAGCATTTGGGCCAACTCCACAAAAAAGACTGTCTTTGGAACTACCCTGATTTGTACAACAGATGACCTGCTCCAGTGGAATCCTACCAGGGAAGTCAGCCTGAATTCACAAACACACTTTCCAATTAGCCAGTCTCCTGTGCCTTGATTAGGGGCCCTGTACGGTTTTTGTCCAGTCAGAGCTACTGGCTATAGCAAGGGCTGCCAGAAATCCACAGAGAAGGGCACTGAAGCCATCTCTTTTGCATCCCCATGAATCCCCATATTCTATCCACAGCTGCCTGGCCATAAAGCAAAGGCCAGAACTGCAGGCTTCCAACGAGCACTTGGCAGCTGAGGCTCAGCTGTCTGGCATCTACCAAGTTGAAGGACTTGGTCAGGTCAGTAAAGCACTGAAATCAGTTGTGGGTAGCCTCTGGCTTCCTAGAAAAGCCATCTGCTCTTCCCTATGGCTACCCTGAGCCAGAACCTGTGCCATCTCTCTAACTTCAGAAATAGCCTCTTCCAGACCTGATCCACTCAAAGAAATTAAAAGCAGAAGGGTGGTTACCCAGGCCTGGAAGAACAGCTGGGGAAAGGATGGGGATAGGGTTGATCAGTGGGATCCAAGTTGTAGTTAGATAAAAGCAAAAAGTTCCGTGTGCCACTATATACTAGGGTGATTTGTAATATATATTTCAGAAAGCTACAAGAAAGGATTTTGAATGTTTTCACCATAAAGAAATGATAAATGCCTGAGAAGATAGATATATTTAACCTGATTTAAACACTACACAATATATAATGTATACCATATATTATAATTTTTATATATGAGTCAAAAAATAAATTTATAGCACTCCTGGGAATAGAGTTCAGTGGTAGAGTATGTACCTACATGTGTGAGGTCCTGGGTAGGATCCTCAGTACTCAAAAAAATAATAATAATTTATAATCCCTAGTATCTAAATGAATAAGTAAATAAATAATTTAACTTACATTTTTTTTTTTTTTTTTGGTACTGGGACTTGAACCCAGGGGTGCTTAACCACTAAGCTACATCCCCAGTCCTTTTTTATTTTTTGAGACAAGGTCTTGATAAGTTGCCGAGGCTGGCCTTGAACTTGAGATCCTCCTGCCTCAGCCACCCCAATCATTGGGATTACATAAGTGTGCCACAGAGCCTAACCAAAAGGCTCTTTTTGATCCAACCAAGTGCTCTCTTGCCCTGTTTCCTTTAGTGAATGAGCAAAGGGAAAGAGCCTGAATGGAAACAGCCAAGCCACAGCTCATAATCAGTTTGCTCTTCACCCTTCCTAGGATTACCAGGACCTCTTTCCTGAGCAAGAAAAAATGCAGAGGAAAAAAAATGCAAACCTTCTGGCCTTTCTACGCTCAATAAGCTGTGAAAAAAAAAAGAAAGATCCTACTAGGAGGATGCTATTAACTGAGTAAAATGGAAAGGCAACATGGTATTGTAACTAAGAAACCTTGCTTTGGGATCACCAGACCTGGCTTTTTATTTACTAGCTGTACAACAGCTTCTCTGAATTGATCTATCTATAGGCAAGAGGTAATAAGAATTTCCCATGTAAGAATTATTATGAGGAAACATAAAATGATATATACAGAGAGAATTTAGCACTAGCTGGGTACAGTGGGTATACCTCGGTATACTCCACAACTTGGGAAGCCTGAGGCAGGATGATTGAAAGTTTGAGGTCAGCCTCGGTAACTTGGTGAGACCCCATCTCAAAATAAAGGGCTAGGGGCCAGGCATGGTGGCACATGCCTGTAATCCCAGTGACTTGGGAGGCTAAGATAGGAGGATCACAAATTCAAAGCCAGCCTCAGCAACTTAGTGAGGCCCTAAGCAACTTAGACTCTATCTCTAAATAAAATATAAAAAAGGGCTGGTGGTGTGGCTCAGTGGTGAAGTACCCCTGGGTTCAATCTCCAATGCCAAACAGAAAATAAATTTAAAAACAAGGCTGGGGATATAGCTCAGTTGCAGAGCACCCCTGGGTTTAACCTGCAGTACAACCAAAAAAAAAACAGAGCCTGGATGATAGCAAAAACTTATTTGGAAAGAAAAAAAAAAAGGCATGCTTATATTATTAAAGAAAAACAGTGGGGCTAGGATTATGGCTCAGTGGTACAGCATTTGCCTAGCATGTGTGAGGCACTGTGTTCAATCCTCAGCACCACATAAAAATTAAAAAATAAATACGTTTCCAGGGCTGGAGATGTGGCTCAAGCGGTAGCACGCTCACCTGGCATGCGTGCAGCCCAGGTTCGATCCTCAGCACCACATACAAAGAAAGATCTTGTGTCTGCCGAAAACTAAAAAATAAATATTAAAAAATTCTCTCTCTCTCTCTCAAAAAAAAAAAGGTACATGTCCATCTACAACTAAAAAAAATTAGATGTTAAAAAAAAAAAAGAAAGAAAATCAATGTCCCATTCCTTTCTATCTCCCAATCACAAGAGAGAACACAGAACAGTGGGGATTTGAGGAAAACCTATTTTGATCTGAATTTCTCATTAATCAGCCTATGTCCTTTGGCAAGCTACTATACTTTTCTCAAGTGTACAATTAAGGAAGATAGACGAGATCAATGTATCCAAAGTGTGGAACTTGTCTATGACAACAAATAATACTTAGATCAATTTACAAAGTAAAAAGTTCCTTTTTCGGTTGTCTTTCAACTTTTCTGATCCTATGGAGGAGATCTCTATTTGGTGTCCAAATATCTTTTCTTTTGCAGGGGTAGGTACCAGGGATTAAACTTGGGGGCACTTGACCACTGAGCCACTTTACCAGCCTATTTTGAATTTTATTTAGAAACAGGGTCTCACTGAGTTGTTTAACACCTTGTTTTTGCTGAGGCTGCTTTTGAACTCGCAATCCTCATGCCTCAGCCTCCTGAGCCACTGGGATTACAGGCGTGCACCACTGTACTATGGTGCACCAGCTAGAATGTCTTTTTTTTAAAATATTATTATTATATTTTTTAGATGTAGGTGGACACAACACCTTTGTTTTATTTTTATGTGGTGCTAAGGATTGAACCCAGGGCCTCACACATGCTAGGCGAGCACTCCACCTCTGAGCCACAACCCCAGCCCTAGGATGTCTTTTTAACACCTTTCCCATACTTGCTAATCTCTTGAATAAACAGAAATCTGGCTTAGAACCTTCTGCAACAGGCAGAATTAAGCTATGATTTAAAAATGTTGCTTTGTTTTCATTGTGTTTATTTCCATAATTACCTTAAATTACAGGAAGTGATATTAATTTTCACACAGGGTAGCAATTTAACTTTATTTATTTTTGATACCAGGAATTGAACCCAGGGGTGCTTGCCAACTGAGCCACATCCCCAGCTCCCCATATTTTTTACTTTGAGATAGGGCCTCACTAAGTCACTGAGGCTGACCTCAACTTGTGATCCTCCTGCATTACTGGGATTATAGGCGTGCGCTACCACATCCAGCACAATTTAACTTTTAAAAGTCTATCTGAGGGGCTGGCACTGTAGCTCAGTGGTAGAGCACTTGCCTAGCACATATGAGGCCCTGGTACCACATAAAAATAAATAAATAAAATAAAGATATTGTGTCCATCTATAGCCCCAGCCCAAATATTTTTTTTTAAAAAAGGTATATCTGGGGGCTGGGGATGTGGCTCAAGCGGTAGCGTGCTCGCTTGGCATGCGTGCGGCCCGGGTTCGATCCTCAGCACCACATACAAAGATGTTGTGTCCGCCGAGAACTAAAAAATAAATATTAAAAAATTCTCTCTCTCTCTCTCTCTCTCTCGCTCTCTTTTTTTTTTTAATTTTTTTTTTAAGGAGAGAGAGAGAGAATTTATTTTTAATATTTATTTTTTAGTTCTCGGCAGACACAACATCTTTTGTTTGTATGTAGTGCTGAGGATCGAACCCAGGCCGCACGCATGCCAGGCGAGCGCGCTACCGCTTGAGCCACATCCCCAGCCCC
>NW_025999999.1:7876785-7877619 GCF_001458135.2 Marmota marmota marmota | reverse complement strand
TTCTGCTGCCTTTCCTATCCTCTACTATCCCCCCTCCCCTCCCCTCCCCTCCCCTCTTCTCTCTCTACCCCCTCTACTGTAATTCATTTCTCCCCCTTCATTAACCCACTTTAAAGAGATCTCATCACATGCAGTGTTTGGAAAAGCAAATCATTCTTCAAGAAATTTAGCATTTTCAAGAAGAAACCAGTCATACCAGCACAAGGCAATTATAAAGGCACTTTTGACAGCATAGAATGGAACTAGGTAAATATCTGAGGACATTCCTTCCATTTCCTTCTAATGGCAGATATAATGCTAAAAAATACTAGGCTTGAAAAATAGAGCTCACTCTTATCATAAATGACATACGCGTATCAGAGAACTTCATCATAAGGAAATTATATACATCTAAGGGAGTAGTATTAAAATAGGAAAAACAGTAAGGAAGAGCCTATTTCAAATTCAGAGGTTGCCCCTACCAAAATATGGACATTTCTCTATTACATTTAGCATGTTTTGGGGGGCTTAGGCAAGTACCTAATAAGCAAGTAGACTGGAAGAATCTTTAAGCTATGTAGGAAATAGTATTCTAACTACAATAAATCTGTCAACAAAAGGTACAGGCGCTGGATGCAGTGGTGCATGCCTGTAATCTCAGCAGCTTGGGAGGCTGAGAAAGGAGGATCGAAAGTTCAAAGCCAGCCTCAGCAAAAGCAAATCACTAAGTAACTAAGTGAGACCCTGTCTCTAAATAAAATTCAAAATAGGGCTGGGGATGTGGTTCCATGGTTAAGTGCCCCTGAGTTCAATCCCCAGTACCCAAAAAAAAAAAAAAAAAAAAAAAAAAAAAAA
>NW_025999999.1:7838614-7876320 GCF_001458135.2 Marmota marmota marmota | reverse complement strand
AAAAAAAAAAAAAAAAAAAAAAAAAAAGGTACAGGCCAGCTACACTAAATAAGTCTCTGTAGATTCTTATTAAAAATATAAATTAAAATCCAGCACGGTTTCTTTATTTACCACACCTATTTACTATTCTATCTCCATTATTAATATTGTAATGCAGGGTTCCCATTTGGGGATGATTAAGTCCCTGTTCCCAAAGCCTTTTGCTGATACTACAAAGGATCCATTGGAAAGCTGAAAAGGTAGACCCAGATGTTGCTCCCAACATGTAATCAGTAGGAGATGAGGCCTGGGCCTCTGAGCTTAATAACAGGGTTAGGCCTATAGTCAGAGTTGGTATAGCCCAGTGGTTATAAGCTCAGACTTTGAGAGAGAGTCAGTTTCTCCATCTATGAGAGAGAGACAATAGCCAGATACAGTAAAACATGCTTGCAATCCCAGCAAATTGGGAGGCTAAGGTAGGAGGATAACAAGTTTGAGGGCAGCTCAGCAATTTGGTAAGATACTGTCTCAAAATTAAAAAATAAAAATAAAAAGGGTTGGGATATGGCTTAGTGGTAAAGCACTCCTGGGTTCAATCCTCAATACTAGGGGTAGTGGCAGCGGGAAGAGTATATGGACTCTCAGGGCTAGGGAAGTAGCTCAGTGGTCACACACTTGCCTACTATGTGCAAGACCATGGGTTTGATCCCCAGCTTCACAAAAAAAAAAAAAGAAAAGAAAAAAAAGAAAGAAAGAAAAAGAAAAAACAAGGATATGGATTCTAGAGCAAGACCGCCTGCATTCAAGTCCTGGCTCTTCCAGTTAAAAGAACTTCTTTGTGTCTCAGTTTCTTTATGTGCAAACCATCTATCAGTTTTATAGTGTTAATGTGAAAATTAAATTCAATAGTAACATATAAAGTCACTAGAAGAATAGCTAGCCGGGCTGGGGATGTGGCTCAAGCGGTAGTGCGCTCGCCTGGCATGCCTGCGGCCCGGGTTCGATCCTCAGCACCACATACAAACAAAGATGTTATGTCCGCCAAAAACTAAAAAATAAATATTAAAATTCTCTCTCTCTCTCTCTCCCTCTCTCTCTCTCTTTAAAAAAAAGAATAGCTAGCCCCTAATCACAGTACTTAATAAATGTTATCTTTTTTTTTAATACTGAGGATTGAACCCAGTAGCCACCATTGAGCTATATCCCCAGCCTTTTTTATTTTTATTTTTTTATCTTGAGAGATGGTGTCACTAAATTGCCCAGGCTGGCCTTGAACCTGCAATCTTCCTGCATAATCCTCCAAAGTGAAGGATTACAGGTGTGTGCCACTACACCTGACTGTATTGTTACTTTTTATAATGATTCCAATTACAGCTGTTATTTTAGAGAACTTAATACTAACTTGATTATATTTACCTTGGAATTAAAATGAAATGTGTTTGCTTTCTCTAAACACAAATTAATTGATTATAAAGGGAAAGATGGGTGGTAGGTACAATGTAAAAGTGTGCAAGGCAGCAACTGGAAACAGACCAGGAGAAAACACATGCTGTGGATAATCCAAGCACAGATTATGCAAATATAAGGGAAGTAGGTAAAGCTGGGTGCTATGGCACACATTTATAGTCCCAACTTCTTAGAAAGCTAAAGTGGGACAATCCCTTGAACCCACAAGCTGGAGGCTATCCTGAATAAACAAAGCAAGACCTTATCTCAAAACAAAACAAAAAAACACAGAAAACAAATAAATAAATACATGAAGTAAATAAGATGGATAAAGGGATAGATAAATATATTTGTAAAAAAGCAAACACAGTAAAAGGTTAATGGTGGAATCTGGATTGTGGCTATACGAGTGCTTGTTGCAAAATCCAATTTTGCTTTGTGTTTAAAATTTTTCATATTAAGCTGGTCGGGGTGGGAGAAAACAGAGGCATCAGCCCAAGTTTTGAGTCAGAGCCACGCTGCCTATCCTCAAAGCCTAAACTCTATAGCAAACTTGGAAAAACCTAATGGTTTTGGAACTCTTGCTCATCATCAATACTTTCCTACATCAGAGGAACAGTGCTCAGGTGCTAGCCTACACCACCACAGCACAAATAGATATAAGCAGAGAAGTGCCGCCTGAGAAGTGTCAACCTCACAGCATTGACATTATCACCCCTACTCAGGAAAACCTCAGAAATAAGGCTCAAGGATAAGGAATGGCAGGTGGAGGGTAGACTGATGGGATACACTCACTCATGGACTCTGTTGTCACCATAGAGATCACTCAGGCCAAAGCTGATGTAGTGCCAATGTTCAGGAATGTTGGCAGAAGGGCTCCCCATGTTCCTGTACATGCTAACATAGTCCAAGGGGTCTGGGCCACCCAACCTGAAAAAGACAAAAGACAGGGGTGTCAGTATGATCCTGGAAACCAGACAATGTCAAACTGAGGGGCTCTGCTTTGCAACTCAAAGGCCCCATCCTGGAAGAATCTGGGACAAAAGATAACTAAGGGGAGGCTACACCTCTCTGAGGATGAGACCAAGGGATAAGCAGCTGAGGCTGCCCAATTCCCCATGTACAAGAAGCTCCATTCTCTTACCTCCAACAGGCAGGGCCTCTTTTAGAAATAAAACAGACTGGGTGGTTGCCCATTTTGTTTTCTCCTGTTTCAAATTACTGATCCCAAATGGGATTGGCAGGGATTAACTCTTCTTCTATGGTGCCTGTAAACATGCCAAGCTTCAAGGCAAGAGGTACATCAGTCAATCAATTGGCCTCTGTTGAATGACCATCCGGAGCATCCCCAATGGGCATTGTTCCTGGAAGCAGAGGCTGTGCTCCAGTCCTGCCTCTTAGACAGCTAATTCCTGAAAGACTATATTGTGCCCTATGTTAATTACAGTTTGTTCTAAACAAACCAAAAGCCTCTAGTCCAAGCACACCCTGCCCTGCACCCCATAGACCAAAGCTGGTCTTTTATCATTGTAAGTGACAAAGGCCAAACTTAGGCTAGCGCAGCTCTGCACAGAGCACTGCAGCAGAAGCAGGCTGAGCCCTGTGAGTGCCTGCATCCCGATAATCCCAGGAGACTGCTGCCTCAAAGAGAGAGCTGGGACATTAAATGACTTGGGGCCCTGAGGACCACATTAAATTTCTCTCACAATTTCAACAGAGAAGTAATTGAGGAAGAGATTCAGTCATTATTTCACTCTGAGAATTTAATTCAATAAAGGTTCCCTTTAGTAGCATAATTAGTGCTTTAAAAAAAAATCTTCAGAATGGACAGGGACACTTGGTAGACTTGAAAAACTGACTAAATGGAAACCATCAGCAGAAGGAAGTCTGCATTTAGCCACAAATGCTGCTTTTGAGCTGCCTCAAATACCTGACCATGGGGGGGCGGGGAGCTGGGGTTGTGGCTCAGTGGTAGAGCGCTCCCCTAGCATGGGCGAGGCCCTGGGTTCGATCCTCAGCACCACATAAAAATAAATAAATTAATTAAAGATATTGTATCCAACTACAACTAAAAAAATAGATATTTTAAAAAAAATACCTGACCATCCCACGGGCTGCAAAAACTTGCTGGCTCCTGAGACTCTGATAGAGTGTACTCTGCAGGTGTATTAGTTACTGAAGGGAAACTAATGACCAAACAGAAGACACAGGCAGGTAATTCCACTATGGGTGCCAGTACCATGCAATTTTACACTATTTAAAACCAATAGGTTGGGCTGAGGATGTAGTTCAGTAGTACAGCCCTGAGTTCAACACCCAGCAGCGTGCACGCACGCACGCACACACACACACACACACACACACACAGTAGGTACTGTTTTATCCTCTTTGTCAGGATATAATTTGCCTTTGTAGAAATCCTCATTTTTTTCTGCTAGGAAAGATGTTATTTATAGAACTTATAAGAAAGTTATTGCAAATAGCTTAGAATCTCAACTGAATGAGTTAGGAAAAGGGAAAAATCTTCCCTTTTCCTAACTCATTCAGTTAGGATTTCATGTGCCTAATTCCATGACTGGGTTTAGAAAAGTTTGCAGGGGGAAGGAAGAAAGAAAAGGGTAGATATCCCTGGAAGAACCCCATTACAGCTGCAGAACCCCAGAACAGTTGAAGGTGACTACAAGTCCCACATCTGCTCTAGTTTCTTGCTGCAAATTCCCATTGGTGCCCCTCCTACAGCCTAGGACCATCCAGCAACAAGCAGTGAAACTGTGTTCACTATTCCCTGCTCCAACTGCCACACCACTGCAGTACTCCTGCCCACCAAGTTTCCCAGGAGGATGTCACATTAAGAAAAAGTTTACTAAGAGTCAAGGAATGACCAAGTATCCAACAAAGTTAGCCCCTATTGCCAAGCTATGAGTGTTCTATTCTAATACTCAGACTCAGGTGAGTATGTGGAAAACAATCAATTTTGCACTTGGAAACAAATATTATCCAGGGGCCCAGAGTATCCTTCACCCTAATTCCTCAAACATCTGACTTTTCTCCACAGGGCAGTTGCAAGATTGGCATGGAGCCAGGGCATAGGCTCTGCCTTTCTGCTTTGATACTTGCTAATCAAAGTCTCAGTTTTCAACCAAAATGTCCCTGTTGGTCAGGGACGACTTCCAAAGAGCCACCCCTTTACTGTAAAAATAATTCCAAGGCACCCTGGGCCATAGCCAGACCCAGGCAGCCTGGATCAGTCATCCTCCTACAAGAGCTAAAGAGGATGATGCGAAATATAAGGGATATGAATTAATTTCAGTATCTTAATTTTGTAAATTCCACCCCTCCCTCTGAATCTTAGAAAGAACCACACACTGAACTATTCTCAGATTTTTCTGCATCTAGGTGGAATTTCTAATTTCACAAAGTGCTACACAATCCCCCTTATTTGAAATTGCATGCTGGCCCATCTCTAAAGATGGCCTGGCTAAAAAGCCTGCTGCAGGAATTAAAAATACTGCTGTATTAGTAATACTAACTGTTCTTAGTTCTTTGCATGGTGCTTCAATACCTTTTACACACAATTCTAACCCTGATGACCACTTAGGGACATAAAAACAGTTGCCCTGTGTAGGGATTTCCCACTCTCAAATGAGACCCGAACAAAAAACATGCAGAGCCAGCCCTACTTTTCTCATGACACAGACAAGTTCATCACAACACAGTTAGATACAGAGGTGCAATTAGAACAGGTGATTAAGTTAGCAAGAGCTACTTTCCATTCAGAAGCACTCTTCAAAAACTCCTCTCACCTAAAGAACAGTTTGCCAGAGAGAACTGGTCTTCCCGCCACACTTCCTCTGGGCTACCAGGACAGAAAAGGGTGCTCCCTATGGCTCCTCCTTAGCAGGTGGCTGATTTCCAGGCCCTTCACATTGTCAGCCTTCTCCACATTCTCTCTGATGGCCTGAGCCCTATACAGCCTAATGACTGTCATCTCCAGAGGCAATAAGAGGTGGTCATGCAGAAGACTCAGTCCTAAAAGGAGAGGTAGCCAACAAAGACATCCACTTCTCCCATCAGGTCTACTCTCTGCCATCAGCCAAGAACCTGCCTGAAAGACCTTTAGTACCCCCTGAAAGAGGACTTTTAAAACAGTGTCTGCATGAATGTGGTCTTGGACAGATTCAACCAGTTCCTCAGTCAACTTTTGGTCCACAAAGACCAGAGGACAGGCTGTTTTTCAGTCTTCATAACACCTGTTTTGTCTGAAGGCTGAAGTAAAAACAGTTTGTAAACAATGGTAAACTACCCCAAGAGCAGCCCATCAGCAAAATGGCCCTTAAGAGAGTGACTTGAAGGTTACCCTGGGCTTCCCAGTGAAACTGCTGCCTCAGTTCTAAAGCTGTGGAGAAGCAGCTTCGTTTAATGTCCCAGGGCACTTCTTTCTTCCCTGCCCACTAGCCAGGTCTCTCCATTATTTACTTCCCACTGGAAATGGGAAGCTGAGGTTCCTTCAATCCTGAGTTAAACCATGGCTCTCTGCTCCTGATATTCACTAATGTCTCAAAGCAAAGGAGCTGCAAAGCCAAAAGGAAGTTCTGCAGAGAGAAAGAGAACTGTGCAGAGTAAGCAAAAAGTTTATCAGGAAGAGTTGCTCCATCAAACTCAAAAGCAATAGCTTTACAATGATACGACTCCGGAGTTCATCCCGAAGGTATCAAAAGGAGACCTCCTCTTCATCTCCTTACAAGAACAGCGCTCTCATCCTGCTCGGCTTGTAACCCAAAGACAGTCCCAGGACCCCCAGACTCGCTCTTAGCCCATGCAGTGTGAGCTTCTCCAGCCTCGCTCCTCCAGAGCCCTCTAATATGCTCCCCAGGCCCCGCCTCGCCTCCCCCATCCCACTTCAGCCGCCCCCCTTGGCTTCCCCTCGCCCACTAATGATCCCCTAAAGGTGCCCCCTCCTTTCACCACGTTTACAATTCCCTCTCATACCGTTCCCCCTCTGCTCCAACACACACCCCCAGTTCTCACTCTGTTCTCTTAATCTCGGTTAACCCTTCTCTACCCACAGGTTCCGTTAACCCCTTTGTCCCCATTCCTAACTTCGGCCTTAACTCATTCTCTCGCAGCAGGAAGCCCTCCTTCCAAGTGCCTTAACCATTCACCTCCCCTCCACCTCCTCCCACTCCCGCAAATTACTTCGCTCCCGGCGCTCTAAGCCTTCCCAGCCCGCCACTGTCCTCCCCGCGGCCCTGGGCATACCAGTACTTGACGATAGCGGTAACCTGGAGGGGGTTCGGCTGGTCAGGGTAAAGGCGGCGGCACTCTCCGTAGATGGCGTGCAGTCCCGGAGGGAAGAGCGAGGCGAAGGCCGGAGGGGCAGTAGGGCCAGGGGCCGGGGGCGCGGTGGGGCCGGGGGCGCCGCTAGGCCGCAGCTCCGCCATCTGGGTGCGTAGGGCACTGTGGAAACCTGGGAGGGCGGAGGAGGGCGAGCGTACTGACCGGCCAGAGGGCTGACTCGGTGGGTGCGACTCCCGGTGGCGACGGGGGCTGCAGCGAGGTCTGGCTCTGCGCCTGCGCACGGTGCACTGTCCGCCCAAGCCGTCGCCGCCTCGGAGTCTGCCAGAGGGTGCCTCGGGGCCGCAGGGAGCTCGAGGGGGCGGGGCGCGGCGCGCCCTGTCCTGGCACCTATTGGCTAATGTTTTGCCAATCACAGGTGGGGAAGGCGTGAATTGACAACAAGCTCCGCCTCCCTATCCCTGTATCCCAAGGCTCTTGGTCTCCCCCTAGTGTTAGGAGGAACCCTGGTTTAAATAGGGATCAAGCATCTTTTATAAGTGCTAGGGTCCCACGAAAGCACTGGGAAATGCGTCGACAAAGTGCTTGTCACTGTTTTGCTGACATGCCTGCTGACAATTTAAACACAAATCTAAAATGGATTGGTGCATTCGTTCGTTTGGCATTAGTGTTAACAGATTTTTTTTTCCCAATGCTGAGGATCATACCTAGGGCCTCCCTGGCCTTGGCTTGTTATAGATTATAAAGCTTAATATTCACTGGTGCTACTGATAAAAGAACCCCTGCAACTTGAAAGGAAGAATAATCCAGAGAAAAATGAAGTAGGCTCTTTTGAAAACATTGGACACATAACTTCTCTTCACCTCCATTTTCTCACCCATCAGGGTCAATCCAACTCATAAAAATTAAAGAGATGCTGGTGCAGTTCCCAAACCCTTAGACGATGTTTTAGTCATCCTACCAGTAGTTTCAAATGCACTCCCTAGCTGGGCGTGCTGGTGGTGCACCCTGTAATTCCTGCAACTCCAGAAGACTGAGGCATGGAGGATCGCAAGTTCAAAGCCAGCCTCAACAATTTGCCTTAAGGTCTACTTAAAAGACCCTGTTTCAAAATTTAAAAATAAGTGGCTAGGGCTGTGGCTCAGCAGTAGCACGCTTGCCTGGCATGTCTGAGTCAATTCTCAGCTCCACATATAAACAAAGGTCTCTCAACAAATAAAAATTTCTAAAAAGTTTTTAAAATACATAAATGAAAAATGGCTGGGGAATGTGGCTCAGTGATTAAGCGCCCTCTACTTTCAATCCCCGGTACCAAAAAGGAAAAAAAAAAAAAAAAAGACAAAACACATAAAAATCGAACCCCATGACATATGCCTGTAAACCCAGCTGCTGGGGAGGAGAAGGCAGAAAGATCACAAGTTCAAAGCCAACCTCAAGGGGCTGGGGATGTGGCTCAAGCGGTAGCATGCTCGCCTGGCATGCGTGCGGCCCGGGTTCCATCCTCAGCACCACATACAGACAAAGATGTTGTGTCTGCCAAATACTAAAAAATATAAATAAATATTAAAATTCTCTCTCTCTTTCTCACTCTCTCTCTCACTCTTTCTTTAAAAAAAAAAAAAAAAAAGCCAACCTCAACAACTTAGAAAGGCCCTGTCTCAAAAAATGAAAAAAGGCTGGGGGTGTGCTTCAGTGGTTTAGTGCCCCTTAGTTCAATCCCTGGTACCAAAACAAAACAACAACTCAGACAATGTTTGCCTGTTACAAAGTGTACCCCTATTCAGGAAGAAGTGTGAAAAGAGGTGATAATGTACAATGTTCTTTTTTCTTTGTATTTTTCTTATGCTCTATATTTTTCTTTGTTTTAGGAATATGTTTTTCCTCCATGTATGTTTGTTTGCTAGAATTTCCTTTGAGTGTAAGATACTAGTGTTGTAGGGACAAACAGGCAAGGCACGAAGATAGCAGGAAACAGTTTTATTTGGCTGCAGCCAGGTTCAGAGGGTACAGCCTTTGCTGTAATCAATCAATCCCCTGAACCCCGAGTTCAGGGAGTTTCAGAGTTTTATAACCAGTGTGTAAGGGGAGGGGCTCAGAAGTTCACAGTCTGCAGAAGTTCACATAAAAGCAGCTTTTGCTTTCACTGTTCTGGGCAAGTTAACTCTTCAAGGACAATACCTGAGAAGGGGAGAGCTTTATCTCCCCTTTCTTTCTTCCCCCTGCCAGCTGTTACCATGGGCCCATTTGTAACTTATCTTAAAAATGTAGACATCTCTGTGAAGCCCAGCTCAAAGCCTTGTTTGCACATTTCTTTAAAGTACTATACTGGATACGTTTGTGAAAACTAGTAAGGGAGTGTCCAGCACCTGGAGTGCTGGTATCTTCTTGGCCAGTGGCCAAGTAAACAGGGTGACAGGAAAATAGGAAGTTTATCTACAATGGACTCTTTTGCTGACAGTCCTAAAATTAGCCATGGTGAAGAGGGCTTTTCTGTGGAGAAAGGGGGTGCCACTTCATTAGGAGATGTTATATACTTATATACCCAAATAAAAATATAGAAACCTAAAATTGTCCAAAAGAAGGAATGGGGAGCCGGGAGTGGAAGGCCATTATCCCAGCGACTCCGGAGTCTGAGGCTGGAGGATCACAAATTCGAGGCCAGGCTCAGCAACTTAGTGAGGCGCTAAGCAACTTAGGGAAAGCCTGTCTCAAAAAGCTGGGGACAGGCTGGGGATATAGTTCAGTTGATAGAGAGCTTGCCTTGCATGCACAAGGCCCTGGGTTCAGTCTCCAGTGCGCGCGTGTGTGTGCGCGCGCGCGCGCACACACACACACACACACACACATATAATAATAATAATAATAATAATAATAATAATAATAATAATAATAATGAAGCGGAGGGCTGGGGCGGACTGAGGCTGTAGCCCAGTGGTAAAGCGCCCCTGAGTTCAATCATTATAAAATGATAATTTAAAAAGGGGTGGGTGGGGAGTGTTAAGACTGATTTGTAGAATCCAATCCCAACTACACACATGTAGTCGAGAAGACTACATACTTAAGCATGCATTGTGAACTCCTTCAAAGGGACTACAGATCCAGGAGTGCATCACAACCATTACCTCATTTCTCTAACCTATTGGTACTACCAGGACACTGTGCTTCGGAAATGCGACACTCAGTCTCTTAAACTAGGCGGGGCCCCAGTGCAAACTGGAGCGCTAACCCTAGTACGAGGCATGCTGGGGATTGTAGTGCTTTGAAGGCGAGGTCGGGCCGCTCCCTGAACGCCTTGTACCGGCGGCTAGACTGCGCATGCGTGTCTCTGGCGTTAGCGGCTGACCCGGCTGGCAGTTCCTTCCTCGGAAGGAGAGATTCCTCTGCCATGGAGTCCTACGATGTGATCGCCAACCAGCCTGTTGTGATCGACAACGTGAGTTGCGTCTTTGCTATTTCTAAAGGGACTCGTGGTCTGCTTCCCGAAAGGATCGCTTCCCGGATTTCAGACTGGGCCGCCGGCTCTTTGTCACTGGCCTGGCCTGTCAGGCGGGTTCAGCTGCCGCCGCCTCCGCCCTCTCTGACTCTGCAGGCTGGGGGACCGGCCAGAAACCGTGGGATGGAGAACTTTGGAGTGAATAAAGGGAAAAGCTGTAGTCTGAGCGGGGTCCTTGGACCCTTGACTCGAGGGGCCTTAACAGCTCTGTGAGCTCCTGGAGCCCGCCCAGTCACAGATTTCGATCACTCTATTGGCTGCTCTGGTTGTCTATCTTGGCCGATGATTCCCGCCTCTGGGCCTTGCCGGATGAGGGCAGCGCGCTGTAGTTATTGGCTCGCGCGCTTGTCCTTCTTGCAGCGGCCATAGTGTTTCCACCTCTCTAAGGGGCGGAGCGCTGCACTAGGGCTGTGGGGATTGGCTTCGGGGATTCGGGTGGTGGGGCTAGGGCCCGCCTGCGGGTGTAGAAGGTCTAAGTTTCCTTGGGTGGCGGAGGGTGGGTTGGTGTGGTGGGCTGTATCTGGGTGGAGCCCTAGAATCTGGTGCCCCAAACGACCATAGGATTTCAGTTATTTCTGTAATTATAAATGGTAGTTAATAAAGGTCGAGGAGAAAGGAGAATGACAAAGCAAGCGAGGAGATGCTTTCGTCTTCAGAATGCCTAGTTACTAGGATGGAGAAATTATCAAACATAATACTTAGTGTTTGCCAGGCGCTTTGCCGCTTCCAGGAGGCTTTCACCTGCATTCGAGTTGGATCCTCACAAAAACTGGGTAGATAATTAAGAAGGAAGTTTCATCCTCATTTCACAGATGAGAAAACTGAAGCTAGAAGTGAGCCCAAGGTCACAGTAGAGATGTCCTAAATCCAGTGCTTTATTCGTCATTCTCATTGCTAGCACCACCCATGCAGCGCATCAATAATGATAAATGTAAAGAACCTAAATACTGGTTTTATTTAAAGGGTAGAGGGACAGTTATCTTCCATTTCTGTGTTTCATTCAAAAATTTGATACTACCTAGAGTGGTGTTACCTTTCCACTCCTCTTCTAGGTCCTTACTTTGAGGCAAACTGGTGTTCCTTGCATCCTAGGCTGATTCTTATCAGATTCACTATGTTGGTCCAGCCCTTGGGCTCTTGGGCATATAACATGTATCTTTTGCATAATCTTGTTTAAGCTTAGCTCTGGTAGGTAGATGGCAATTACTTTCCCTAGTTTCGGTCTACACAGGGATGTAAGTCTTTGAGAGATTATCCGAACCACCTGGTGTAGGAATTGAGGAGCCAAGACTCAGACTGAGATCTGGTTCCAAGTTGCTCACTTTTTCCAAGGAAAGATGCTTTATTTCTTGTTAGCTTTTCTTCAAGGGTATGACTTTTGCCTTTAAAAAGACAAAGTTGAACTTCATGAAACATCTAATTTTTTACAGGATTTTTTGTTGTTATTATTGTTGTCTTCCTCACTAGACTGTTAAGACTTTATGGGAAGAGGTGATATTGCTTTATTTTTTATTAGTCTCCCTTTACCCACCCACTTTATACATACAGTACCTACAGCCTGGCACCACAACATCCTCAATGAAGACTTTTCATTGGTTTGATGGGGGACTAGATGAATGACTGAATGTCTCTATCATAGTAACAAAGATGTTCCTAAGTAAAGAAAGAATGAGGGGTTTCCCCTGGTTAGTTATTCAACTGTAGAGGGTTGAATAGGACTCCTTGTTCTTGGTATTTATTTTCAGAGGAAACTACTGTTTCTGCCTTTAGCTAGTCTTTGCGTCCTTTATCTAACCTTTTCATAGTTATAGAAAGAAAAATATACAGAAATTATCAATTTTCTGTTGTCATTAGTAATATCAAAAGGAGTAGTCTGCCCATCCCATTAGTTCCTTTGCTTCTTGAATTGTTGGTCAGGAGTTCCATCTCCAGCCATTTTCCTTAATGTTACTGAAGCTAATGCCTCTTATATTCATCTTTCACTTTCTTGATAGTACAATTGACCCTCCAGATCCATAGGTTCCAAATGCTTGTATTCACCAACAGTAGATCAAAAATATTTCTTTTTAGGGGGTGGGGTTGTGGCTCAGTGGTAGAGCACTTGCCTAGCATATATGAGGCACTGGGTTCAATCCTCTGCACCACAAAAAAATAAATAAATAAATAAAATAAAGTAGTAATATATATTTTAAATTGCACCTGTACCAAACAAGTACAGAAGTACTTTTAAAGACTTTTAAAGTCTTGTTATTATCCCCTAAACAAATACCTAACAGTATTCACACATATAATTAGGTATTATAAATAATCTAGCCAGGCACTGTGATGCATGCATGTAATCCCAGCAGCTCAAGAGGCTGAGGCAGAGTTCAAAGCCAGCAGCTTCAGTGAGACCCTGTCTCTAAATAATACAAAATAGGGCTGGGGATGTGGCTCAGTGGTCTAGTGCCTCTGAGTTTAATCCCTGGTACCAAAATAATAATGATCTAAAATTATTCAAAGTATTTATTTATTTGTTTGTTTGTTTGTTGTTTGGGGTTGGGTCTTGCCAAGTTGCCAAGCTGGACTTGAATTTACAATCCTACTTCCTCAGCCTCCCAAATTCATGGGATTACAAGTGTACACAAGCATGCCAGCCCCTTGTGCCATTTTATATAAGTGACTTGAGCATCTATTTAAGGGTTCAGGTGTCTGGGAGAGGGAGTCCTGGAACCAATCCCCCATGACTTTATATTTGAAATCTACCAAAGCAGTGGTGCATCTTTCGTTTCAAGATTTAAAGAATTGACTTGTCTTTTTAAGATGAAAGATAGGAAAAATCATTTGAAATATTTGAGCTAACTTTATAGAATGAGAATAACGTGTCATTAGTAGATTTAACAACTCCCTAGCTTAACATTTTCGAATTTTATTTTTGGGCTAAGAAAGTAATTAAAGGGAAGGAAGACAAAAAAAGCAAGGAAAAGAGTGAAGAACCCCATTATTGGTTCACAGCCTTTCCCAGTCTTAAGACAGTTGTGACCACTCCTTTCATTTCTACTCTGACATCAGACCATTTCATCAGAATTTAATGAAGAAAATGGCAGACTAGAGGATGGTGGGTGCTTTAATAAAAATGCTAAAGTGATAATTATTTTTAAAAACTAAATATAAAAAATTCATTTCTGAAGATGTCATAGACAATCATATAAGAGAAAAACAGCTGCCATGCCACTTTGGTTAGCTAATACATTTATTTTAAAACTCAAAAATTTGCTAAGATTTCAGAGGTTATAGTTCTGTCCTAAAATGGATCAACATTTTTATCAGTCTTAAAACTGTGACATGGGCTGGGGTTGTGGCTCAGTGGCAGAGCGCTTGCCTCGCACTTGTGAGGCACTGGGTTCGATCCTCAGCACCACATAAAAATAAACAAACAAAATAAACATATTAAAAAAGACTGTGACTGTGTGGGCCTAAATGCAGGCACAGTATTCTCCACCTACTGTTTTGCTTTTTTGGATATTGTCCTGCTTCAGTTCCCCCTTTTTAAAAAAATGGAATACTTTATATATATAGAAAAGTTCAGATATGTGTAGCAAGCACCCATGTAGCAAGTATCTACCACCATTTTAATAAATGTTGACATTTTGCTATATTTACTTCAGAATTGTTTTTAGGAAATAAAACATTTTAGGTAAAATCGAAGCCTCTTTGTACCACTCCCCAATCCCAGCCTGTCTTTCTGTTCCAGAAGCAACCATCATTGTAAAATCAATTTGTTCCTTTTATCTATGACTTTATGGACATATATTTTGTATATTGTGCATATGTACACATTTAGTATTTGTGTTTTGAAATTATACTTAAGGGCTATCATTTTGTAAGTTCTTTTTATTACAGCAAAATTCAAACATTCAAAAAGGAGACAGAATAGTATAATGATCATCCACAGATCTGTCACCCAGCTGTAAGTTATCTATTTCTTGCCTGGGTGGTGGCACATGCCTGTACTACCAGAGGCTGAGGCAGGAGGATTGCAAGTTCAAAGCCAGCCTCAGCAACTTAGCAAGGCCCTAAGCAATTTAGCAAAACCCTGTTTCTAAATAAAATATAAAAGAAAGGCTGGGGATGTGATTTGATGGTCAAATGTTCCTGGGTTCAGTCCCTAGTGCCAAAAAAAAAAAAAAAAAGTTATCTACTCTTGGCCAGTCTTTTCAACTACATTTCTACCACCCTTCCCTCGTTGATACTTTCTTTTTTTTTTTTTTAAGACAGGGTCTCACTAAGTTGCCCAGGTTGGCCTTGAACTTGTGGTCCTCCTGCTTCAGCCTCCTCAGTCTCTGGGATTATAGGAACCCAGCAGTAAATTTGTTAAAAAAGAAAAAAATATATATATATATTGTGTGTGTGTGTATGTGTGTGTATGTACATATATATAATAGTATATATTTTTATTTTTATGGATCAACAAAATATGTCTTGGGCCAAAATGAACCACTAGTTAACAATTTGTGTCCTAGAATCTGTGGCCCCACCTCTCCCAGCATCCTTTTCTCACACATAAAATGAGAGTTAACAAGTCTCTTTCCCAGATCATCAAGTTCTTAGTATAAAGTTCACCCAAGCCACATCGTCTACAGCCAGCAGGTACTCTAAGAGCCATTCTGAGGGAGTTCTTTGTTTGCCTACACACTAAGGAGAACAGTGGTGACTGGCAACAGACTTGAGTCCTTATACATCAAATAGTTAACGAGACTACTTTTTCAAGAAGCCTCTACAAGGCATTTGTTCACTTGGCTTTGCCAAACTGAATAACAAAGAAAGTAGCAGCTCATTTGCCAGGTACACGGTTCCTGTTAAAGAAATGGATGTTGCCCGGCGCAGTGGCACATGCCTGTAATCTCAGCCATTCGAGAGGCTGATGAGGAAGGAGGATTGGAGAGTTCAAACACAGTCTCAGCAACTAAGCGAGACCCTGTCTCTAATAAAATACTGAAAAGGGCTGGGGATATGACTCAGAAGTTAAGCACTCCTGGGTTCAATCCCTGGTACCAAAAAAAAAAAAAGAAAGAAAGAAAAGAAAAGAAATGGATATGACCATTTTCTATGCCTTTGCTCTGTGGCTTGAGCAGAACTAAGCAGCTGAGCCGCCTCCCCTCCCCACTGATCCTTCACCCAACTACTGGCCTGGCATGCCCACTGGAGGCCACTGGGACAAGTTGAGTCTGGTTCTTCCCTGTACATCATTCCCAGCACAGCTTTTGCCTTTTCTGTAACACCTCTGCCTGGGGCTGCTGCTGGCATCCAGCTGCCATTCAGGTTCCCTATTGTAGCTCTCCTCTGCCAATCATTTGCACTTGATTTTAACTTTAGTCAGCCAGCATCTGTTGAGTACCCAGCAAATGACCATACTGCCCATCTGTGAATCTCTGATCTCAAGGAACTTAGACTAGGGAAAGACAAAAATGGAAACCTTAAACCCTTTATAGAAAGCAGAAAGAGATGCTTGCTACTTCATGGTTTAGGTAATGTAATAGTGATTTGCTGCAAGATCGTGAGAAGAAAATAATCAACTCCACCGACAATTGTCTTTTAAAAATGTCCAAGTTCTGGCTGGACAGGGTGGCATGTGTCTGTAATCCCAGACACTCAGGAGGCCAAGGCAAGAGGATTGCAAGTTTGAAGCCAGTCTGGGCAACAAATTAAAAGGGTTGGGGATATAGGTCAATGGTAGAGTGCTCCCTGGATCCTGGGTTCAATCTCTAGTACACCCCCCCCACACACACACACACACACACACAATTCAGGTCTGAAATAGGTCTCATTTTTATTTCTCTTATTTTTTTCAATCCCTGCCTGGAGATCCAGTTCGATGTCACCACACCCAGGTGAAGGCAGTGAGCAATCATCGGAAGCTTGAACTAACAAATTCCCAGGGTCCTCTTGCACAGTGTTGTTCCTGCCTATCCTACCACAGTCTCAGAGCCCTGGAGTTTGAAATAGGAAAGTTCCCCCTCCTTCTCCATCTTTCAGCTCAGTTTATAGCTGCACATTTCCAGGCTCCTTGCTTACTGCCCAGGCCACTGAGTTTGCACATTGTCTCCTGTTTTCTCTCTCTTATGCCAGCAGAGGTTCCTGTTTCCTCAGAAAACTGGTTGATCTTATTCTCCCCACATACCACTTTCCCTGGCCTTCTACCAGCTCTCACTATACTCACCCCTATTTTTCTTGTCAGAGGCAGATACCTGGATGGCCAGTCTCATTCCCCTGCCCCTGTAGACAGGAGCAGGAATCAGAGACAAGGAGGAATCCACGTGTGTTGTTGGGAGCCTTTGTGCAAAGATAATATTGGCTATTTAACATTTCCTGATGTGTTTACTGTCTGCTGTGTGGGTTCTGGAAGAATCACTTTCACTATTTTTGATAGAAAATAGTCAAAAGTGCTTAATATAAAAGTTGCCTAAGCTACAAGGCCTTGCTGCTGTTGTGCATGCAGCTGCAAACGATAAAAGGTGAGGGTTTCAGGTATAGTAATAGAAGAGTTAAGAAAGAACAGGGCGCATCTGCAAGGAATATCCGGTCTCAACATCTGTCTTGCAGAGGGGTTGGTATCTGTGTCTAGAGTCAATGTTTACATTGGTTGGGCCCTGGAAGGTATAGAGATGTTGCTTGAAAAACTTGGATTTTTTTCTGGACACCCCACCAAACATATGTGACAATACAATACAGCACAACACCCAAGAGTACAACATTTTGGAATAGCAGGATTGTGGACCTCATCTCCTATTTTCAGACAAGGCTTTAGGGCTTCCCTAAATAATAAAATAATAACAAAATACCCATAAGCACCGTGTTTAAACAATGTGGAGTCAGCTGCAAGTATGATGATGCTCATGGTGGGATGGGTTCTGAGGTCAGGGAGACAGGGAGAGTATGGGCCTGAACGGAAGTGGGGTGTTAAGCATCCTGTGCTGGAAAGAATCACATGCTTTTCACCTCAGTTTTGTTCCTGAACCAGCTGCTTTGGTGCTTCTAGGCACTTGTCTCTTCTTAGTTTTCTGTCTTTTTCTTTCATTTATTAATATTCTTTTCAGTTCCCAAAGTATATTCAAAAACTGTATGTATCATGCCAATATATATCTAGAAAATCGACAAATACAACATCATAATTTGCCTGGGGGTGAAGTTTCTATATTACTGAGGAGGGAGGAAGGAATCTGTCCATGGAACAGATGGGGAAAGTAATAGAAATGTACAGGGGAAAGGTGGCAGGGTGTATTAGAGAAGAAAAAATGCAAATGCTAAATGTATCAAGAGAAGGAAAAAAAAAAGAAAAGAAAAAGAAAAAAAGAGAAGGATATTTCATAATTTTATCATTTACCAATGAATCTGCTTTTTCCATTGAATATACTCAATGTGCTATTAAAAGTTTTACATTTTCAAAAAAAAAAAACTGTATGTAATATTCTTTTCAGTTCCCAAAGTATGTAGAAAAGACTTGCACTACAGAAAAATCAAACAATAGGGGTGTGCAGTGGAAGTTTTGCACATCACTCCTTCCAATCTCTTGTCCCTTGCTGGGTGTGGATTCACCTTTTCTAGGCATATGCAGATGTATATATTAAATTCAAATATAAGGTCTCTCTCTCTCTCTCTCTCTCTCTCTCTCTCTCTCTCTCTTTTTTCTAAATGAAACCATATAATGCATATCTCCTCTTGGTTTAATGATCATTCTGACTTCTCTTTCTTCTTTCTCCTAAGGGATCCGGTGTGATTAAAGCTGGTTTTGCTGGTGATCAAATCCCCAAATACTGCTTTCCAAACTAGTAAGTCATTCCATTACTCTGTCAGGACTCTGGGAGTCTCATCAACTTTGTCATGGGGTCAGCCCTCCTGTCTTTTAGGAAGAGGAACACTATCAGTTCAGCCCTGGTGCTCAAAACAATAGCAATCAAGGGATAGGAGTTGAATTTGGAGTAAGCAAATAGTTTGCTACCTAGTACAATTTGATGGGCACAGGAAAGAGGCCTCTTTTTTGAAATATGATTTTATCTGTTGCTATAAATTCTATCATTGGTAACTCATTGATTGATGATTTCATCTTTATAGAGCCCCTCTTTTTTTTTTCCCCTTGATGGAGTTTTTGTTATGTTGCTCAATTTGAATTCCTAGGCTCAAGAGATCCTCCTTCCTCAGCCTCCTGTGTTGCTGGGATTAAGGTTCATGCCATCACAACAAGCTAAAATGCCCCCTTTAAAATTTGTTGCCCAGGATGGGATGTAACATTAAACCATACCTGCCATCTGAATGAGAATGTTTCTCAGAGGTTGCCTCCTGAGATTCAGACTGCAGGCAGGAGATGGCATGGAGGCCTGGGGAAGGGCTCTAACTAGAAAAAAAAAGATTGTGCCTCTGAGTGCCATCATCACATATCACAGTCTCACTTAGTAGAAGTCCTGGGAAGGGAGCTAAGGAGTCAAAACTTTTTTTTTTTTTTTTAGTGTATGTGTCTGATGCCAGGGATCAAACCCAGGGCCTCGCCCACACTAGGCAAATACTCTACCACTGAGCTACACCCCAATTCCTGAACTTTTTTTCTTTTTATGGTACTAGGGATTAAACCCAAGGACACTGAGCTATATTTATATTCCCAGCCCTTTTTTTTTTTTTTTTTTACAATTAATATATTTTTTTTTTAAATTTATTTTTTAATGTAATGCTGTAGATCGAACCCAGTGCCTCTCGCGTGCTAGGCAAGCACTCTACCACAACCCCAGCCCAAGCTCTTTTTATTTCATTTTGAGGCAGGGTTTCACTATTTTGCCTAGGCTGGCCTCAAACTTGTGATTGCCTGCCTCAGCCTCCCAACTAGGTGGGATTACAGGTGTACACCACTGTGCCTGACCAGCCCCTAAATTTTCTGAGTTAACCGTTAATTTATAAATTGTTGCTTCCTTATTTCTCTTGGTCTGCACACATTGGGGAAAGAGAAGAACTAAAGGTATTGAAACCTCTAAAATTTGTTTTAATAATTTATGAAATAATATAAACAATAAAAATATGAAATAATATATAAATAACTTAAAATAATACAATGTTCTTTGTAGAAATTATAGAAAATACAGAAAAATAAAAAGAAAGAAATCAAAATCAACGGTACTTTCATGCCTTGAAGATAAGCACAGTAGAATTTAGGTATCTGTATTCATCTCTATGTATGTCTTTCTTGTGTTCTGCTGTCTTTTCTAGTGTGGGAAGACCCAAGCATGTTCGTGTCATGGCAGGAGCCCTAGAAGGTGATATCTTCATTGGCCCCAAAGCTGAGGTAATTCCCAGCCCCACAAAAGAAGCCCCAAGGCAGCAAAAGACTTTCATTATTTATCCCATGGGAAGTGTCCCAGTTGTTGGACACAGCCACAAGTAAAGGAATAATTTTCTCTTGGAATCTTCTTTTTGATCCTTTCATTCTAGGCCTAGGCAGTTTCTTTGTCCCGGGAGTAGTGTCTGGTCTTGAAGAATAATATCTGGAACCCCACTTTGAGAAACATATAAACAATCCAGAAAACAGGGCTTTGGCTTTTCTTTACTGCCTTACCAGTGATCAAATTGACTAGCTTGGTTATTTTTTGGGCACAGGGGATTCAGTGGGAAGATCCTGTCTGGCATACCCCAGGGATGAGTTAATTAACACAGTTTTGGCAGAGCCCCTCGGGCAGCATCTAGTAAGCAGAACAACAGAATCATTGTTGCCAATTTTGGCTTCAAGAGCTGAGGTGATGGGTGGGAGCCAGAAGATCATGTCCTGGAACCAGGCAATGAGGAAGGTGCCTCCTATCCCTTGCCCTAGAGTACCTGAGGGCCCATTGAAATTCAGAAGCCCTCTGTTGTACAGCTGCCTGTGTAGCATACAGTCTAAGGACTTGGAGATTGGGTGCCTGCTCCCAATTAGCTTGGGTGAGTTCTTGAGAATGGGAGCTCAGGAAGCTGGGCTCCTTTGGAAGTGATGGAAGTTGCACAGCTCTGGCTTAGGAGAGCAGGGTCCTGGGCAGAGCCTGACTGCTGCTATAAGTCCTGCCCTTTGCCCACAGGAGCACCGAGGGCTGCTGTCAATCCGCTACCCCATGGAACATGGCATTGTCAAGGACTGGAATGACATGGAGCGCATCTGGCAATATGTTTATTCTAAGGACCAGCTGCAGACTTTCTCAGAGGAGGTGAGGGTCCTGTGTACAGGGCACCCCCATGCAGTATACAAATTTGACAGAACCCCTAACCCAGAGATGATGAGGATGATGATCACTGCGAAGAGCACCAGGCCACGAGCTTTTCAGATATATTCAGATTTAATCTTCATACTATTCCTATAAGTTATAGGTAGTATTATATTTATTTTACAAACAAGAGAACAGAAGTTCGAGAAAGCCGAGTAATATTTTCAAGATCACCCAGTGAAGCCAGGTGCAGGTGCACACCTGTAATCCCAATGGTTCGGGAGGCTGAGACAGGAGGATCACGAGTTCAAAGCCAGCCTCAGCAACTTAGAAAGGCTCTAAGCAACTCAATGAGACCCTGTCTCAAAATAAAATACAAAAAAAGGCTGGGATGTGGCTCTATGGTTAAGTGCCCTAAGTTCAATCCCAGGTACCAAAAAAGAAAATCACCCAGTAAAGAAAGTGGTAGAATTGGGTGTCATCTTTCAGAATCCAGAACCTGTCCTGGGATCATTAACTTCCAAAGAAGTAACTCTCAATTCGAGGATGTAAAGAAGGATATATTTAGTTTATAGGGGAAGAATGTTTAACTATTATTTTTATCCTAGCAATTCAGAATTTAATAACAAAATCTTTTTTTTTTTTTTTTTAGAATTTTAATATTTATTTATTTATTTTTTTAGTTTTCGGTGGACACAACATCTTTGTTTGTATGTGGTGCTGAGGATCGAACCCGGGCCACACACATGCCAGGCGAGCGCGCTACCGCTTGAGCCACATCCCCAACAAAATCTTATTCTTGATAATATGAGATATACTGTAGATACAAGGACCTATGGAAGAATCTTGAAGAGTGAGGACAAAATGAGACTTTAGAGGGGGTCAAAAATTGGAAAAGTTGAGAGATCAACTTAGGCAGGACTTGCTGACAGGCTCGGTTTGCCTATTTTTGAAGGGAGGCTAGGCTCTCAAACCATCTAGACAGGGGCTTCTCCCAAAGTACTCATGAGAATGGAAGCTTGACCTCCCACTGATTACCTCCTGGGTTTCTTTTCACCAGCATCCTGTGCTCCTGACTGAGGCACCTTTAAACCCACGGAAAAACCGAGAACGAGCTGCTGAAGTTTTCTTCGAGACCTTCAATGTGCCAGCTCTTTTCATCTCCATGCAAGCCGTGCTTAGCCTGTGAGTAGCAGCCTGGCTGGCTAGCCTGGCCTCTAAGGGAGAAAGCAGTCCTTTGGCCCAATCAAGGCTGCCTCTCCTTTAGCTTGGTGCAGAGTCACTTGAGCCCCACTCACCCCTGGGAAGGGCTGAAAATAGTGGGAAAGGACGAGATTTGCTGAAATTGGACATTGAGCCTTCTCAGTTGAAATAAAAAGAAAAAAGATGGCTGGTGTTGAGACTGTATCCCAGTCCCAGAACTCTCGGTGGGTTTGCCACCCAAGGCTCTCCTCTGCCCTCTCAGAAGGACACACACTGCTATAGCCCTTCCCAAAAGCCCCTTAATGTGGTCAAGTATTTATTAGTGCTATGTGTTCGGTGTTCTGCTAGGCTGCTGATACAGTCTCGATTGAAACACCACCTTGGTCTCTGTTCTTACACTCCATAATTCCTATTACACTCTCATCCTACCTCACACCTGTCTCTGCCTACTGAAGAGATGATAGGCTGGCAGCTTGCACAGAGAATTTAAAACATTGTCAGCCACCATTTAAAAACAGATTTCTGATAGGCAAAGTGGTCCACACCTGTAATCCCAGTGACTCAGGAGGCTGGGTCTGGAGGATCACAAGTTCAAAGCCAGCAACCTAGTGAGGCCCTTAGCAACTTAGTGAGACCCTACCTGAACTAAAAAAATAAATAAAAAGGGCTGGAACGTAGCTCAGCAGTACTGAGTTTAATTCTTGGTAAAAAAAAAAAAAAACAGGATCTCAAGATCCAGAGTTTTGACTTCTCTGAAGAAATTGGAAGATCTGATGATGCTGGCCTGCATTCCCATAGGGCAAAAATCAGCTGGAGCTGGGAGCATCTGCCGTAGCAAGTAGGGTTACAAGCTGACTTAACCACAGCCCACTTCATTCCCTATTGTCCTTCCAATACTGAAGAAGTGTTCATTGCTGTGTATCTGAACCCTATCTCTACCGAAAGAGAGAAGTTAAGATAGACCAAAATCATGCGAAGAAAAAAAAAATAGTTCTAATACAAAACAGAACTGGGTGCAGTGGTGTATGCCTGTAATCCCAGTGACTCAGGAGGCTGAGGTAGGAGGATCTCAAGTTGAAGAACCACCTCAGCAACTTAGTGAAGCCCTAAACCCTGCCTCAAACTGAAAAATAAAAAGGGCTGGGGCTGAGGCTCAGTGGTAAAACATGCCTGGGTTCAATCCCTGGTATAAAAAAAAAAGAAGAAGAAATGAGAAAACATACTTATTTTCCTTTACTCATATACTTTTCCTCCTGGCCCCTGTAGGCATTTAAGATTTTTCCTCTTTATCTAGTAAATTAAAACCACCCCTTAGACTGGGTCTCTGGAGCAGTTGAAGACCAGACTGTCTCCTCACACTGCTCTTCAGGGAGTTGGGGAGGGAGCTTGGAGAAGCTCAGCTCCTTCCTTCATTCAGGTATGTCAAGGCTTCCCTAGTATTCCACCCATTCTAAAGGCCCAGGAGAAAGGCCCAAACTTTAGTTTAGCTGACACTGAACTCTAAAAGAAGTGGGTTTTCCAGCATGAGAAAGCAGGGATCAATGATGGTTTGCCCCTTTTGCTTCAGTTATGCCACGGGCAGGACCACAGGGGTCGTGCTGGATTCTGGGGATGGTGTCACCCATGCTGTGCCCATTTATGAGGGCTTCGCCATGCCTCACTCAATCATGCGCATCGATATCGCTGGACGAGACGTCTCTCGCTTCCTTCGCCTCTACCTGCGTAAGGAGGGCTATGATTTCCACTCATCCTCCGAGTTTGAGATTGTCAAAGCCATAAAAGAAGTGAGTGCTGCCCATGAGTGAAGAGGGATGAAGCTCCTACTTGGGGTCCTGGGTTAGGCTCTGTTCCCAACCAGGCCTCCTGGCAGCTGTGTGATCACTTGGGCCCCTGTCACTGACAAATTCACTTTTCTGAATACTGCCATCTTGTGGAGGAGAGGGAGCTCTTTCCTTAAGCCAGATGCACAGGTGCCCCTTCCCTACATACTTCATAGGTCCTTTTTGGAGAAGCCAGAATGCACTTTAAGTACACAGAACCCTCCTGGCACCTCCGGCCCTAGGGAAGCCCATAGGGACCCAGAACCACATGACTAATAGAAGGAGAAAGATGTCTGGGCTTGGGCTGATTTTAGATTATTGTCTCAGACCCAGGAACCAGAGAGCCAAGGTTTCAACCTTGCTCTTCAGGAAGCTAGGGGAAGGGAAGACTTTATACCCTAAGTACCACCAGCTGATAGAGACCTCCCTGCTCCTGCTTCTGGGTAGCAGCTCTTAGGACTGTTAGGGCAATTACTGTGGATGGCCAGATTCTTCAGTAGCACATCACTCCCCTGGGAACTGGGACTTTGTGTGCTCCAGGTTCCCTGTCATCCTGACTACTGTGCTTGGTTCTGCAGAGAGCCTGCTACCTGTCCATAAACCCCCAGAAGGATGAGACGCTAGAGACGGAGAAGGCTCAGTACTACCTGCCAGATGGCAGCACCATTGAGGTAGTGACCAGACCTCGTTCCTCTTTCTCCTAAGACCCACAAAAGCTCTGGGCCCAAACAGAACTCCTCACGAGGGCCTAGAACATGGAACTCACAGGCAGCATGATCAGCTTTCTGTGTCCTACAGAGTAGAAGTATGGACTTTGTCCCTCTGTATGGAGAGGAGGACACTCCAGGGAGCTTTTCCTAGGTCGGGATTGATTGGGAAGTAGTATGGTGTCTGTGTCCTGGACACAGTATAAGGTGACTTGCTGCTCCCTGGAACTCCCATTGTTAGGAATAAATTTCTATGAGTGAATGAATGAAATCTCTGAGCTCAAAAATGCCCGAGATTGAGTAAATGTAGGAGCTCCTCCTCTGTTTTCCCAAGAGCTCTATTTGAGGCCCTTTACATATAGGGTCTGTCTTGATCCTGGCATTCCTAGCTTTACTAAGAGATGGGCAGCCTGCATCTCTTCCATTCACACTCTCAAAGAACTTGGGTCCCAGCCCCAACCTCTTAAGTTGGCCCTTCACTCTGCAGATTGGTCCTTCCCGATTCCGGGCTCCTGAACTGCTGTTCAGACCGGACTTGATTGGTGAGGAGAGCGAGGGCATCCATGAGGTCCTGGTATTTGCCATTCAGAAGTCTGACATGGACCTGCGGCGCACACTTTTCTCCAACATTGTCCTCTCTGGAGGCTCCACACTGTTTAAAGGTTGGTCTTTGCTCTTGGGTCCCCAAGAAGCATCCTGATCCTGCTGGGCTCAGACAACCCAATAATTTTTTACCTGAGTCTCTTTTTCTGCCCATTCAGGTTTTGGTGACAGGCTACTGAGTGAAGTAAAGAAACTGGCTCCAAAAGACGTGAAGATCAGGGTAGGAATGTGGTGGGGGTTGGGCTGGGTAGAACTGGGGCTCCAAGGACCTGGAGTGCCACATGGTGTGATCTCCCTTGGGCCCTTTTCGGTTTCGGGCTGGTTTTCGGGCTGCCAGGGCTCCACAAGCAGTGCCAGGTGGCTCCCAGCTTACACAGTGACCCTGAGGTCTAGGTCTGCTAGAGGGAAGAACCCATTCTCATTCATCACTCAAAAGGAGTTCAGTACCCAGATGTGGCAGGGTACTACTGTGCTAAAGACCCCACAAGTAGTCCTTAAGAGAAAGTGATATTGGGCTGGGGCTATAACTTAGTGGCAGAGCACTTTCCTAGCACGTGTAAGGCACTGGGTTCGATCCTTAGCACCACATAAAGATAAATAAAATAAAGGCATGCTGTCCATCTACAACTACAAAAAAAAAAAAAAATTTTTTTTTAAAGAGAAAGTGAAATTGATAGATTGACTTACCTCCTGCCCAGGAGGCTCCCCTGTAACACAGTCCAACATCTTAAGTGACTGCTAAGGGGAGTTAACCGCCTGCTGCTAAGGGGAGTTAACCGCCTGCTGAGGAGGGACCCTAAATGAAAGAGTGTAGTTCCTGCTTCCCCATTGAGTATCAGGCTAGCCACAGTACTCTCCAGAGAGACCAAGAGTCCAGCAGGAGCCAAGCTTAAAGCCTGTTACATGGATTACATCCACTACCCTCTATGGGGAGACAAGTGGTAGAAGGGAGGTAGAGGTATTGATGTCTCAGATTTCTCTTTCCACCCACCTTTGCAGATATCTGCCCCTCAGGAGAGACTGTACTCTACATGGATTGGGTGAGTAGCTTTTCTGGAAATAAGAGTGGAACAGGAAGCAAAAGCATTAACTCTCACTCCCATCCTTGAAAGGGTGGCCTCATCTCTTTTGGCCCCAGGGGTACTAGCTGGCTCCATGAATTCAGTGTCTCACACTGTTCCTCTGGATTCCCTCCACTTCAGGGGCTCTATCCTTGCCTCCCTGGACACCTTTAAGAAGATGTGGGTCTCCAAGAAGGAATATGAGGAAGATGGTGCCCGATCCATCCACAGGAAAACCTTCTAATGTTGAGACATCATCTTCACCTCTCTCTGAAGTTAACTCCACTTTAAAACTCGCTTTCTTGAGTCGGAGTGTTTGCGAGGAACTGCCTGTGTGTGTGAGTGTGTGTGGGTACGAGTGTATGCGCGTATGCCAGGGCCATGTGGCCCAGGGATCCCTGGGCCCGGAAAGAACGATGAACTACCCACGATGGTGATGGCCTGAGGCCTGGGGTTGACCACTAACTGGCCCCTGACAGGGAAGAGCGCTGGCAGAGGCCCCACTTCCTTTCTCAGCTGGGCCTTTGCTTGGCTGTGTGGGACCCTGGTTGCCACCAGAGGGAGATCTTGCTGCTGCCCTGCCTAGGCTGGGCTGGTCCCACCCTACCACCACCTCCAGGGTGCCCTGAGGTCCAAAGCAGCTGCTGCCTTCCCTAGCTCCTCATTCTGCTATCGGTGCCTCTTGATCATGGACTGAGGACTGGGACTGGGGCTAGGTCCCTCTCGTTTTGTTGAGGTTTGGGTTTGGGAGGCTGAGAAGCTCTCCATTATGGTTATAGAGACTAGGGTAAGGAGAGAGCAGGGAGCCCTCATGTCCACCTGTACACCAAGACCACACTGGACACTTGAAGAGACCAGCTCTGATTGGCTGCAGAGTTAATGCTTCAAGCTCCAGTTCCATCCAGAGGGTCTTGGGAGAGTTTAAGGAGCCTGTTGGCTCTGGTCCTATTACTCGCTTCTCATCCATCCTTGTTTCAATGCCATCTTAACAATTTTATTTATTGAAGTGTTTGTTCAATAAGGGGACTGGGGAGGGGGGCTCACTGCTTCCTGCCTACTAGTCACCCTGCTCACACTAATGTTTACAGCACCTAGGTTTAGTGTAGCATCCAGGGCCTCACCACTCCCTACTGATGGTGAACTGACAGTATCCATAGGCCTCAGGACCCTTTGGGATTGAAGGCTACACTCCCCCCACCAGCCCTTTTTTTTTCCTCCCTCCTGCACTTGCTCACCACCCTGAAACGAGATAGAATCACTCTTCAGCAGAGGCCCCTTGCAAGGGAGGGGCATTGGGGACACAGTCCCCCTGAGACTGGGGAAAGCTGCAGTTAACCAAGTTGCCTTTTGCACTCTAGCTGAGCAGGGGGACTAGGTTGAAGGGCAGGAATGCCCCCTCTGGGTTGATCATGTGCTGTTCTCATCTTTGGACCTATTTGGGAAGGGAGGGAAGGAAAGGGCCAGACCAGAGTGCCAGGAGGGCTCAGGCCTGGCCCTTAGTAGTGGCCCAAAGGCCTTCAACCCAGATGGTACAAAGCTGGGGGAGCCTGTCTTCACTGGGACCCTCACCTGTGACACCAAGTCCCAACCTAGTCCTAGATTCCAGGCAGTATTCATCCCTACGCCATCCTGTGACCAAAGGCCCCTGCCAGATGTGGGCCAAAGCAGGTGTGTGAAAGCGATGTGGCAACCCACGGACTGCAGTGTGCTTAACCAGCTCACCCCCCCCTTCTCTTAGCCCAAGCCCGTCCCTCGCACAGCCTCGCACAAACCACATTGCCTGGTGGGGCCCAGTGTACTTAAATAAAGTTGTTCCAATACACATGTCAACTGGGCCTCTCATCTGTGGCCAGTGTTGGGTGGGAAGAGGGAGAAGCTGCAGTCTCTGAATCTGAGGCAGTGACCAGGCCTAGTCTGTCCTCTAGCAGGCATAACTGAATATGGACAGACTGCAGCCGAACCCTCAGCCTGTCAGGTAGATGAAAACAATGTTCAGCTGCCTGTGATCCCAACAACCCAGGAGGCTCGGGTGGGAAGATCACAAGTTGAAGGCCAGCCTTAGCAACTTAGTCAGACCCTCAAAAAATAAAAAGGACTGGGGTTGTAGCCCAGTGGTAAAGTACCTCTGAGTTCAATCTCCAGTACCAAAAAAGAAAAAAGGATGTTCACACCAAAGCCTTAGTTTAAAAACCAAGGGTCTAACTCCTGTGTGCACACCAAAGCCATGGGTGAGGCTCTATTATAAATGATGGAGTAGCTATATAAATGATGAGTAGCTCTTGACACCCCTGAAGTCAGAGGTTTTCCAAACTTTCATGTAAAGTCTGGGAGCTTATCGTGGCCCACACTCAGATATTCTGATTAATCATTTTTTTCCCATTTGAACCCATACCTGGCAGGAAAATTGTCAGGTGCTTAGCCATTTAATCTTCCCAATAACCCTACAAAGTATATGTGTTTTTATGATCCATGAAGCAACTTCCCAAAGTTCTCCCATTTATTAGCTGGGGTGTATTCCTAAGCAATACAGCCCTAGAGCCTACCTTTTGATCCCTGAGCAGATCCTCAAAATCTCTGGCCTTAAGCAATGAGTCCCAGTTGGAGTCAGTTTTGCCCCTAGGACACAACTTGCTATCTGGAGACATGTTTGGTTGTCACAACTGGGAGGTTGCTATTGGCATCTGGTAAGTAGAAGCCAAGGATGGTAACATGCAATGCAAATTGCCCTAGTATCTCTAGTGCCAAGGCTGAAACATGCTGGCCCAGAACAATGGTTTTCAATCCCAGTCACAAGAAAAATCATCTACAGAGGTTTTTGAAATCTTACTACTACTCAGGTCATATTCAAGCCCTAATAAGTCAGAATTTGATACTTTTTGAAGCCCAGGTAGTCCCCAGGCTGAGAACCTCTGACCCAATAGAGACTCCTGTTTGATGACCATGTCTAGCAGCAGTGCCTGGGAAATACACTGGGATGGCCGACTCCAGGCCTGAAAGTCACTTTGGCCTCCAGTACCCATGAAACCAGCAATCTGCATTCTTGTCCCTGCACCCCAGCAAGTCTGATGCAGATAGCCACCTTTTATTTAGGAAAATCCTCTTCGGGTGTTTTACCTGTTGAGTGAGGAATAGGATTCCCACTCCCATTCCCACCAACCCAGCTCTCTTTCCCTCCCTCTCCCTCTCCCTCTCTCTTACATGGACCTAAGGAGTAGGAATGACTGGCTTTAATCAATCTGTAACAAAATGAGCTTCTCCAGAGGTGTATTGATGGGAGAGTCCTGCAGCAGAAGGAACATGCTACTTCAAACAGCTAAAGAAGAACCCTCTGAAAAAAAAACACTAGGAGGCAGTGGCAAGTGGCACTTAGAGTAGGCTTCCCTTGACTAGGCAAAAGGGAGCAGTTGTGTTATCAAAAGTGGTTCTCAAGCCCGCTAGAGCAGCCAGCCCTAGCTGACAGTAGGATGGGCCTCCATGCCCCGTGGCAGTCACCACATGTAGTCCCATCCCTTCTGGTCCTCTTTCCTCCTGCCCCACAGAGGAACCATGTCTCTGAGCACATACAGCCCAGCCCTTGCTCAAACTGAGCCAGGCAGCTAGGGAGGAAAAGACTTCAATGACATTCCTAGCTAAGTTCCAGGAGCTCCCATCTGCCATCTCCTCTATGCTGCACCCAAAGAAGGTGCACTAGCAGGACACTGGCAAAAGTGGCTCCTGCTCCCTGACTGGGGCAGTGTCCTCAACAGGGTAGCCTTACTGCACCTCTCACACTGTCTTAATGTCCAGGGTTTGGACCTGTGCCAAATTCTGGCGCTGGGCCTTGACCATGTGCAGGCGCCTCCCGTGCAGTGTGAACTGGGACCAGGTGAAGAGCTGCAGCAGTGCACAAGTGATAGGTACCAGCACCAGCAGGTAGAAGCAGCCCTGGCGGAGCGTGGGGGCCTGTGCTGGGGCTGGAGCTGGTGGCTCTGGCCAGGGCTGGGCACTCCCAACAGGGGTCATTGGAGGCTGTTGGAAAAGATCATGACCTAGGACAAGAGAGCATAGAAAGTATATGGTCAGCCAGTTCCTTTCCAAAGTCCATGGAGTGACATTTCAAATGTCATGTGTCCCAAACCACAACTCTTGATGCCTCCCCTAAACCTGCTCCTCCCAATCTTCCCTTTTTGTGAATGACACCACCATCTACCCAATAATTCAGGCCAAATCCTGCAGCCTGCCTCAATTCCTTAGTTAACTTCATCACTCTCCAATACCCAGTCTTTGTCTCCTCCAACTCCAAAATGCATCCCGCCTGCCACCACACTGGCTCAAACACTCCATTGCCTCTGTCACAGTCTTCCAATTATCCTCCTGCTATTCCCACTCTGGCTTCCCTATGATCCAATCTGTCCTCCCATAAAATAGCCACAGTGAACTTTCCAAAACATCCATCAGAGCAGGCATGGTGATCCATTCCTGGATTCCCAGCTACTGGCAGGTGGGGCGGGGAGGGGGGGGCAGGAGGATCACAAGTTCAAGGCTAGCCTAGGCAGCTTAGTGAGACCCTGTCTCAAAATAGGAATTTTTAAAAAGAGCTGGGAGGGGCTAGGGATAAAGCTCAGTTGGTGGAGTGTTTGCCTTTATATGCACAAGGCCATGGATTCAACCTCAAGCACCACAAAAAATTAAAAAGCTGGGAGGTATAGCTCAGTGGTAGAATACTTTCCTGGGCATGAGAGGTCCTGAGTTCAATCCATAGTACCGCAAAATAAATAAATAAACAAACAAACAAAATCAGACCATGTCACTGCACAGCTTGTAACTCTCCCAATATCTTCCCTGTGCAACAAATAAAATCCAAACCCTGTACAAAGTTCTCTCCAAATCTCCTGATACACATTGTAACTCTCAGAATCAGAGTTTGCATCAATTGCACATTTGCCATCCCCTCTGCCTATTATTCACTGAGACCTTTTCTTGACCAAACCTTGCCATTCAGTTCACATCCTGAGGGTCAGTTCAAGGAGAGGCCTTGTATAGCCATATTTAGCGGCTTCTCAGCCACAGGGTCTCATCTTTCCCCATCTATTTTACCAGACACTCACCATTATTTGATACATTCTTGTTTGTTATTGCCAACACCCTGCTCCCAATTAGAGTATAAGATCTGTGATAACAAAGACCTTGTCTGTTACTCATTGTGATCTCCCCAGCACACAGAGTAGGTGTTCTATACTCACTGAATGGATGAACAAATTAATGAAAGAATAAATGAATCTGAGACCAAGTTCCTCTACCTGTGTGGGAAAGGCTATCCTGGTTAGCAGCCCAGGATAGCCTGGGCCTAGCAAGTGGCCATTTTCTCTTCCTCACTGGACCCAGAGACAAGATTGTCAGGTGGTGTTCCGGGTAAGCTGTACCCATGGAGCCTCACCTGTATAGAAGCAGAGCAGCCAGGTGCCCAGCAGTGGGGCAAAGGTCTGGCCTGGTTTGGTCACCAGGGCAACCATGCCAAAGAGAAGCGCTGAGGCCGCCTGTTTACGATGGTTCAGCACCAGGTCCTCATCCACCAGGTCAGTGACCACCAGGGTCAACAGCTTGCAGGTGCCCTCAGTGAAAACACGGTTGCTGCCAGCAGAGGGAGTAGGCAAGGGTGAAAGGTGGGATAAAGGGGTGGGGGTGGGGGCGGGGATGAGTGCGAGCAGAAGCATACCTGGCGATGAAGAAGCAGAGCAGGCCAGGATGGTCTGGGCCAGCCACCAGCATGAGCAGGCTAAGGCCCAGCTTGAGCAGAAAGAGACCCCGCACTACTGCGTAGACGCCCCAGCGCTGACACAGGGGCAGGAAGTAGAGGTTGTTGAGATGGGGAGCGACATAGGAGACACCTGGGGAAGGAAGAGGGCCTTGCCTTGTCAGGGGCACTGCCATAGCCTCAGCAGTGATTGACATTGTAACTCTAAGAATCAGACTTTGCATCAATTGCACACTAACAATGTGCTGGGCTCTGTGCTAAGAGTGTCACACACTTTTTAATTTTTCTTTTTNTTTTTTTTTTTTTTTTTTTTTTTTTGGCACTGGGGATTGAATCCAAGGATGCTGAGCTATATTTACAATCCTTTATAAAAATTTTGAGACATGGTCTCACTAAGTTGCTGAGGCTAGCTTTGAACTTGCAATCCTTCTGTCTCAGCCTCCAGAGTTGCCTGAATTACAGACATGCAAACATGCCTGGCTTTCCCGGCCCTTTGAAATTTTATTTTGAGACAAGGTCTGGCTAACTTGACCAGGCTGGCTTTGAACTTGTGATCCTGCTGCGTCAGTCTCTGGAGTAGCTGGGATTATAAGTGTGTATCACCACACCACATGTTTATATCTAATCTTCCCAAGCCTTTAAAGTAAATAAGAGTTGTCCCTTGGTATCCTCAGGAGACTGATTCCAGGATCACCCAGGGAAAACAAAATCCATAGATGTTTAAGTCCTTTATATAAAATGACATAGTATTTGCATCTGATTTAGTCACATCCCACATACACACTTTAAATTATCTCCTATTACTTATAATACCTAATACCATATACATGTCATATAAATAATTGTCATACTATTTAATATATAAATATAAATTGTCATACTATTTGATACATATTGATATAAACTATATTGTTTAGGGGCTAATGACAAGAAAAAAAGACTATATGTTTAATGCAGATGCGATTTTTTTTCCTGAATATTTTTAATCTGTGGTTGGTTGAGTCCACGGATATGGAGCCCACACATCCAGGCTTTCTCCTTACTTTACAAGTGAGAAAGGGAGACCCCAAAAAATGACATACTGAAGACCACCCAGGGAGAGAACATGGTCAAGACACACCCAGGCTTACCAGATATAGTCCTCACTGCTAAGCAACCACTGCACTGCACCATAATGCCTCTGGGTGGCACCATCACCAAGAGGATTAGCCTGTGCATCAGTCCCTCCCGGAAACCCACCACCTCAGGAAAACAGAGCTGGCCCCAAGGTGCAATCCCCTGGCAGATTCATCCCCGCCCTCTGCCACCTGGCCTTCAGCTAGACCACGCCTGCAGCTGGGCTAGGGGCTCTGGGTACAGCCTCTGTCCTTTAGCCTGCCTGAGGCACCCACTCACCCAACAGGAAGGAGCCAGTGGAGAGGGAGATGTGGTCTGACAGCAGATGCTCCAGGAAGAGGGGGAAGAAGTTGCTGTTGAAGTGGCAGTGGAACACCTATAAGCCAACAGGGCAGTAAGGAGGGTGACCCCATCAGGGCCATAAGCCAATAGGGGAAGCACATGTCCCCTGGTCCTCAGAGCAGTAGAGAACTGGCTTCTGTCCCCAAGTCCCTAAACATGGAACATGCCAGAAAAAAGATCTAAAGCCACATTCCTGTTGGTTATCAAAAAGTTAGAGACATAATAAAATGGTAATTGGAATAAGTTTTTCTTTTAATTGAAAACACATTAGTAAAACAAGTCTCAAGACATTAAAAAAAATTGATTTCTAAATGTGGCTAATTTGTACACTACATGGGTTTTAGGAGTGGCACCTGGTGTTTTAAAAAGATTATAACAGAGTCCCAATAGGAGACAATCTTTCATCCCTCACTTTATAAGTAAGGATAAGGCTACCCAGAGAGGCTGAGACCTACCTGAAATCATTCAGAGAATGCTATGACCCAGGTTTAATATCCCAACCTTGTCCCTGTCACCAAATTGCCCAGCAAGGCCTCCTAAGTGCCCAACTCCTGAGGCACCTGTCCACTAGAGTGTGAGATAGCCCAGTCACTGGGGGAAAGATACCATTCCCAATACCTGCACCAGGTCCATTCCCACGAACCACAGGAAGTTTTGGTGGCGTGCCAGCTGCCGGAGGTATTGGCCCAAGGTGATGCTGCCCACTTCCTCACTGCCCACTAGCAGCTCCTCTCCATACAGGCTATGGGCAGAGGGGAGTTGAGAACTGCTGGGGCTGGGCCAGAGTCTGCTCCCACCCTAGAGCAGCCACCCATCAGCCAAAGGACTCAGCATCAGCCTAGGATCCCAGCATTGAAATCAGATTTTGTACCTGGAGAAACAGGGATGGCCACTCACCCACCATCCATGGCCAGGGTTGAGCACCCAGGGTCCTTTCCAGCCACTTCAACCCGCCGCCTCAGTAGTTGCGTGGCCCCCAGAAAGCCCAGCCCAGAGCCAGCAGCCAGTGCCACGCAGAAGGCGCGGAAGGAGGAGAAGTCCTCCTTGTTCCAAAAGGCGTAGGAGGCAAAGACAGAGAGGGAGCCAGCTGCACTGAAGAGGGAGCAGTAGAAGCTGAGATGGGTGCGGTCGTGGGCCGAGAGTGCCAGGTCGGCCAACAAGGCATGATGGTGAAGGTCCACGAGTGTCAGGAAGCCATCATAGAGGCACAGGCACAGCAAGAACTGTAGGCCAGCTGGGGCCCAAGGCACCCAGAATGCCAGGAAGGACAGTGCCAGCAGTGGCCCGTGTCTGCCCAGCGCCCGTACCCGTGCCAGCACCACAGCCCTTGAGGAGAGCCTGGCACCTGACCTGCCAGGGAGAGGAGGGTGTTGGGAAATGCCCTTTTGGCCTTGGCTGGCCCCAGTTCCCGTCCAGGCCTCAGAGGAGGGACAGAGGCCTTGAATGTAGGGTACACATCAGGATGCACCCAGTCTCCAGTCTCCAACTTAGGAAACACAGCTTACCAGTGGGCACACTCTTTCCTCTGCCCTACCCGCCCCCCTCTAGTCTGTCAGTTGATGGCCAAAGGGCAGTGGGATACCCACTTCTCAGGCTTGGGGGCAGTGATGAGCCCAAGCATGGAGGAAAGGGAATCTGATGGGAGCAGCATAGGGTGTTTGTTGCGCAGGGTTCTGAGAAGCCACATAAGCCAAGCCGGGGTCAGTCTCTTCCCTGGTAAGCAAGGCAGGGGTTAGGCAAAGCCAATTTTTCAACTTGGACAGAGCCTGCCCTGGCCCCTGGGAAGGGAGTGGATCCACATCCAACACTTGAACTGGCCTTTCTTTCCCCACCCCGAATGCAGGCAGGGGTCCTCCAGTATAAGAGACAGGTGGGAACTGAAGCTCCTTTGAGCCATCCCCAAATACAAACCAGGGCTGAGAGCTGAGAAACTGGCGGTCACTTAGCCAGCCGAAGAGGGGGTCGTTGAGGCTGTTCCACAGGAGAAACACCGTCTACAGGCAAAAGGAGATGGGCACAGTGGGGTCCAGGCAGCTTCTAGCAGAACTCCCCACCCCTCAAAGATGGCCCCAGCTGTGCTGCCTGCAGACCTTGCGGTCAGTTCCTCTGCTTAGACCCACACTCCCAGCCACTCACTTATCAATGCCTCATCCAGGGCCCAGCTAGTAAGTATAACCAGATGACAAATTAGCATGTGTGATTGTACTGTACATGAACGTAAAGAACAATGAATATATGACAATAGCCAGGAAACTAATCTAATCCCCACTGAGAAGTCATCAAAGCCTCCACCAGCTTTTCTGGCTGAGTCTTGGTAGGCAACCTGGCCTGCCTTATGTCCCTGAATAGGTGAGACCCAGCACCTGCCATCTACCTAGCAGCCTATGCACCCACCAGGCTGACTGCCCAGTGCTGACCCTACCTCTCCAACCCAGAAGGCTACTTTGTTGATCTTGTACACTGAGACAAAGGTGTCCACATAGTAGAGCAGGAACACATTGTGCAGGATGGAGGTGAAGAGGGCCAGGGAGCCATAGACCACAGCTGTGGGCAGGCCCAATAACCAGGCCTGGGGCCATCCCAGCCCCATGACTACCAGCCTGATTTAACCCCAGGAGCTCATGGCTACCAGCAGTCTCTCCCCATTCTTGTCCCTGGAAAAGAAAGAGCCAGTTAGCAGCAATGATCAGAGATTACTCTGTTCCTAACCCTGTGCTCTAAGACCTTTAAAAACTCATTTTCAGGGCTGGGGTTGTGGCTCAGAGGTAGAGCACTTGCCCAGCATGGGTGAGGCACTGTGTTTGATTCCTAGTACCACATTAAAAAAAATAAACAAATAAAATAAAGGTATTATGTCCATCTACAACTAAAAAAAAAAATTNGATGTAGCTCAGTGGTTGAGTGCCCTCAAGTACGAAAAAAAAAAAAAAAAGGACCTGGGGATGTGGCTCGGTGATTGAGTGCCCCCTGGATTCACTTGCCAATACCAAATAAATAAATAAATAAATTGCAAGTTCAAGGCCAGCCTGGGAACTGAATGAGACACTGTCTCAGGGGGAAAAAAAAATGGTAGAGAACTTGCCTAGCACATGCAAGGCCCTGGGGTTCAATCACACACACTTTTTTGTTAGTACCAAATGCATACACACTCATTTCCAGTGGGAGAGAGTTTATACATAAAACAAATATGGAGAATCACCAATGGAGGACAGCAATGCCAAGTTACCATTACTCTGGAAGTAACTCAACAAAACTGATAAGGCCTCTGGGAAGAGAAGGCAGGCACTCTACAAGTGTTGGGGTAGGCTGTGTGCTAGGGCTGGATGCTCAGTATCTTTTTACATCCACACTGTGCAACCTTAATGGTCTGGACGTGACCGCCTGGGACTTGGGCACATGATGTACTTACAGTGCATCCTCAGATAAGTTAACTTGTAATGGAATCCAAGGTTTTTTTGGTTTGTTTTTTATTTTTTGGTGTTGGGGATCGAACCCAGGACCTTGTGCATGCGAGGCAAGCACTCTATCAACAGAGCTATGTCCCAGCCCTTAATCCAAGTTTTTGTTTCTTTTTCTGTAAAATGAGAAAAGGGATGATTATACCCACTTTGCAAAATAATGTAAGGGTTAATTTTTAAAAAAGTAAATTTAAAAATGCTTTTAAAAAATAATTTAAGGTTGGGTCTGGGGATGTGGCTCAAGTGGTAGCGCGCTCGCCTGGCATGCATGCAGCCCGGGTTCGATCCTCAGCACCACATACAAACACAGATGTTGTGTCTGCCGAAAACTAAAAAAAAATAATAAATATTAAAAATTCTCTCTCTCTCTTTAAAAAAAAAAAAGAATTTAAGGATTCACAGAAAGCGCTCAATAATGAATGTTGATGTTGATGGTGTTGCTTTTTTTGCGGGAGGCAGGGTATTAGGATTGAACTCAGAGGCACTCAACCACTGAGCCACATCCCCAGCCTTATTTTGTATTTTTATCTAGAGACAGGGTCTCATTGAGTTGCTTAGTGTCTCACTGTTGCTGAGGCTGGCTTTGAACTTGCGATCCTCCTGCCTCAGCCTCCCAGGCCACTGGGATTACAGGCATGCACCACCTTGCCTGGATGATAGTGTCATTATTATCTTTACAAAATACCTACAAAGTGGGCTGGGGATGTGGCTCAAGCGGTAGCGTGCTCGCCTGGCATGCGTGCGGCCCGGGTTCGATCCTCAGCACCACATACAAACAAAAATGTTGTGTCTGCCAAAAACTAAAAAAAAAAATAAAAAAAATAAATACCTACAAAGTTTATAGCATTATTATGATTTTATAGGAGAGCAACCCCAAATTCAGAGATGGTATCTTGACCAATGTCACACAGCAAAAAAGTAACATATTGCACTCAGATCTGTCTGACATAAAAACATTTTCTGCTATTTGTCTTCCCAAATCAGGTTCTCATGTACATTGTTGGAGAGAAGGGAAGAAACCCAGTGTCATGTCTGCACTGTGATAAGAATGATAAGATGTAATCCCAGCAACTCTGGAAGCTAAGGCAGGAGAATCACAAGTTCAAAGCCAACCTCAGCAAATCAGCGAGGCCCTAAGCAACTTAGTGAGACCCTGTCTCAAAATAAAAAAAAATTAAAAGGGCTTGGAATATGGCTCAGTGGTTAAGTACCCCCAAGTTCAATCCCCAGTACCAAAAAAAAAAAAAAAAAAAAAA
>NW_025999999.1:7832714-7837599 GCF_001458135.2 Marmota marmota marmota | reverse complement strand
TTTTTTTTTTTTTTTTTTGTAGTTGGATATGGACAGCATACCTTTATTTTATTTGTTTATTTTTATGCAGTGCTAAGGCTCAAAACCAGTGCCTCATACATGTTAGGCAAGCGCTCTGGCATTGAGCTACAGCCCCAGCCCTGCAACCACACTCTTTAAGCAGCAAGGCATTAAGTTTCTGACTCTTCTTTTAGACTCAAAGCTACTGTTTTCTTTTCAGAAAAATGATTCCCACATGTGCCTATCTGACCCTTTGAGGGACGCCACAGAGGCTTCCTCCTCTCAAATTTTATGTTGTGAATCATATGTTCAAGTCTTAACTCCCCAACCTATGAATATGCTCATATTAGGGAATGGTATTTGTACAGTTGTAACCAGGTTAAAATGAAGTCATACAGAATTAGGATGGGCCTAATGACAGGTGTCCTTACAAGGAAAGGGAAATCTAGACACAGAGAAGCTGGCCATGTGAAGATGAGGCAGGAATCAGTGATGCAGCTACAAGCCAAGGAATGTGAGGACTGCCAGCAACCATCAGTAGCTACAAGAGGGATGGAAAGATGCTTCCCTAGAGCCTCCAAGAATAATATGACCCTGCTTACGCCCTGACTTCAGATTTCTACCGTACAGAATCATGACAGAATAAATGGTTACTTTAAGCCATCCAATTTATGTAATTTGTTGTGGCAGCCCAAGGACTCCAAAGTGCTGATCCTCAGAGAGCCTATTACCCTCAGCCCAAGCCTGTCCATGACTCAGGTATCCATGCACACACACTCCCACAGAGGGCCAAAATCTGATTTTCCTTGGCCCCAGTCCAAGAGAAGCAGCAGCACCTCCAAGGGACCTGTCCTTGTCCTCAGGGCCTTAAAGGTTTCCTCTGGCTGATGAGCCACTGGCCTCATGGTGGGAGCACAAGAGGAGAAGTGGTCAAAATTACCTGAAATCCACCACTAACCCTTTGAGAATCTCCTCTGGACTGGACCACAGTGATCCTACCTCACCCACGGCAGCAGCATGGCCAAGTGAGCCCAGAGGAAATGCTTGTCTTTTTTCCCTCAGAGATGGAGGTGTGACTGACATATAGAAAAGCACATATTCAAAGTGTACAGTCAGGAAAGTTATAATGTGTACACTTGTGACACTATCACCCATCACCCTAAGTTTCCTCCAACACTGCTTTTTTTTCCTTTTTTTCTTTTTTTGTAGTGGGAATTGAGCCCAAGGGCGCTTTACCACTGAGCTACATCCCCAGCCCTTTTTATTTTTTGAGACAGGGCCTCACTAAATTGCTGAGGCTGGCTTTAAACATGTGATCCTCCCAGGTCACTAGGATTACAGGCGTGCACTACTGTACCCAGCCTAGGCCCTTTTAAATTTTTTATTTTACTTTTTTAAAAAATATTTTTTAGTTGTAATTGGACACAATACCTTTATTGTATTTAGTTTTATGTGGTGCTGAGGATTGAGCCCTGTGCCTCACACATGCTAGGCAAGCGCTCTACCACTGAGCCACAACTTCAGCCCCCCTTTTTATTTTTCGAGAGATAGTCTTACTGAGTTGCTGAGGTCTTGCTAAGATACTGAGGCTGGGCCTAGGTCTGTAGCTCAGTGACAGAGCACTTGCCTAGCATGTGTGAGGCACTGGGTTCAATCCTTAGCACCACATAAAAATAAACAAATAAAATAAAGGCATTTTATCCATCTACAACTACAAAAAAAGAAAAAAAAGATACTGAGGCTGGCCTCAATGCCTCAGCCTCCCGAGTTGCTGGGATTAAAGGCGTGCACCTGGCAATGCTTTTCAAAGAGAATGGAGAGAAGACATGACTGGAGTTCTCAAATGTCCTGACTCTACTATTTACTATCTGTATGACCTGAAACAATTTACTTAACCTCTCTGTGCCTCAGTCATAAGGTGTTGTTAAGAGGCAAAGAGAAAATACTTATAAGCACTAAGCACAAAATAGTGAGTACCAAAACTTGAGATGTGATGGCTAGTGGATCTCACTACCCACCAATAAATTGGAAGCCCCATGACCTGCCATACAAGAATGGGTAAGAATTAAATGAGATGCCCCTCAAGGGTTATGACATGGGGGCCATGAAACACAACATACACCCCCATCACTATCCTTAACTTAGGTCACTCTCTCTGATCCCCCCTGAGCTTCATAGAACTCCCTTGTTCAACTCCACAGCCTTTGTCAAAAAGCAGGAAGCTGGGCTGGGGCTTTGGCTCATGGTAGAGCGCTTGCCTAGCACGTGCAAGGCGCTGGGTTCAAGCCTCAGCACCACAGAAAAATAAATAAATAAAATAAAGGTATTGTGTCCAACTACAACTAAAAAATAAATATTAAAAAAAGGAGTAAAGCCTGCTGACTCATAAGCAGATGCCCAGTATCCTGCCATTGTCATTGGAGGTGAACACTTAAGGTCCTCAGCCTCCACCAGCTGGCTCCCTATTCCCCCTGGAGTGATGTTAGAAAATCTCAAAGCATGGTGAGATGGAAAGGCTATAACTTTTGGCATCAGAAAGGCCCAGTTCAAATTCCAACTGCACTTCCTAAAAGTATAACCTCAGACAAGTCTCCCTGGCTTAGCCTTGGTTTCCTCACATGCAAAATGGGGCCATAAAGTCTGCCTGTATAAGAGTACAGAAAGGATTAAATTAATGTCCAGAAAACCCAGAGCATCATGCCTGTCACATGGTTGATGCTCAGAAACTACCTGTTTCTTATAACAGATCAGGGTAGGAGCCGGTGAATATCCTGGTACTCATGTCCCTCACACAAGTAGGTGAACTGGAGAAAAAGATGGAAAAAGGGCAAAGTCGAAAAAGGCAAAGAGCAGAAATACATCCAACGAATGCCAGAGACAAAGCTCCACCGTAACTCTGAGCTGGAGGCAAAGCTCCCTGTCCAGGTGAATCAGCCTTGAATGGGAGAGGGGCACAAGGGGGGTCTTCATCAGTTTCTTTTCCAGATTCCACTCCTCCATCAGCAAAGCCTTCCCTACTCTCCTCCCCACTCTCCTCCACCACAGCAGAGGCAGTCCTGCCTCTCCCAGGGAAGAGCAGCATGGAGCCCATGCTGGCCTAGCTGCATAAACTGCCATCTGTAACCTGCAACCAACATCACGCCCCACTGAAACCTTATACCAAAGTCTGCTGAAGGTCCCACAGCCCATCCCTGCCCTAAGAATAGTCCCAGTTGGTGGCCTTGGGTCCACCCTATTCTCTCTCCCTGGACCAGTAGAATGTTGATGCCAACCTGTCAGCTGGCTGTGTGGCTGAAATGCAAAAGCAATCTAAATAGTCTAAAGCATCAAGCAAAATGCCTGGCACATACAATACTCAATAAATGATAGCTATTACTAATTTTTTTCCTATCTCTGAAGTTTATTTTCAGGTTTTTAAAAGAAGAGTCAGTGACCCTCCCAACCCCCCGCCATAAGTCCATGACTGAAGTTGTCTTTGCAGCACCCAGCACTGATGCCTCTTGGTACCCGGAACATCCCTTTCTCATCTGCCATCCCCAATATTCTTATTTAAATACCACTTCCACCTTTGTTCATGCTGTCCATTCCATCCATGATATCCTAGATGTAACTCTATACCATTTCTCAGGCATTTAGAGGATGCCTGGCTTTCACATCGTGAATCCCTACAGCTCTGTTGCTACTCCCATCCACATTTCATAGATGAAGAAACCAAGGCTCTAAAGATTAAATAACTGGCCCAGGGTCACAGAGCTATTAGGTAATGGAGCCAAGATTCAAAATGTTTATTTTTTAAATTTATTTCAGCTGTAGATGGACACAATATCTTTATTTTTATTTATTTTTAAAATTTTTTTGTAGTTGTAGATGGACAGAATGCCTTTATTTTGTTAATATTTATGTGGTGCTGAGGATTAAACCCAGTGCCTCACACATGCTAGGCAAGTGCTTTGCCACTTGAGCTACAGTCCTAGCCCTTATTTGTTTATTTTTATGTGGTGCTGGGGACGAACCCAGGGCCTCACGCATGCTAGGTAAGTGCTCTACCACTGAGCTACAACCCCAGGCCTCAAAATATTTTTTGACTTTTTAGTCATTTAAATTTAGCATTTCTCACCTTACTATGTACCTTCTTCTACCATCTCAGCAAATCCTGCTCATCCAAGACCCAGGTCAGTGTCATAAACCTTCTCAGGTATACCAAGTCAGGATTCTCTCTTCTTTTCAGATACCTGTCCCCAGTATCAAGCATGCAAATGCTTCCCTTACCCTCCTCCAGCCCACAAGCTCCTGAAAGGCAGGACCAGTGAGCCCAGCCCCTGATTTTTACCTCTGCCTCTACCAGGCTCCTTCACCACATACAGGTGCTCAGTTAATGCGTGATAGGTCTACTTACCCCTAAAAGGCCAATATGCGCATCCACCTGCTGCCCTCAAAGAGCAACCATGAGAAAATTCCCCAGACCCTACTGTACCCCAATTTGCTGTTCCACTTGGCTGTGAGAATTAGAAAAAGGCAAGCTTGATGTGTCCCTCTGAGTAAAACATTTAAAACAAAACAACATAGGCAGAAAAGGGAATATTTATACTAGCAAAGAGTATTAAGCTTTCACCAATGCACAGCCCCATGCTAAGAAAAACAGAAACAATGTGGGCAGAGAGCTCAGAGGAGGGAGGCAGAAATGGGGCGAGATCAGGAAGGAAGGTTGTTGTAACCCTCACACAACAGTCTATCCTGAGGATCCTGGAAGAGGAGACACTGACTGGGGGTGGGAGGTGACAGAATCACATCTGTTTGGAAGGAACCCTCTAGCATTTTTTCTCCCCTCTTTACCCCATCAGGCTCCTAGGAGATTTAAAAAAAAAAAAAAAAAAAAAAAAAACTA
>NW_025999999.1:7822677-7829925 GCF_001458135.2 Marmota marmota marmota | reverse complement strand
TTAAAAAAAAAAAAAAAAAAAAAAAAAACTAGAAATGCAAACAGATGACCCTGATTTCTGAACCAACCTATGGTTTTAATTTTTTTATTTCATTTTTTAAAAATATTTTTCAGGGGCTGGGGTTGTGGTTCAGTGGTAGAGCGCCTGCCTAACATGTGTGAGGCCCTGGGTTCGATCCTCAGCACCACATATAAATAAACAAAGTTAAAAAAATCCATTGGCAACTAAAAAATATTTTTAAAATAAATAAATAAAAATAAAATAAAAATATTTTTCAGTTGTAATTGGACACAATACCTTTATTTTATTTAGTTAGTTTTATGAGGTTCTAAGGATGGAACCCAGTGCCCCACACATGCTAGGCAAGCGTTCTACCACTGAACTACAACCTCAACCCTTTTTATTTTTTGAGACAGGGTCTGGCTAAGATAGTGAGGCCGGGGCTGGGGCTGTAGCTCAAGGAATGCCCATGGAGTCAGGGGAGGAAACCAAGAATGCCAGACTGGACCCTGGAATGATGAGCATCAGAAAGAGGGTGAGTGATAAGATACCCTCAGAAGGACCAAACACTGTAGGAAAACAGTTGAGTGCAGAAGTGAGAAGCTACTAAAAAGCAAAAATTGGAGTTAGGAGCCCAGGGTAAGATCTGAATGTTATCACTAACTAGCTGAGTTTACTCCCACATCTGTGAAATGGACAAGACAATCCATTCCCTGCTTGTCCTCAGAGTATCAGATGAACAGATAAAAGTTTAAGGTACTATAAACAAAGCAAGTATTAGGTGTGACCATTTTCTCAATAAGCAGCTGACCTCTGAATTGTTTGTCGTTTCCTGCTTCAAACTCTGGAGTCATCTTCCATCTCAGTCTCCCAAAGCAGGGTCCAGTCTTAGGGGCACTGCTGGGAGGCAGCACCTTCTGTTCCAAAAAGAATGGTCCCATCCTCCTCCTCAGGCTAGAAACGAACTTTCACCTCACTGGGGAAGGGACTTCCGTCTCACTCTCCCACAGGTAACTCAGGTGGCACTGGAGAAACAGCGGCTTCACCCCAAGACCCTTCCAAGAAACTGAGAAGTTCAGGATCAACCCTTTACTCAATTACTGCACTGAAACACGTGTACACATTAAAACCACCTGTGGAGCCGTTCGCAAATACCCAGGATCAGGCCTTACCTCAAACCAATAAAAATCAGAATCTCTCAGGGTGGGTCCCCTTATCGAATTTTTTTTTTTCCGGGACTGGGGCTTAAACCCAAGGGTACTCTATCACTGTCACCATCAGCCCTTTTTATTTTAAAATTCTGAGAAAGAATCTTGTTAAATTGCCCAGGCGGTCCTCGAATTTGCGATCCTCCTGCCTCAGCCTCCGGAGTCGCTGGGATTACAGGCGTGTGCCACCACACCTGGCACATTAATGTTTTTTAAAAAGCCTCCCAAGTGGGCTGGGGCTGTATCTCCGGGGCAGAGTGTTAGCCTTGCAAGTGTGAGGCACTGGGTTCAGTCCTCAGCACCACATAAAAATAAAATAAAATCATGCTGTCCATCTACAACTACAAAAATAAATATATATATTTTTTTAATCCTCCGAAGTGGTTCTGCGCCACCAGGTTAAGAGTCATGTCAATGAATGGATCCTCGTCTGCCCCATGACATCCCTCAACCCCATATGCCCAGGGAGCTATGAGACCCATTGCATCCCCTTCCCCCTACACCCCAAGCCTTTCTGCACGGATTTCAGCCTTGACCCTCGAACCCAGCTTCTCCCGCCATTAACCCAGAACTCTCCAAATCCACAACCTGATCACCTCAAGGACCCCCGAAAACAGTCTCCACGACTCCCAGAGCAGAGAGCATTTCCTACCCCACTTGGGCTTGTCATTTGTGTCAGACTGGCCTCAAGTCCAACCCACGGGAGCCCAGACCACCCGCCGGCCCCTCACCGTAATCCTAGCAGGCGAAGCCTAATTCCAAGGCTGCGGAAAGCCAGGTGCGAGACAGTGCGCCTGCGCACCCGAAGCCCGGGGCTTCCCCGCTCTCTCCCTCCGCCCCCGCCCAGCGATTGGCTCTGCGCAGCTCCGGGGACCGCAGCTCTGGCAGGTGACCCAGGCCTGAGGCTGCAGCAGCCATGTTTATCTTGGGCTCTTGCCCTGAGCGACCAAAAACAGTGGACACTAGCAAACAGACCTGGGAGCCTTCCTTCAAGCATTATGCACTGCCTGAATGCACAGCCGAGGAGGGTTTGGAGATGATAGTGGCACGACCTGGGACTCCCTAATGCTGGACTGTGAGCCGCTCAAGGATGGACAGGCCCAGCTTGAGCTGTGTGCCTCACACATACTAGGCAAGTGCTCTGCCACTGAGCTACAGCCCCGGCCCTATTTTTAGTTTTTGTTTTCCTTTGTACTGGTGATTGAACACAGGGGCACTTTACTACTGAGCTACATCCCCAAACCTTTTTATGTTTTTCTTTTGGGCCGGAGTCTCACTAAATTGCTGGGGCTGGCCTTGAATTTGAAATCCTCCTGCCCCAGCCTTCAGAGTCACTGAGATTACAGGTGTTTGTCACCGCGCCAAGCTTCCTCCTCCTGCTCCTCCTCCTAATAATAATAATAATAATAACAACAACAACAAGGAATACCGAGCTCTTACTACTACCCTAAACTGTGTTAAGAATCCCACATACATTTTTCTGTTGAGTCACAGTATACCTAGGAGCTAAATGCTATTATCTCCTTTTAAAGAGATGAGTAAATTGAGATTCAGAGGGATTCAGTGACTTTTGGACAAGCAAGAGGCCCAGCCAAGCTGGAGTCCACCACTTCTAATTCCTAGAGCAGGAGTCTTTCCTCTTCCTACCCCTGTTTAGGACCTCAATATCAAGTCCATATGATTTCCTCTAGTCTGTGGAGGGTGTTCCAGATCTTTCTTCTGTAAATCTAGATAGATTACTAAGAAAACAAACAACACACATTGCAGCCCTTTCCAGTTTCCCTACCATAGAATATAAAGCAAGAAGTATGGCCTTTGGCTTCTGGGGAACCTAGGACTCAGTCCTGTATTCCACTTTTTTTTGTGTGTGTGGGAGCAGTTACTGGAGATTGAACCCAGGGGTGACTTATCATCAAGCTATATCCTCAGCCCTTTTAATTTTTTTATAATTATTTATTGGTATGAGGGATTGAACCAGGGTGCTTAACCACTGAGCTACAATCCCAGCCCTTTTGTTTTAAGACTGGGTCAAGACTGGCCTTGAACTTGAAACTTGCCTGCTTCCAGTGGCTGGGATTTTAGGCCAGCACCACCATGCCCAGCCCAACTCCATCACTTGGCTAAGGGACCTTCCTTTTGTTAATCTCTGTTTTATGCCTTACCAAGATTTTGTGAGCATTAAATGAGAAACAGGGGTATAAGCATTTGTGCATTGTTGATTCTATGCCTTTGTTGATTCTTTTCAGCAAACTCCTTCTAACAGGAATATTGTCCCCTTCTTCCTTTGTGACAACATAGCAAAGGGCTCACGAATAGCAAATGGTCCAACACAATCAGACAGCCAAGCTAGCTCTTACAGGGTTAGCATGCATGCCAGAAAACTAGGAGTTAAAAAGTAAATCAGTCTTCAAGGCCATGGAAGTCAGATAACATCCCAGGAGAAGGGAGGCTGGGCAGCCAGCTCAGCCTTCTAAGACTATGCAGTCAGCAGAAATCCCAAGAAGCCAGAGCCAGACAAGCTCATGAAAATCAAACACACTGAGACAATAGTCTTCCCTGTTCTGAAAATCTTAGGGACTCTCCCAGATGAAAAGGGGCAAATTCCAAGTAGTGAGGGTAAAGCACACTATGCAGAACAGTCACTAAAGTAATGTGCAGTTACCTTACTTTATTAGCATAATAAAAAAAAAAACACCTCAAGACAGAGACTTAAGATGGTAGTAAGACATATAGCGCAACATGATGAAGAGCGCAAATAAAATCTCACCTCTACATGTGATGACATCAAAAGACAGGTCCCTGTCTACCCTGAAGATGCCATGAAATCTATACATCTTGTCCTTTGTTTGAGCCAGCCTGACACTCTCAGTTAGGGCTGTATCCCCCTTCTTGCTGAAGTAGAAACACCATTTAAAGCCTTGCTTGTATAACCACATTCATGTGATCCTATTTCATTTTTATTGTCACTGTTGATACCATTTCCAGTATCAAGAGAAGCCCTGTGTCCAGGGGCTAGAGCCTGTTCAACCAGATCCTGTAGAACCCCTAGTGATTCCATGAACCTCCTCCCAGCATACATAATCCACCAGGCTGTCTCATTGTCCTCCTTCTCCCCAAGCCCACCCCTACAAGCTCTCTTCTCACCTTCTGTTTCCCCCTTTTCCAAAACAACACAGTCCTAGTGTATGAGGCCCAGGCCCAAGGTACCCTAGGATTAAAAAAGGCAGACAGATACAGAATTTCAGAGTGTTGTTTATTCAAGGACTTACTGACTGAAATGTCAGTAATAAACCAGTTGAACCCCTGAAATTTGGGTCAGAAGGAAGGATGTATATAATTTTAGAACAAAGATGACCTCATTCTAGGCATATCTTAAGCTAGTATAAGGCATATTCCTGGTGCCAGGGTCCAGTTTTTTAACGCTCCACATACCACTCTAATTGTTTGTCTGTTTATACTTTGCTGAGAGGCGTGCAGAAAAAGCCAACTAGGGCTACTCTGGGGCAGTCATGACAGTTACAACTCAAGATGGCTGCAGTCACATCAAACTGAACCTATATACTCTCCTAGAGACAGATAAATAGACAGACAGACACACATACACACACACACACACACACACACACACACACTTTTTAGACTTAAGTGACTGCTGAAAGCCCTCTTCCAGAATGCCCTCATGACTAGAAGAAAGATGATCAATTCTTCCCTCTCCCCACCCCTCACCTCCTTCTATGCTTTCCTGGCTATGAAGACAGAGAGCTAAATTTCAGCATTCATTGTAGGTTTGGCACACTACGTCCCTTGTAAATTTGCTAAGGGAATTTCCCCTGCCCTTCCATCTCTGGCTAGTGTATGCCTTTATTTCAAAGCAAACCCTGAGTCTTTCCTTAACCCTCCCTGGGAGTCCAGTAGGGAAATGGTGGGATGGGGAAGACTGATAAGAGATAATTTCTATGAGAGAACTTGGATTTTTCAGCCTTGTGGTGTGTGCACTTGACTCAGTTCCTCGCTGTGTCTTCTCATGAGATTTAAAATTAAGTAATTCCTGGCCAAGAAACAAAACCAAAACTGTTCCATTCTTCAATGTATTTGAATGAACAGTGTAATAAAATCAGGTACAGCTCCAAGAGGAGACATTGGGGGAGAACCAAGTTAGGTCTGTAAGGAATTACACAAGAAATGGCACACGTTTATGCGTATAAAGGTTATGATATATAAAGGTTATGATCATCTTGTCACATCAAATTGAAAATGTTACCACTGTCTAGATGGTGGAGAATATTTAACTGGGAATGTAATTTTATTTTTTAGCTATGAAGCTTTTGTAGTAGTGGTTGGGTTGGTTTGCTAGTAAATATGTGAAACTTTGGGGGGAAAAAGAAAAGGATAGACCTCGGATCCTTCATGTTGCATTTAATGCCCCATGGTTACATTCTGAGGTCCCTTAGCCTTCTGATTTCAACAATGTAACCTTTTACCTTGTTATTATCTCTTATTCCTCTTCCTGGTTGTCAAGCACAGAGAAAACTAGGAGGGGACTTCGGGTGTCACAGGCCACATCACTGCCTGATTCCTTGAAACATATTGGATTTCCTGTAACTACAAAAAATGGATACACACTATATTTGAAGAAATTATCTGCTCCCCTAGTTTCCTACCTCTCTGATCTAGGTTCCACACTCAGGAAGCCTTCCCCCCATGGCCCAGAATGCATTATTTCAGATTTCTGTTCAGGAAGAAAGAACTTTCCTCCAAGGAATAAAGGAACAAAGCTCTGGGTTTGGCTCATATTGACCAGCCTAAACTATGGCCAGCGGGATGGCAGGGCTGATTCACTTAGTCCTAAATCACCGAAAACTTATGGACAGAATAATCAACTCCACCAGAACCAGTGGGTGACTCCAAAAATAAGGGGGCTGTTACTGGAATCAGGGTGAAGGATTCACTGAGAAACTCACAGTTTGATCCTTATTTTTCTTGTTTTGCCTGAAAACATCCTTCCCAGATCAGCAGAAATCTTCAGCAGGAATGTAGGGACCACAATTAAAATGCAGGTTCCTCACCATCCCAGGCTCTACTTGAGCTTGGTCATGCATGAGCCCCACCCCTCACCAAAATGTGACTACATTCTCTTGGGCGATTGAGAACAGGTGGGAAAACTGGCCAGTCTCACTGGACTGTCACTGATCTCAAGGCTGGGTTGAGGTTAGTCCAAGTGTAGCCTTGGACACTCTGAGTGCTAGGATTTTAGGGGAGGGAAAGTTATACAAATTGGAGTGGGGTATTATATATTAGTCTCCTATTGCTGTTGTAACAAATTACCAAATTTAACAGCTTAAAACAAATTTATTAGCTTACAGTTCTAGAGGCTGGAAGTCTGAAATTTATCTTGTTGGCTAAAATCAAGGTGTTGACATGACTGTATTCATTTCTTTTTTTAAAAAAAAATTTAGTTGTAGTTGAACATAATATCTTTATTTTATTTTTGTGGGGTGCTGAGGATTGAACCCAGGGCCTTGCTCATGCTAGGTGAGCACTCTACTGCTGAGCCACAACCCCAGCCAATGTATTCCTTTCTAGAGTCTGTCTGGGTGGATCTATTTTCCTACCCTTTCCAGCTCATGAGCCCATTCCATCTTCAAAGCCAGAAATGACTGGTCAAGTCTTTTTTACATGTCGTCACTCTGACTCTTTGGCCTCCCTCTTTCACATTTAAGGGCCCCTGTAATACGTATGTCCATATATCATATATGATGAGCGCTCATGATAAAATGGATCCAAATATTTTTTTTCACGTGATTTATATGGTTTAATTTAAATTGGGTAAACAACTGTTGAGGATTGTTTTAATATGTAAACAAAAAAGAAGGTTAACAGATGTTTGTTTACTTTCACCTTTCCTTTTCATTATATTTAATAATTCTCTTAAAGATAATGTAAATTGTTAAGAAAATTGTTTTCTTTTAGTGCCTTCTGTAATGTTACATAATTTTTTCTTTAGCCATTATTGCCAGAATTCCTATCTTCATCCCAGTGC
>NW_025999999.1:7796259-7820691 GCF_001458135.2 Marmota marmota marmota | reverse complement strand
AACTTTATTTTTAGAACCACACACGCCAAACAAAACAGCCTCTCAGGAAAAACCCTCAGAGCCTCAACTGCCACCACCGGCTTTCCACAAGCCTCTCTTTCCCACACAAGCTTCTCTCCACCTCCCACAATCCTCCTGCTCTTGAGGCCGATTGGCTGGGTCACATGGGCGGAGCCAAAAAAGTCCCCCAATGAGCAGCTCCGTGGTCTGAAAGGGCAGGGAAACAGCCCAATGAGCATCACCGCAGAGGAGCCAATCAGCTAGATGTTGCTGGGGCCGCTGTGAGCCAATCATCAGCCGGCAGCTGGAAGTTTGCTGGCAGCTGGAAGTTTGCTGGGGCCGCTTCGGCTGTGGCTCTCAACATCCCTCTTTCACATTTAAGGGCCCCTGTAATTACACTGGGACCATTAGATAATCCAGGATAATCTTCTTAGGTGAGCTAACTCACAACCCTAACATCATCTACAACCTTAACTCCCGCTTGCCGAATTCATAGGTTTCCAGGGATGAAATTAGTGACATCTTTGGGGGACAGGCATTATTCTACCTACCATAGAAGGCTTCACCCAAAAGGACCACTGTCTCCCTAGGATGAGTCCTTAGAGTGGACAGAGAGCAAGGCTCTGTCTTGAAGCTGTAGGGTAGGGAGTATTAGGTAGATTCCAAATGAAACCCTAGCCAAGTCCCTTTTCTCTATTCAGATACTGACCTCAGCAGCTGTCTTAACTAGGCCACTGGCCAAAATTAGACTTGGGAGAGGAGCTTAGTTAGGACTAATGTAACATTGCCAGGGTGACTGTGCGAGATCTTCCCAGGGAGTGGCCGGGTTTTGAAGGATACTCAAGCTGGTTATGCTGCTTAAGTCAATAGAAAAGTGGGGAGAAAGTGATAGCATAGCAGCCCCAAGCTGGGTATCAGTTTTAATCATTCATAATGACCACTCACCCCACCAGAAAAATAGGTGAACCCACTATCACAGGGGACTGGAGCTCACAGTACTCATGCCATCAGAAGCAATCTTTCTGGCTTTATCCAAGTGGCCTGTAGGCTTTGGCATCAGTTGGGCTGAGTTCAATTTTCACTGTGCTGCTTTTAATCTGTGTGATCCTGGGAAAGTAGCCTCCTCTGAGCCTCTGGTTCCTTAGCTTTTTTTTTTGATACTAGGTATTGAAAGGTTTTGAACTCAGGGGCACTCAACCATTGAGCCACATTCCCAGCCCTATTTTGTATTTTATTTAGAGATAGGGTCTCACTGAGTTGCTTAGTGTCCCACTGTTGCTGAAGCTGGCTTTGAACTTACAATCCTCCTGTCTCAACCTCCGAGCCTCTGAGATTACAGGTGTGCGCAACCATGCAGGTTTCCTTAGCTATTAAATGAGAATGTCAATCTGTTCTTCACATGGCTATGAAGAATTACAAGTGCTTGTGTAACATTCTAGAGTGAGAGGGATTGTGAGATAGTCTGAAAGCAGTTCCAGCATGGATTGGCAATAAAACTAATATTGTGCTGGGCACAGTGTTACATGCCTGATCTCATTTGATTCTGGGAGGCTGAGGTAGGAGGATGGTATGTTTGAAGCCTCTCGCCCACATCCCGCGAGGGCCATGGAAATGGGGTTCCCCTTGGTGGAAAAGGCTGGCTGAGAAATAAAAGCTAGAAAAAATATAGAATGGAAAAAAACAAAGGACACAGAAAATAGTTTCAAAATTGGGGCGCCAGGGGTGGGGGAGGACGGGCAAGCGGATGGAGCTTCTATACTATGGCAAAATGGAGCCTGTGCCTGCTTTATTTATATTGGGAAATATCAAAGGCCTTCCATAGAATGTTCTTCATCAAAAAAGGTTAAAGGTGGGCTGTCCAGTTCCCAAAGGGTTACACCCATCTCCAGAGCTACTATGGGGGATCTTCCTAGCAGACCAGAGATAAAGGTCACGTGCATTGGGCAATCTATTGCTATGGGAGAGTGACAGATGGTTCCCAAGGCCAAATCTAAATCTCCCTGGCTTCATGCCAGAGAAGATCCTCACGTATTTCATGAATGGCTTCCTACAGAAGCCGGCCTCAGCAACTTAGCAAGACCCTCAGCAACTTAGTGAGATCCCATCTCAAACTAAAAAATAAAAAAGGGCTGGGACATAGCTCAGTGGTAAAGTGCCCCTGGGTTCAATACCCAGTACAAAAAAAAAAAGACTAATATTGTGAGCATGAGTCTTGAGACAGATGTAGGGTAGAATTTTGCCTTTACCATAAATGAGTCTGGGCAAGTCATTTAACCTTTATAAGTCCTGGTCAACACTTTTATTGTGTATCTATAATTCCTTGCTATGTTAAGTGCACCTTCCTAGAGTTGATATCAACTTGAAGTCAGATGCTCACAAGCAAAATTCAATGCAGGAAGGTCCTAGTGTGCAGGAGCTTCACTCAGATGTTAGGAGAACCCAATCCACTGGAGGGGCTAGGGGATGGGGAGCAAACTTGATCAAAAAAAGAAGAAGCCTTCAGTGATATTGTAGGTGGGCATCCCTGAGCTCAGGCCACTGCTTCCAGCTTGGAGCCACTGTGACCCTACGCTCACCCAGGTGTAGACAGACTGGCAGGCTCCTAGCCAGTTCAAGGTGTTTCCCTTTGCCTGGTAACAGGGAGGTGTGGCTGAGTGAGGCAGGGTATGGCGGGGAGCAGCTGCAACTAACAAGTGGTGGAGAGAAGCCTCCTGCTGGAACCCTCTGGCTACCCCAAATGCTGGAGACTAACCTCCCCAGGGTGAAGGAGACAAGTGAGTGTGAAGTTATTGAAAGGGCACGCCAGGGTTTGAGGGCTTAAAAAGGTCTAGGGTCCTTAAGGCCTGCTGAAAGCCTGGGGTTCAGGCCCAAACCTGGGACAAGATGGGAGGAGGAGGAGAATTCAACACCTGATTTAGGGCGATCCTCCAAAGCCTTGAGGTAGGCAAGTGAGGCTCCTGCCAGAAAGGAGAGCCCAGGGTTCCGGGTGACAGTAAGAATTAAGTCTATATCCAAACACCGCCCCGCCACAGGTCTGAACCAGAATGGAGCCCCAGTGAAAAGGCCTGCTGCCTGAGGTTCACACCATGTACTCTTACGTCTGCCTGCCGCGCGGGGAGAGTGCCTGGCCTCCGCTGCAGCCCCTCACCTACACCTACCTGCCCGCCCCTCTGCTGCTGCCTCCCATCCAGGCCCACAACTTCTGCAGCCGGCCAGCGAGCTTGTGCGTGGGAGAGAGGGCGGCCCAGCGAGAATACCACTGTTTTTACGGCCCGAGCGTATCTCCGGCCGCCACTCCACCCTGGTGGGCCTTCCCAGCAGCCTACGCCGCCGCCCTTAGCTCGCCGGCCCCCGCCGCCCGCCTCCTGAGGCCGTCGCTGCAGGAATCCGCAGCCGAGAGCTGGGCGCCGTGGCCCGAGGGTGGCAATGTGCAAGCCGAACTGCGATGGGGCCGCGTGGAACGCACGCACGGCCAGGATCTGCAGCTGCCCGACTTCGTGTGCCGGGAACTGCGGCGAGTGTACGGCACGTATCCGCGCACCTACGTGCGCGTCACCCACAGCCGCGGCGAGTTCCTGCTGCAGGCGGCGCCGCGCGTCGGCCAGCCGGAGTACCGGGTGGAGAGGCGAGTACTGCGACGGCCCAATAGCGGTGACAGCAGCAGCCCAGCCCGGGAAGCCGCGGAGCGCGGCCGTCCCAAGAAGAGGAAGGGCCTAGGCTGAGCTTTTTTATTGGCATTATTTTTGTGTTAGTTGAAGGATCCCTTTAGCTGTGTCACTTAGAATGCTGTTGGTAAAGTTAGGACTTTGACTTGTCACATTCATCTTTTAGACCAATCAGGTCAAAATATCAGGGCTAGCTAATCATATCATATGGAGCTTACCTATGTAGGAGGTTAGGAAGATTTGTAAATCTCAAATCATTTGATTCAGAACAAACTTGGGACTCTGGCAGTGTCAGGTACTCCTGTATAAGAACACTTTCATTATAGCCTTCCAGTTTCATTTACTTTTGGGAGGACTGACCCAAGTACACATCTCAAGTTGCATTAAAAGAGCCATTGCCTTTTTTTAAACACTGTGCTTTGGTTATACTTTCCTGCCAGGTGTTTAAGACCAAATTGGTCAAAATTGACCTTGTTTTTCTATCTCCTGCTAAGAGTCAGCAGAGATTTATCAGGGATCACTCTTCAGACCTTGGCTCCTTTAGTTTTTTTGTGTATGTGTGGTGGTGGTGCTAGGGATTGAACCCAGGCCTTGTGCATGCAAGGCAAGCACTCTACCAACTGAGCTGTATCTCCAGCACTCCTTTAGCTTTCTCCTAAAAGGTCATGCCATCTGCCAGGATAAAGTCAGAGTCTTCCTGACCACATATGGCTTCCCTTAGAAGCATTGGGACATTTCTCTCTCCAATGACCCTCTTTACAGAATGTGCACTGGTTGACTTCCTGTTCTCTAGGGTTCTCACAATCCTCCTGATTTGAAGGTTGGGTGACTCACTGGAGTTAAGGGGCTTTAAAGGGTTCCCATCATTCCCTGGATCCTGGTTGACCTTAGAGGGCATGGGCCAAAATATTGATTGCATTTTCTTTAGACTTTTTAACTTCTTTGACTTCGGTCTCCAAGTTTTGGTTTTAAACATCCAGCAGGCCAGTTTCACCATTCTTGAAATGGGAGTAATGGGTTTTAACTTTAAGATTTCTAATTTTACAATTACTCTTCCCATTTAATTGGGATTTGTATCAGTACGGCAAGTCAGATATCCTATCTGTCCTGGAGGTGATGCCTTATTGTCTTAATTCAGGTTATTCTGGTTAGAAGTAGTACTTTTGCAAAATACTAACAGGTAGTAGTTACAAAGTGAAATTAGTAAGAGTAAAAACACACTTGATTTTAAACCTAATAGACACAAGAAATTATCTTGATAGATAATGTTTTGGAAAACTCAGTCTTTGCTTTGTCCTTAATATCAGTCCAATAATGAAGACAAGGTTTTGAGTAAAAAGGAAAGTTTTGGGTTGTTTTTTTTTTTTAATTGATGGTTAAAAATCTCTTTAAAATATTCAACTGAACATAGTCAAATAAAGTTTGTCTTTAATAAAGACAATTAGTCAATTTTTGCTGATAACAATAACATATGAATATAGTCATAATATGAATACAATCATTTTATTTAATAATTTGAATATTTCATATTTTATGTAATAATATGTATATGATCATATTTTTGTGACTGGATTTATCAACTTTGTGAAGTTTTGGTCTTTTTGTTAGCAAAGGAGAAACATGGTGACACTAACTACCAAGGGAACAATGTGTCCTTAAAGAGGTGATTCAATGGCTACATTCCAATTGTGCCCTATTCAGGGTCATAAATTATTTGTAGTTTTGAGAAATAGCCATTTTTTAGATCTTTTGATACTACTGAAGTCTGAATTATTTTATTCTTGTAGTGTGTGTGTCCAAGGATAGACAACTTGGCCTAGAATGGGAAAAAATGTAATTTTCCTTCCTTCAAGGTTAAGGAAAAGAGAAAGAAAAAAAATGTCAGTTTTAAAATATGATGCAGTGGTGCAGGGTAGCAAGGACTATGCTCAAAGCAGACATGGAGCAGATCAGTGTTTTAAGGAACCCTTGTTGTTTTTAAACACAGAGGATTAGACTTTGTTCTATATCAGTATATTAAAATTTGACCATGTGGGGGGGAACCTAAGTAACTTTAACTGTGCCAATTACAGTCAACTTAATCACACACAAACTTTTCAAGATTTACCTTTCACAAACCTTATGTAACTTACTTCGACATTTTATAACTTGTTTATATCCTTAGTTTTGTCTTTTCTTTCATTGTGGACTTGAGGCTAAGGATTAGTGTTTTAGCGTAGTGGTTTAGTGTAGAACACTTACCTGGCATGTGTGAGGCCCTAGGTTTGGTCCCCAGTATAGCCTAAATAAATAAGTCAATAAAAATGACAAAGAAATCGTTTTGGGTTTCAAGACAAAAGTATTACTTTACCCTACAAGATACTTTCTCTTTCAGAAATATTTTTTCCCTATTAATTTTTTTAACTTTTTTTAGTATGTATTTTTTAGTTATGGGTGGACACAATAGCTTTATTTTATTTTTATGTAGTGCAGAGGATCAAACCCAGTGCTTCACGCATGGTAGGTGAGCATTCTACTTCTGAAGCCCCCTATTAATTTTTCTTGAGAATATATATTTCCAGGGCTGGGGTTGTGGCTCAATGTGCTCACCTAGCACATGTGGGGCCCTGGGTTCGATCCTCAGCCCCACATATAAGTAAATAAATAAATAAATCTAAAAGGTATTGTGTCCAACTACAACTAAGATATAAATATCACAAAAAAAGAAGAAGAAGAAGAATAGGGGCTGGGGTTATGGCTCAGCGGTAGAGCGTTTCCCTAGCACGTTCGAGGCCCTGGGTTCAATCCACAGCACCACATAAAAATAAATAAAATAAAGGTATGTGTCCAACAACAACTAAAAAAAAATGTTTTTAAAGAATATTTATTTCCAGCTGGGTGCAAGGGTGCATGCCTGTAATCCCCAGCAGCTTGGGAGGCTGAGGCAGGAGGATCGCAAGTTCAAAGCCAGTCTCAGCAAAAGTGAGGTGCTAAGCAACTCAATGAGACCCTGTCTCTAAATAAAATACAAAATAGAGCTGGGGATGTGGCTCAGTGGTTGAGTGCCCCTGAGTTCAATACCTGGTACCAAAAAAAAAAAAAAAAGAACATATATGTCCAGGGGCTGGGGTTGTGGCTCAGAGGTAGAGTGCTTGCCTAGCATGCATGAGGCACTGGGTTCAATCCTCAGCACCACGTAAAAATAAAATAAAGGTTATTGTGTCTATCAACAACTAAAAAATAAAAGTTAAATATATATGTATGTATGTATGTATGTGTATGTATATATATAAAATCTCCAAAAGTTCCAGTGCACTGGTACATGCCTGCAGTCCCAGTGACTCTGGAGGCTGAGACAAGAGGAATATGAGTTCAAAGCCAGCCTTATCACCTTAGTGATACCCTGTCTCAAAAATAAAAAACAAAAAGTGTGGGAAATGTGGCTCAGTGTGGCTAAGCACCCTTGTGTTCAATCCCCAATACTAAAAATTAAGCAAACAAATAAAAGATTTTGAAATAAATAAATAAAATATTTTAAAAACTAATAGGACTAGGGATGCACTCCAATGATAGAGTACTTTCTTTTTTTATATATTTTTTTAGTTGTAGATGGACCCAATACCTTTATTTTGTTTATTTTTATGTGGTCCTAAGGATCGAACCCAGTGCCTCATGCATGTTCAGCAAGCACTCTACCACTTAGCCACAACCCTCTGGTAGAGTACTTTCTTTGCAAATGTGAGACCCTAGTTTGGTCCCCAGTACTGAAAAAAAAAAAAAACCCAACAAACAAACAAAAAACATCACCACAACAAAACTAAACTGATATTTTTAGAGTTAAAATATAAAAAAGAGGTTTAAGGGCTGGGGTTATGGCTCAGTGGTAGAGCGCCTGCCTTGCACATGTGAGGTGGTCGGCTTGATCCTCAGCACCACATAAAAATAAATAAATAAAGGTGCTGTGTCCAACTACAACTTAAAAATAAATATTAAAAAAAGGAGTTTTCGGGCTGGGGATGTGGCTCAAGCGGTAGCGCATTCACCTGGCATGCATGCAGCCTGGGTTGGATCCTCAGCACCACATACAAACAAAGATGTTGTGTCCGCCGAGAACTAAAAAAATAAATATTAAAAAAATTCTTTCTCTCTCTCTCTCAAAAAAGGAAAAAAAAAGGAGTTTTGGGCTGGGGCTGGTAGAGCGCTTGCCTAGCATGTATCGAGGCACTAGTTCAATCCTCAGCACCACATAAAAATAAATAAATAAAATAAAGGTATTGTGTCCATCTACAACTAAAAAAAAATTTTTTTTTTAAAAAAAAGGAGTTTTAAAAAATAGAGGTATTACATACCTAGGTCACTGATACTTTGGTAGTGGGAACTGAATCCAGGAGACAGGGTCTTGCTAAGATGGCAGAAGCTATCCTTTAATTTGCAATCTTCCTGCCTCAGCCTCCCAACTTGCTGAAATTACAAGCATGCACCACTGTACCTGGCTGCTTTAATTTATTTTGGGAAGTGGGGTGGGTACTAGGGATTGAATCTGGAGGCACTCAACCACTGATTCACATCCCTAACCCTTTAAAAAAAAAAAAGGTTTTTTAAAAGATGGACACAAAAATCTTCATTTTATGTATTTATTTATTTATTTTTTATGTGGTGCAGAGGATGGAACCCAGTACCTCATATGTGCGAGGCAAGTGCTCTACTGCTGAGCTATAACCCCAGTTGCATCAGCCCTTTTTTATATTTTATTTCAAAACAGGGTCTCACTTAATTGCTTAGGACCTAGCTAAATTGCTGATGCTGGCTTTGAAATTGTGATCCTACTGCATCAGCCTCCTGAGTCAGCCTCCAGAGCCACTGGGATTATAGGAATATACCACCATGCCCAGCCTGCTTTGATTTTCTAAGCTTGGAGAATTGTTTGCATGTTGGTAAGCCTTTTCAAATTCCTTTTTTTATTTTTTTATATATTTTTTTAGTTATACATGGACACAATATCTTTATTTTGTTTATTTATTTCTTTTATGTGGTGCTGAGGATCGAACCCAGGGTCTCTCATGTGTGAGGTGAGCACTCTACCACTGAGCCACAACCCCAGCTCCTCAAATCCGCTTTTTAAACAATTCAGGTTTCAAAAAATGGTGAGCCTCACACCATTAAACTGTGGTTTGTATTCCCTTCCCTCTCTGTCTTCTTGGGTCCAAGTACTTGCAGGTTCTCAATCCCCCCCCCCCCGGCCATTTTGTGTGTGTGTGTGTGGGGGTGTGTTTGTGTGATGCTGGAGATTGAAGCAGGGTGGTGTGCATGAAAAGCAAGCATTTTATCAACTGAGCTATATCCCCAGCATTTCTCCCCATCTTTGAGGATCTACATTGCTCATAGATATTCCTCCCTGTCTTCTACTTAGTCTCAGAAATGCCCCTGGCTGCACATAAATTTACCCCTATCCCCAGCCAAGGTAAGGGAGGAAGGACCCTGACTACAAGCTTTTAGAAAGAGGTGCTGCTCGTCCATGCAATCCAGCATCCCACCTCACTCCCAGCCCTGTGGATGTAAAGCCTGCAGGAAACCTGAATGCTTTCTTGTTTGATCTTTTCTTTGAACTTAACCCTTAGAAGTGCAGAACTCATAAAACACTTTGCTATTCATATGCTTCAACCCTCTAAATTTACATTATGCTAGGAAAGTAGGGCCTGAGTGAGGGAGTGATTCACCCATGGTCATACAATAATAGGTGGGAATCCAGAGCTCCCAGATCTCAGCCTGGGTTACCAAGCGCTGATCCTGATGGTCTCATCCTGCTAGTCTTGACCCAGACTTACTCAGCCGAGCATGGAAGACCTGACTGACAAATTTCAAGCCCTACTCCAGGCCACAACTGCCCTTACCTTTGGATAGCTCTCATTCTACTTAAGGGAAAAGAATAAGAATCATAACCTCACACACTGAGAACTTCTATGTACCAACTATGCTTAAGTTCCATGCAGAAATTACCAACTCATTAAGTTTAAAATTCACAAAACTTCGATGTACACATAACTATTATTTCCACTTACAGATGAGGAAACTGAAGCCCATAGATATTAACGACTTACCCAGTTATACATTGAGAATGTACCAAGATTGTATCTGATAGGTCTTAACGGCTAGGTCAGATTGTCTCTTCACACATGAGACACACTCAACAAAACAAAAGAACATTTATTAAGGAACTACTATTTGCAGAACACTAGGGTAAATACTATGAAGTAGGGAGCTCCTGAACCCAGCCTTACTGGGGAGGAGTGTGGGTAATTTGCTTTCTGTTGGGGAGTTGAAAGAAAGAAGCTTCTTGTTTTAAATATACATATGTATGTATGTATGTATGTATACGTATGTGTGTGTGTGTGTGTGTGTGTGTGTGTGTGTATATATATATATATATATATATATTTGTTGATGGACCTTTATTTTATTCATTTATTTACATGTGGTGCGAATTGAACTCAGTGCTTCACACATGCTAGGCAAGCACTCTACCATGGAGCCACAACCCCAACCTGAAAGAAGCTTATTGAAAAGACATCTAAGAGGGGATTTGAAGGATATATATAGGATTCCAACAGATAGTGATGGGAAAGAAGCATCTCAAAAACCAAGGAAGGGTCCAGCAGGAGCAAAAGCATGTTGGCAGGAGCAGAAAGCAGCAGTCTTATTGGAGGGCAACAGCAATGGAAGATTAGGCTCCAAAGCTAAGTGGAGGTCATACCATTCAAGCTGTTAACGGTAAAAAGACTTGGAGAGTCATTGAATCTTTGAGTAGAAGTGTAGACCAAGTCACAGTTAATAAGATTTAGTCAGTGGACAGGATGGGTGCCTACAAGAGCACTTGTCTGGAATGGTGTGAGCTGGAGCCATAGATACCCCCATGGTCTTGGCATTGATGGTGTGGCACAGCCGGGCACCAGAACTGAGTACCTAGGGCATTTGCTAGAGCTCATGGCCTATGGAATTCAGTTCTCAGAGCCAAGTGGCCAAAGTTCTCTCTGCCTGCATGCTATCCTCCCTTGCTTCCTTGTATGAATTTTTCCCCATATGAGCAAGTAGAGACCCAGGGTAGAACCTGGAATCTCAAGACACTTTCTACTCAGGGTTGAGGGGTGCTGAGCTTGGAGCTGAAAATGGGAGATCACAGCAAGGGAAATGGACAATGGTTCCCAAATTCCATTGGGAACTGGAGTAGGGTATGAGGGGAGGGGGCTCAGGGCCATAGCAGTGATTCTGTCCCCCAGAGCCTGGGTTTCACATATTCGGTCCTGTCATCTCCAGTCCAGATATCATCTCCTGGCTGAAGAGTTGAGGGCCTGGGGAAAGTGCCAGAATATGTATTCTGAGAAGGGTATATCTTCAAACAGGGAGGCTTCTAGAGCCAATAGGGATCTCCAAGATAGATAGGAGTTCAGAAGTGCTGCTTCCACAAAACCTCTCACCTGAATGAAGATCTTTAAGTGTTTGGGATAGCTGAAAGATTTCCCTGAAACACACTTTCATTTTCTGGAGAGTTAAATCGACAGCTGAGTGCTGTCCTCACTCACAGGGCAGAGGTGCAGCCTATCCCTGGAGAAAAAAGGAAAGCCAGGCTGGCAGCCCTGCCCCCAGCCCCACTGAATCCCAAGTAGAGGGCAGCACTTACCCATGAAGCCTCCTCTCTGGCGTTTCTGGGGCTGGATCTGCAGTCATGCTCTGGGAAGGAGCTCCTTAAAAAGGCCCCCACCCTGCCCCAGCTCCTCCATCCCCGCCCCATGCGGCTCTTCTGAGAAAGAAGGAAGGTGTGGGAGGGTTAGGCACCCTGCCCAGAGAGCCCTTTCTGACCTCAAGCCAGAGCGGGGACCCCTTCCATTCTTCCAAGGGTCTCCTTTCTCATCTAAGCCTCTGACCGTACCCTCTCACACTCCCTTTGAAATCAGCCTGCTGGTTCTTTCTCTGCTCTTAATGCCTGGAACATCTGCCTTGGATGCTGAATTCAAGTCCCATTCCTCATTCTGAGGCAAGATGGTGGGGGATTGATATGCCCGGGGAAGCTTCAGCATAGGTTCCTAGCTTTTCCTGTCAGCCAAGGAGGACCCTGCACCCAGGCACTTGTGGTAAAATTCATTTGAGGGATGCGAAGGGCAGGCATCACTCCACCTCCTTCTCTCTGTGAGGTGTGAAGCAGCACTCTAAGGGCAAGTGGAGTCAGCTCTCTTCTTGGGGATGGAGAGACTTAGATCTAATCAGAGATTTAAGATCAGGACAGTTGTGGAATCCCAAGCAGGGCAAGGGTTCCATGGAGTTCCCCGCCCCCTGCAATTTGTATGTCCTTGTGTTGGTGGTGGTCCCTCTCCTTGGTCTTTTTACCTTTTTCACCTTTCTCCTTACCACCTTCAGGCGGTAAGATTGAACAGTGGGGCTGGGGTTGTGGCTCAGTGGTACAGCGCTTGCCTAGCATGCATGAGGCACTGGGTTCGAACCCCAGCACCACATAAAAATAAAAACAAATAAAGGTATTGTGTCCATCTACAAATAAATAATAATAATAATAATAATAAAAGACTGAGCAGTAATCCCTTTTCTCCTTATCTTGGCACTGCCCCTCTCCTTGGACTCCAGAACCTGACCTCTGCTGTACAGAGTTGGGTCTTTCCAGAGTTTGAATTGGAAATGGAGGGGGTTCCTCCTGAGAAAGCTTTCCCATTACACTTCCCTAAATGCTCAGGAAATTCTTTCTGATATCCAAGAATCAGGAGATGGGGAGGGGGAAAGCACAGCATCAGAAAGAGTTGTATGGGTCTCCTCCCAGACCTAGCGGTAGCCTACTGAGGAAACCTGAAAGTTTGGGAATGGGGGTGGTAAGGGGCGGGGTGGTAAGGGGCTAGTCATCAGCATTGTGCAATGGACAGGAGGGTGGAGGACGAGGAGGGAAGGGCTGGCAGAGGCCTAGGGCTGATAGGGGTGCCCATCACCCCCTTCCCAGGGGCCTGTCTGGTTAGAGTTCAAAGTGGCTGTCGCCCCATCCCTCATTAACCCCAGCAGCTTCGGGCTGGCAGGGGCCCTGTTTTTATGGGAGAAGCCAGGCCAAATATGCTCCTGCCTCCTCCTTCCTCGTTCCCTCTCAATAACCAACAATCTGCTCTTCTCTGAAGCCAGAGGATCCTCCTGGGGAGGAGGGAGTCTGTGGTAAGGTATACGCGTGGTAAGCCTGAGCAGTAATCCCTTTTCTCCTTATCTTGGCACTGCCCCTGTCCCTAGGAGAGAAGAGAGAGTGGGACTTTCTCCCTTAGACTATAAGCTCCCAGAGGGCAAGGACAGCTTTAGAGTCCTCTGTACCCTACAAGGGGACTAACACTGAAAGGGGCTCATTCTTGGTGATTAGGATGGACTAGCTAATCGCAGTCCAAGGGAACTCTTTCCCTTTTGAGGTTCCCAGGAAGGGATGGCTGTGGGCTTACCCACAGGGCAGTCTGGGGAAGCGGAGACAGGAACAGAAAGAGGAAGCTGAGATCTTGCTGGGTCCTAGCGCGCAGCTGTACTGTCCTAGATCAGTAACCCTGCCAACATGGCATAGGACACTGGTGGTGGGTATAGTCTGCAGGCCATCCTGGATCTGGGCTCAGATCCACCCTCACCACGGGGACCTTCCCCAAATCCCGTAGCCCCCACCACCAATCACAGGGAGATATTGGAGAAATAGCTGTTGGGAAAGGATCAGAAAGACAAAGTGGGGAAGTCAGTCCCTAAAAATTGACTGAATGACAGGACTTGAAACTGGGGTGGAGACTGTGGGATTTGGGGAAGAACACCAGGCCTTGCAGTTGGGCCACCAGATCCAACCAGGGAGCCACGAAGACTGGAAGGGAAGGAAAAACACGGAAGTCCTAAGGGGAAAACTACAGAATTTCAGGGTGGGGATCCTGGGGGCAAGGAAATAAGGTGGATAGGAAGAACATAGGCGTGACAGAAAGGTTCTGGGTTTCGGACTGACGACGCGAGGAACAAGGCAGGTTACTGTCCCTGCCACTGTGACTCCACCCACTGATGAGACCTCCCGCAACAAAAATGGCCGCCTCGGGAGCCGGTCCCAAGCCCCGGGACACTTGAGAATAGGTTCCCGAAGCTCCGCCCTGTTACGGGCAATTTGCCCTTCTCAAAAATGGCAACCTCGGCACCGCTGAAAGCGAACCACTCTAGGCCCCGCCTTTGATCTCGTTGGTGGGGCTGGGGGATGAGAGCTGCATCGCGCGGGACAAATCGCTGGCGGCGCCCGACGGAGCAGGTGATTTCCCCTCCAGCCCCTGGCCCCGGGCTAGGAGAGTCGCGGAGAGCATAACCCAGGTTGCCGTCCTACGTGTTCTCCCACGGCACCTTCCCCGGGGCCACCAGACTCCCATTTCTGATTTTCGCTGTGGCCTGTAGCAAGGCACATCCAGTTTGTGCAGGCCTGCCCCTTCATTTGTCCCCCAAGGCTGTAACCCCATCCCTATGCCCTCAGGCCCACTATTCGGGACGCTTACGGTGTCCCACTATTGGGTTCAGGGAGCTCTTGCTTCCAGGGTCCGCCATCATTGCGATCCCACTTCCTGTGCACCACTCCCGCCCACACCCCCACTACCCGTTTGTACACCCATCTGAGTGTGGAAGGTGAATCTCTTGTTCCCCTCAATGTCCTTGGTTCCTTTAAGGCGTGACTTGGGGATCAGGTGAAAATAGTATATTCTTGGGCCTTCGTTATGGGTCTAGGACCCCAGGAGCAAGGCTTTGTAGGTGCTGGAAGAAGCAGTGATAGACCTCGGTGCTAGATGCCCCCGTGCTGCCTGAGTTCCCCAGGACTCCTTCCACACCGATCTTACTCAAGTCTAACTTGCCAAGAGAATCTCTGTTGAGCATCTGGAACAGGCAGGCCTGTGCTTGGCCCTTGGAAGCCAAATCGGGGAGGGAAGATGGGGTAGTCAGGGTTGGCTGCAGAGAGGAAGTGAGTCCTGCAGAATGGGACTTGAAGAGACAGAGGAAAGAATGTTCTGAGCAGGGAGAATGGTGTGAGCAGAGATTCTAAAATACTCAAGACAGCTGGTTAGGCAGGAGAGGATCATAATATAGGCTTGAACCACACCATTGGCATCATGAGAGATGGTGTGGTTGTTAATAGTGAGGCTTCTGGAGCCAGACTTAACTGGGTGTGAATCTGCCATTAGCTTGCTCTGTGACCTTGGGCAAATAACCTCTCAGTGCCTCTATTTCTTTTCAGGTAAAATGGGCTAATTTCAGTGTCTACATTTTAGGGTTATTTTGAGAATTATGTAAAATTAATACAATAAAGTGCTTTTAGCAATGCCTGGGAAACAATACGTAAGTGCCAAGCCAACTTTTTACCATCATCAGAAGTGTTTAAGCAGAACTTAGGATAATAGTCACATTTCAACCATTGGTCCCTGATTTGGGACCCCCCAGGAAGTAATAACAAGCCAGGATAAAAGCTTAGGCAAAGAAGACTTTATTTGGGGAAAATGAGGAGTTTCCCGATAACAACTCCCTGACCCCCAGACCTTGGTTAGAAACCTAAAGACATCAAACATATCCCTGAGAAGTTTTTTCCCTAGAAACTGGACTTTACTGCAGCAGCCATGAGTGTGTCCAACAGAGGTTGCCAGACTGCTGATAGCAACCAGGAAGTGAGGGTAATAAGTCCTGAAGGGTCATCCCCTCAGAGAAGCTGCTTGAAGAGATCTGGTATGCCTGGCCTGAGCTATCTTGCAATTCCTGGGGGCCCATGGCTAAAGTTTTGAAGCAGGAGGTAGGCATCTTCCTTGTAAACTGAGTTATTCACTCCTACTTTCCAAAGTGACCCTGTGCTCTCACAGCAGCTCTGTGTTACTGATTAGAGGAGCAGGCAGCTGTGATCATAGATGGTAGCCCTGTCCCAACTCAGTTGGAAGTCTTAATATCCCCATCCCAAGTAGACCTTAGAACAGGCACTAAACTAGGGGTGACCAAGACTTAAATCTTTCTCTCTGTCTCCCTCTCTCTTTTGGTGGTGGTACTGGGAATTGAATCCAGGGCAAGTGCTTTATCACTGAGCTATACACCTAACTCTGGACTTAAACCTTAACTGAGCTTCACTTTCTTCATCTGTGAATACATATTTATTGAGTGCCTACTTCATGGGGGGTGCTGAATATGTACTGGTGAATAAGCTGGGTGTATAGTCCCTGCCTTCATGAAACAACTGTAAGAAACATTAAACATTGTCCATATAATCTGTTAACTACAGCTGTGAAAGGTCCTGCTATGTAAGGAAAAACGTTGTTTGTAACGAGGGTATAAAATCGTAGCCATCATACCAGTTCTAGAAGATCAGGGGCTTGAATGTTCACAAACTGAAAGCAGGCCAGAGTAGAGGGGCATGATCCAGGGACTGCTGTGGGGAGAAGGGTTAGAAACCTCTTTGAAAGCAAGAGTGAGAGGAGAAAAGTAGATGTGTAAAGAGAAAATGGTCAGCGCTTCGTGACTGGCTAGAGGAAAGTAAAGGGTAAGATGCTGTCAAGGATAATTTCCAGACCTGTGGCAGGAATAGCTGCACGCCTATACATACATTTAGGGAGGATGGACCTGAAGGAGTAGAAAACTGGAGAAGTTATTTTGGGACATGTTAAGTGTGAGATGCCTGTAAGACATGCACTTGGCCATGTCATAGAGATAGAGACAAAAGTTTGTAGCTCGGAGAAGACTAGATTAGAGATTTGACATTTGGGAATTGATGACATAAAGTTGGTACTTAAGAATGTGGGCCCAGTGAGATCTTCCAGAGAGGGAGGGTGTGCAGAGTGAGGAGAGAGAAGTGGCTGTGAGCCTGAAAAGAGTGGCAGAGAAGAGGGCAAAGAGGGAGCCAGGGAAGAAATGGCCAGAGAGAAGGAAAACAGGAGAATGGGATTTATCAAAAACCATAGTTGGTGTTATCAAAAGGGCAAATGTTAGGTGAAACCATAAGAAAGTGCTCTCTCTTTTGGTAGCCCAGAACCAGACAAAACTAGCAATCTCATATGGTTCAACTTGGCTAGACCTGAAACCTGAAAAAGTAACTAGTAACCTTAGCCTGAGAAATGCCAGTAAAGATGTTGGAATAGAAGCCAGCCTGGAGGGATAAGTGGATAGATGGAGAATAATAAAGCATTGGATTTGATAGGACTTAGCGAGTACAGATGTGGGTGAGAGAGGGCAAGATCAAGGGCAATCCCCAAGTTTCATGTTCTGCAGCAAAATGAGTGGTGTGAGCTGGTGAAACAGGAGGAAGTGGCTTGGAGTGGAAATGCACAAATTTGGGAAGATATGAGTTTAGGGTGGGTGGAAGGTGAGATATCTCTGAGCCTTCCAAATGGGAGGATGAACTGACATCTGGACCTATGGGTCTGCAGCCATTCCTTACTACCTCTGTGTCTCTCATTCCTAAATAGTCTTTGGGGAGTCAGAAGTGTTTAGATGGAGCCAAACTAAGTAAACAAGTATTTACCGAGTACCCATTAAATGTGAACATTTTCCTAGGTGCTGAGTCTAACACCGGTGATCAAGACAGTTCCTCTACTCTTAGAGCTTATAGTACATTCTGTAGGACAGATATTAGGCAAATAAACATAAAATAACATGTAAGGGGTTGAGTATTGTGGAAAATAACTAGTTTTGGTAGAAGATCTCTCTGAGGAGGTTAACAGTTGAGCAAAGCTCTGGAGGAAGTGAGGGCATGATCCCTAAAGATGTCTACAGGTATAGGCAGGAAGATGCTCAACAGGTTTGAGGAACAGTAAGGAGGCTGTGGGCAGGAGTGAGGAGGGATGGTGAGGTTGGGGAGGTGAGCAAGGGCCAGATCTTACAGGCTTATGGGGCTCTGTAAGCCTGGGGAAGGAGGATGCAAAGTCTTCTAGACAGTGCCAGGCTGCTAGAAGGGCAGGGTCTGGGCAAGAGAGAATCCATGAAAGACTCTCCCTTCTTTTTAGGTCCCAGAGCCAGAAAAGCCCCTTTGTGCAGAGGGTGGGTGGCTAGACAATGGAGCCCTTTGTGGTTGGACTTGGGGGCCAAGTGCTCCCTCAATTATGAGATTCCTCAGCCAGGAGGCATGTGACCCTAAGACCTTGACTTTTTACCAGAGGGTCTGGGCTAGCTGTTGGGGAATGGTATGAGGGATGGGGAGAAATGGGGGGCTGAAGGTTGGGGAGTGGTGGGGCAGCTTTCTGGAGACAATGCTGTGTCCTGCCTTAAGCTGGAGGTGGTAGACACGGGTAGTGGAAGGGGCTGTGACTATTTGGGGGAGCTGGGAGGGCAACTCAACAGATGGTTCTATAGCAGGAGGGCAGGGAGGAGCCACTGCCCCAGGCCCAGTGAGTGAGGGCAGGCATAAGAGGGCTTGGTAATCCTTTGTCTTGTGTCCCTTCAGAAGAGGAGAGATCATGGAGCTGGAGAGGATCGTCAGTGCAGCACTCCTTGAGTTTGTCCAGACAAACCTCCCAGAGGCCGACCTCAGGTAGAGAACCAGCCAGGGCTGAGGCTGTGGCTGCTAGGCAGTGCTCTGGGGCCTGACCAGTGGCAAGATGGGTGGAAAGCACTTGGCTGTGTTCCTGAGATGGGGAGGGCTGATTTTGATTTGTTGAGGTGGCCTTCCCTGTCATCTTGTCATTACTTTTATTGGATGGATGGAAAACCAAAACTCTGAGGAGGAGGGGAATACTCTTTGCCCTCAAGGATTGAGGTCTAACTCATAGATCCTATGAAGCCAAAGGCTGGAGTCTCAGGCTAGGTGGGGGTACTACAAGTGTAAAGTGTCCTACCTGGGGCTTGTCCTGTCCTCTTCCTACAGTGGCTTGGATGAAGTTATCTTCTCCTATGTGCTTGGGGTCCTGGAGGAGCTGGGCCCCTCAGGACCATCAGAAGAGAACTTTGATATGGAGGCCTTCACTGAGATGATGGAGGCTTATGTGCCTGGCTTTGCCCATATTCCCAGGTAAGGCCTGGCAGGGGCTAAATGGATGGGGGAATGGCTGGTTGTGCGGGGTAGGCAAAGTAGTCCTCTCACTGCCTTCCTCTTCCTTTAGGGGCACAATAGGGGACATGATGAAGAAGCTCTCTGGGCAGCTCAGTGATGCCAAGAACAAAGGTGAGTCTGGGATTCAGACACTTGGGGGATTCCTAATCCTTCCTCCACGCCCCTGGTAAACCTGATGCCCTCTCTACCTCTTTTAAGAGAACCTGCAACCACAGAGCTCTTGTATCCAAGGTCAGGTTCCCATCTCCCCAGAGCCCTTGCAGCGGCCTGAAAAGCGCAAAGAAGAGGCCAGGTCTCCTGCTGCTGCTGGGGACACCCAAGATGAGGTACTAGTAGAGGAAGATACTGATTAGGGACCTTGGGGGTGGGAAAGGAGGAAGTGCTGCCTCTTGTCAATGTTTGTGCCCACAGGCAGCTGGCGCTGAGGAGGAGCTGCTTCCGGGTGTGGATGTACTCTTGGAGGTGTTCCCTACCTGTTCAATGGAGCAGGCCCAGTGGGTGCTGACTAAAGCACGGGGGGACTTGGAAGAAGCTGTGCAGATGCTGGTAGAGGGGAAAGAAGAGGGGTCTCCAGCCTGGGATGGCCCCAGTCAGGTATCCCATCCTAGCCCTGTCCTCCCACCCACACAGCCTAGGCTTGTTGTTAAGCGCCCCTCCCCTTCTCATTCCCATCTGTTTTCCCTGCTGGTGCCGTTGGATCTACACGAGACCTTTCCTCTCCACAGGACCTACCTAGGCGCCTCAGGGGCCCCCAGAAAGATGAGTTGAAGTCCTTCATCTTGCAGAAGTGAGCCTGGGCTGGGCTGGGCTGGGTAGGGCAGGGCAGAAGGGTCTTCCTAGGGTGGCAGGAGCTTCAGCCATCCAGTTTTTGGCAGGTACATGATGGTGGATAGTGCAGAGGATCAGAAGATTCACCGACCCATGGCTCCCAAGGAGGTAAGAGGGTTGGGGGCAGCTAGGGATGTGAAGTCAGGAGACTGACTCCTGGCTTCTTCTACTCACTACCTGATTGCCTAACAGGCCCCCAAGAAGCTGATCCGATACATTGACAATCAGGTGGTGAGCACCAAAGGAGAGCGATTCAAAGATGTGCGTAACCCTGAGGCTGAGGAGATGAAGGCCACATATATCAATCTCAAGCCGGCCAGGAAGTACCGCTTCCACTGAGGCACTTGCTGGACTCTGCTGGAGCCTTCTAGGCTCAGATCCCAGAGGGATGCAGGAGCCCTACACCCCCACACAGGGGGCTCCCTTACTCCTGTCACCTTCTTTTTCCTCTTCTCTACTTTGTTGTTCCACAGTGTTAACCTACTCTCAAACCTGCCTCCAAGGGCACAGTAAAGATGGCCCAAGGAAGGTGTGAGTGCATTCTGGTCATTTTTGCCTCATGGCTGGAATACTAAGCCTGTCTGACCTTTATTCCCCAACCTTACATTCCCTGTGTCCAACAAGGCAGCACCAGACAAAAGAGAGTAAAAAGCTCTTTATTTGAAGTTCCAGGATGGGGCAGGGCACTGGCCTCTCACCAGAGGTCTCCACAGTTCATTTTCCCTACAGCTCAGTGTCAGGCCCAGCCACACAGTCCAGCTGTGCTCTCATTGGCAGGAGGGTCAAACCTGCAGGTTGACAAAGGGTGCGAAGCCCGCCATGTCCTGCAGCAACACCAGGGCCTGGTGCAACGGAGGCTCCACATCGATGTCCACACCACGCTTCCGCAAGCGGCTCAGGCTAGGCTCAGCCACGTGGTGGCAGTGCCGCACCCGCAGAGAGCGTAGTGCTGGGCAGTACTCCGCCAATGTCCTGAGGAAGGAGGGGGAGAGGCTAGAGGCAGGAGAAACGCATCCAGCCTCCTGCAGGCTCCAGCAAATTCCAGGTCTCCCCGCAGCTCAGGACATTTTTTTTCCTCCTATTTTTTTTTTCTCCTATCCGAGGGAGAGGGCCTGAATAGGATCAAACATTCCAGGCCAACAACTGGAGGTTTGCTGTCTCTTAAAGGGGAGGGGGGGGGGATGTGCTCCTCAGCTCCACCCCGGACTGTAGGATTTCCCCTTGTTGAAGAAAAACTAGAAGGTGACTTTGGGTGTGAAGTCTCCCAACGTGTTAATGATAGCTCAAGAGTTTTGAACTGGGCTTTCTGGCGTAGACACACCTAGATGCCTTTCTGTTCACATTGGGGGTGCCCTGGTTAGCAGGAAGGTCCAGAACTCTCAGTTCGGTCTTTGACAACTAAAGCCCACTCCTCCCCCACAAGGCTGAATGATTTGCCCTCCTCCCACCTCCCCGACCCCCAGGCACCTTACGCCGTCGCTTCCGACGCGGAGGCAGCCAGTGAGGTCGAGGTGCTCCAGCTGAGGGCAGTTCCGAGCCAACTCCTGGACTGCTGCATCCCCGACATTGGCATTGACCGCCAGCGAGAGGCTGCGGAGGCCGGCGCCGCGTCTCTGCGCCAGGTACACGATGGCCTCGTCCTTGAGCTGACGACATGCAGTGAGGTCCAGCTCCTCCAGGACGGGGCAGCGGTCAGCTAGGCCGCGTAGCGCCAGTCCGTCCACCCAGTCACAGTGCGCAAGCGACAGGCGCTGGAGGCGGGGGCACCCCTCAGCTAGAGCTCCTAGCACGCGGCGGCTCAATTGCCCGCAGCCGGCCAGTGCCACACTCCGCAGCTGCGGATTTCGTGACAGCACTGGTACCAGGTCCTCGTCCGATAGCCACTCGTGACACGGCGCCAGCACCAGCTCCTGCAGCCCCTCGGCGTCCCGCAGTAGCCGGGTCAATGCAGCCCGCGGGATCTGCGGACCCACCTGCGGACGGAGAGGCACCGGACCCTCAGCTGGTCCCGGGGGCGGGACAGACGCTGCCTATCTGCCGCTGAGTTCTTTCTTCACAACCCTTTTGGCTTGACACCTGCCCTCCCAGGAGAGACGCCACGCTCCCTTTTGAGTCGCTACCTAGTACTCGTCCCTTGGGGCTACTACATGCTGCGTGGATCGCTTCCCAGGCAGGCCTGGCTGCATCTGGGGACCCGAAGGGTGCACAGCGTAGTTGGGGGCTGGGCTAGAGACGAGGCGGGGGTGGTACCCAGAATGGGGCGGGTCTCCGACCCCGGGCTCACCTGAGCGGCATCGAAGCGGCGCAGCCCGGCCAGGTGCAGCTGTACTAGCGCACGGAAGGCCCGGCTAACGCGCTGCAGCCGAAGCAGCTGGCGCAGCGGGACCCGGTTCAGGACGTGTGGGAGCAACACGTCTTCCCAGGGCAGGTCCAGGAGTCTGAGGATAAAGAGGCATTGGTATCCGTGGACCGCTGTTTACTTGCGAGTCCGCCTCCTTTAGGCTCCAGCATCGGGATTCCCAAGAGCTGCCCTCAGGCCCAGCCTAGGCTCATCTCCCTCCCCTGGGCATCTCTTCCTTCCTCGGCCCCTCCAGTGCTCGGTACCTGACGGCTCCGGGTTCTTGCTCCCCTCCGGACGGCTCCATTGGTGGCTCCATCGGTTGTCTAGTGCGCGTGCGCAGTAACATAAACTCTAGCTTTGGCCTTGGAGCTGCTGCGGCGAGCCCGCCTCTTTGGGCTGTAGAGACAGACCGACTCAATCGAGTGCCGTCTCACTGAGGATCGTCTCTGAAAGCTTTCCGGTTGGACCCCAAAACTGAGAGAGAACAGACTAAAGGTGTAACATTAGACCTCGCCTTCTCGGCCAAAGGGCTCAAAGCCCTAGGCTGGAGAAGTGGTGGACGAAGACTGGTTTCTGCGTTCTTCATGGGCCTGCAACAGCCTCTAAGTGAAGTAGGGATGGAAGGAGCAGGAAAAGCCAAAAACCGAAGGGGCGGAGCCAAGACTCTTGGGTTACCGAGGACCTCCTCTCTGTCCTCTGGTGGCATTTAGCGAGTTTAAAAAATGGGGGAAAACTGTATAGGGTCTTACTGTCTGACACGCAGTAGGTGCTTAACAACTACTGAAAGAACAAATAAATGGTGTGATGCTGGAATTTTTTCGTTTCATTAAGCAAACGTATTCAAACCTCTCATTCCTTGTTAACTGTGAAGTACAAAACTGTCCATCCTCTTCCACTTCCAGACAGTGTGGGCCGGGTTTTTGCCTAGAGAGACACAGGAGACGCTATTCAGCTCAGACCCTTTCTTTTTCTCTAGAAGTTCAGAGTCCTGAGAAAAATGTGTATTCAGTTCAGCACAGGGGTACTGTTTCTTGGCTGGCCTTAATTGTGGGATCTGGGGCTGGGCTCGCTGTGTCACAAGGACGATCCAGAGCTCTGAACTCAGCCACCAGGCTTCCTTTTTACCACATCCCCATGTCATCGTTTCAGTTCCCATCCTGGGGAATCTCTTGATTTCTTCACCATCCAAGGGGTAGGTGAAGGGGCATGTGAAGAACTCAGGTTTTCACGCTCCTTCTGTGCTACCGCTAGAGCCGACTCTACATAACTTAAACTGCTTTTTATCCGCTATCTTATCAGGACTTTGGGCATCTCTTCAAGGTGGGCAGGTCTGTCCTATCACTCCATTTTAAAGATGCGCAAACCGAGGTTCTGGAGAGAAAGCGTCTTGGCCAGGATCAGACAAGACACTTTAAAAAAAAAAAAAAAGACAAGACACGGGTAGACAACCCAGACATCCTGGTTTTCCCAGAATCCCTACCACGCTCTATCACCCCTCAATGTAGCAAGAATGGAGAAGCCAGCAGCGGGAAAGGACCAGAAGAGGGTCAAGTTGGGTGATGGGCTTGCTTCCTTTTCTTCCTCAGCCTTAGGGAAGGGGTAGCTGGGAGGACCAATCTCTGCAAAGATAGAGCCATGTGGGCGCGCACCACCTCCGGCCGCGCGCCTCCTTCCTCCCCCTCCCCGCTTTGTTCGCACCTCTGCGCCTGCGCAGTACAACAAATCTGGCGCTGTCCCCTTCAGCACCACGCGGAACCCGCGCCACCCCTCCCCGCGGTGAGCCCCGCGCGCCCCCGCCTCGCACGTCCTCGCTCCCCCTGACTGCCCAAACCGACCCCTTCCTTTAGAGGTCATCATCTGCTCTCCCTGGCCTAACCAAGAGGAGTAGTTGCTATAGTAACTCGTGAGGTTCTTAAAATAACCAGACCCTCTTCTACCCGGGCAAAGGGCACAAGGGGTGCCTGTCCTCCACTTCTTCCAGTCTCGAGGTCATCCCATCTAACCTCTTACCCCTGGGAGGGAAGGATAACTAACTCAGGTAGCGACAAGTTCCTCCTGAAGTCTGACTTAACATCCCTCCTTCCGCATCCTGGGTGGGTTGTCAGGATTGGGTCACCTGGGTCTGAGACGACGAAGGGTTCAAGACGTGTATCTTCACCTCCCTTCCATAGTTGGTCTTCTGGGTTTAGGGGGCGGGTCCTGTGTACACCCCTACCGTGTGCTTTGCTCGGCCCCGTGCTCGTGGGGGCGGGAGCGCGTGTGGCATGTAACAGGTCATGTGGCAGCCTCCTGGGGACACGCGTGGGGTCTGGAGCAGGACACGCGTGGGGTCTGGAGCAGGACACGCGTGTGCAGCTGGGCCCTACGTGTGGCTCAGGAGGCAGAGGACGAGAGGACCTGGACACAAGTGTTGTGGGGCATGTGAGGGTCTGGCGAACAAAACGGGGGGGGGGTGCCTATGCTCTCCCCCTCGTCTAGGGTGGGTCCTAGGTTGGCGGGAGAGCCCAGTGGGGACCTAGAGACCAGGAGGGTTGGCAGCCTCAGAGACTCAGGGCCCTGGGAGGGGAGGGGGT